>NC_045544.1:56845381-57190798 GCF_009769535.1 Thamnophis elegans
ATTCACTTTCACCTCTTCTCTTCATCATCGCAATGATCCCACTATCAGTAATCTTTAAAAAAAATGAAATTAGGCTACCAAACAGCCAAAGAATCTGAAAAAATTTCACATTTACTATATATGGATGATTTGAAATTCTATGGAAAGTCAGAAATAGAAATCCAATCGTTGACAAACACAGTCCAAATATTCAGTACCGATATTTCAATGCAGTTTGGCATGGAAAAATGTGCCACTGTATCCATAAAAAGGGGCAAAATCACTGCATGTGATGGAATTGAAATGCCCAATGGTCAACTAATTAAATGCAACGAAAATGAAGCCTACAAATACTTAGGCATTCTGCAGTTGGATAATATCAAGCATGGAGAAGTAAAAACTATTGTCAGGCGAGAGTACACCAACAGAGTTAGGAAAATTTTGAAATCTAAATTGAATGGTGGAAATACAATCAAGGCCATAAATACCTGGGCAATACCAGTTATAAGATAATGACAGCTGGTATAGTTAACTGGACACAAGTTGATTTGAACATTTTGGACCGAAAAACCAGGAAACTAATGACAATGCACTATAGTTTACATCCATGTGGTGATACTGATAGACTATACCTGCTCCGAGAATCAGGTGGCAGAGGATTATTACAAGTGAAGCAAACAGTTGAAGACGAAAAACATGCACTGGCTGATTATTTAAAAGAAAGTCAAGAACATCTATTAATCGAAGTAAAGAACAAAAATCTACTGAAGGCCCAACAGACGAAACAAGAATACAGAAAAGATGTGATAAAATCAAGAATGGAGAATTGGCAGAACAAAGCACTGCATGGCCAATTTCTGGAAAAAATAAAAGATAAAGTGGACAGTGAACAAACTTGGTTATGGTTAACAACAGGTACATTAAAGAAAGAAACAGAGTCACTAATCCTGGCTGTGCAAGAACAAGCTATCCGCACAAATGCCATTAAGGCCAAAATCGAAAAATCCTCTGATGATGCCAAATGCAGACTTTGCAAAGAAATTGATGAAACTGTTGATCACATACTCAGCTGCTGTAAAAAAATTGACAAAATCACCATCAGTCAAATGCAAAAAGCCACACTGCTTGGATCTGCACGCATATTACGAAAATATTTTACGACGTCCTAGGCTCCTGGGTGGGGCCCGACTAGTAACCAATGCCAAATCCGGCGAAACAACTGGCCGCTGTGATACAATTGTATAGTAACAACAACAACAACAACAACAACAACACCTGTAAGTTCTGAACTGTAATGTTCAGTTCCTGGAATTGTGGGATTTGGCCATGCCTAATATAAATCAAATAATTAAAAAATAAAAGTCTAGAAGTTACTAGAAGATTGCCAGCTGGAAGAGCACCTATAAGCCAAAAGATCAATATATCTTAGCATCCCTTGTGAATTGCATATAGTATCTGTCCTTCCATCCCTCCTCTGTGATTCTATGATGCTGAGTTTTAACTGAGCTTATTCAGCCTCACTCAAACTCCAAACACTACCTGAGAATTTCCTTATTTCACATGTTTGGACAATGGAAATAATGATTCCATTACAAAACTTAGAAAATACACATTCCACTGATCTCAGAGAATGGAATAATAGAGTATAGTCATATGCAAAAGTTCTAGGGAAAATAAAGAATCCCGTCGAATTCTGATTTTTTTAAATAAAAATCATAAAAACTGTTCACTGAAAGTTTATTCATATTACAAACCCTATCATGGAATTCTCAGAATCTCAAAGCTCATGTTGCTTAGTGGATATGTAAAAAAGCTAGAAAATTTTGCACTCAACTATTTGTAATAATACATAAGATTTTAAATATTAATACCAAATTGAAATCATAGATTTTTCTTTTGGTGTAGATGAATAAACAATTGGGGAAAGGCCGTGGAACTTTGTTTTGCATATGACAACTGTTATGTGCACAAAGGTGAAAGATTCAACTTTACTCACAATGGAGGAATGGTAGTGAAAGGATGGAACTTGCTGAAATGGCCAAATTATCATTTTTAATTAGAGATAAAACAACCGTAATGCTAAGTGGAAACCCCTTACTGACTTTTTTGCATGAAACAGGAAAAAACTGAAATTATGATGCATGGTGTTGATGATAAAATAAAAATAAGCAATGCTGTAAACCATAGAGTAAAACTTTAATTTACATTAATGCTTATACCATATTTAAAAGAAAATCAAAAATTGATTCTTTATATTGTTTTTCCCTTTATTTATCTTTGTTATTTTCTTCTTCTTCCTTCTCTCTTTATTCTAAATATTAGTTCTGGTTCCTTTCATCTTTTGACTTGAAAGTTATATTTTAAAAAGAATCTCACAGTTTAGCTTAATGTAAGGACTAGTAGCAAAACTCACTGATTTCCCCATTAAATTTGTAAGTGATCCTTAAAATTTAATGTCACGTTCATCAATTAGTCGCCTTTAAAAATACTGTATGCCTTGCAAACTGCTGCCATGTACTGATTGGTTCAGGAAGCTATTACTGATCACCATTATGTGTAATGCACATTCCCCATTGTGACTGCTGCCTGTGAACTTATATGGATCTATAGGGAATACATGTATGCGATTAACCTATCCAGCCACTGGATGTGACCGTTGCTCCACATAAAAGCTAGGAAGGGAGTGAAAGGGAGTGAAATCTTTGCACAGGGAAAAGAAATCTATTATTGGAAACAAAACTTTCAAGATGAGAATGTCATCTAATTTGCATTCCTTTACATGGAAGAACGGTAGTATTAATCATCTTGGAAATAAAGCACCTCAAAATTTCGTCATGATGTATTAACATGCTAATTATGTTTTCCAAAGGGTCTCCTCATTTTTTCACCCCAGCTGTTTGTATCTGTATTAACAAAAATGATGGCAGAAAGCAATTTATTACTTTTATTTAGGCCATAATGGTAAAAATGAATAATCAACATAAACTTAAGTGTAACCTTCTTGAAATGAGGAAAATGAATTGATCAAACAATTTAACATTGTTAATTTAACATTGTTAATTATAGAAATGAATGTACATTCCAATAATATCAAACCACTGTAAGAGAGTGTGTGTGAGTGAGAAAGAGCTTGTGTGTGCATGCGTGCATGCTGAGAGAAAAAAAGGGAGACATAAACATACATGAATAAATACCAAATATTGAAAAATCAAAATAGATTGGTGGAAGTGATTGAGAGTAGATGACGGTTGGTAAAATTAGATAGTAGGGCCACCTTGTAAATATTATTAATAATGTCAAAATGCAGGGCGTTATCTCCATAATAACAATCCTGTAAGGTATATTTAGCGGAGTGTGACTAGCTACCACTTACTGAAATTGAGAGTCAGTGAGGGTTTGGATCTTCAGCTCCTGGTTCAAGTCCAACACCTTAACCTTTACACTATTCTGACTCTTCGATACTAAAGATACTAAAGATATAATTTTGGATAAAATGTGTCCATGATTAGATATTTTTTTAGTGGAAATCCTTTGTTCATGCTTGCTCTAATGTGATGTCTAATGTGATGTAATGTGGTGGAAACTAATCAGGGAGAGAACTAACTTAGAAATAAGGAGAAATTTACTGAGAGTGAGAACAATTAATCAGTGGAATGCTTTGCATCCATAGGTTGTGGGTGCTCCACCACTGGAGGTTTTTAAGAAGAGATTAGGCAAACTACTTGTCTGAAGTGGTATAGGGTTTCTTGCTTGCATAAGGAATTGGACTAGAAGACCTCCAAGGTCCCTTCTAACTCAGCTACCTGATGTAAGGGCTTATGCTAATAAGAAGAATCTTGACAGTTGAATAGAAAAGATGGATAATAATAGTTTGAAATGTCTGTTGACATAGTTTAGCTGACTGTTTATTTACATGTTTTAAGAATTCCGATCTCATGTTAACAATCTGTATATATTAGGTGTCAGTGACTCTGGCACCAATGTTAAATTTACAATGAAAAGCTCTCTATCTGCGCAAAAAGTCATTGTCCATTATTACATAAGATCCAGAATATAACTACTTAAGAATGGTAGTCGTAAATGAGAATAAAGAGGAAAGCAATCACCTACAGTTGTACAGAAAATAAACTGCATTTTGGTGCTTAAGCTTTGAAGATTCCTTCATACAATTTAGAGTTTGTGCTATTTTAAGAAATATTTAAAGTCTTTTATTAGCATTCTGATTTTTTTTTAACCATCCTCTATTTTTTGTTACCCCTATTGTGACTATGACTCTGAACCTCTGTGATTGTGATTCATGCCTTGATAACTACAACTATTGCAATATGCCTTGGGCAGATTTGCTTTTGTAGACAACTCAAAAACTTTAGCCGATACAAATTTTATACATGTTCTCAGAAGTAAGTTACACTGAAACTTCCACCACCATAGAACCATTCCATTGCTCAGGTATTTTGATTTGACAGTTAAAATTTAGCAGGAACTTGTCAGCTTCTTTAACTTCCTATGACAATACTATTATGGAAACTGTTGTGGTTTCATATGTGTGAGTCCATACTGTATGCAAAGAACTGGTAGCCAATTGGCACTTGCTGTTCTGAGCCAAAAGTTGAATACAAAGGATTACTAGCCAGTTGGTACCTGGTTACTAGTTGATTCCTATGATATCCTTCTTACTTCCCACAAAGCTTAGGAATAAGGGGCACCATTCTGCAGTGGTTCTGCAGAATTGGGCAGTAGTATTCTTAAGGTTAATGAGTGTGCTGCCCTTGAAGGTAAAGTATAACTGGCTGCTCCCTTCCACTCCATTCAGACCCTTAAAAGCATTTTGTTTCAAAGCCCTTAAGAAATTGGATTGATAGGCAGTTCTCTTTGTTAGTACTATTATTTTCTCTTTTTTTCCCTTTGTACATTTGAACACGCATGCCTTAAGGCAGTAGTGAAATTCAAAAATTATTACCACCAGTTCTGTGGGTGTGGCTTTTATCTTTTAGCTATACAATTTGGGATGAACACCCTTTGAATGATGTGAGAGTAGGAATGGATTTCCAGAAAAAAAATTGCAGACTACAGGACCAGGAGCACTACGCAAGTAACCCTGAGGACCCAGATAAACCTCCAAAGTTTCAACAACCCTCTAAAAGGATGCAAATGACCAGCTGTCTGCCAGAAATATAAATCCTTTCATTCCCCACTATCCTGCCAGAGCTGGAAAGCTTCTTGGGTGAGAAGCAGAACATCTTCAAAAGAAAAACAACAAGGTCCAGTTGCCCCCAGAAAAAGCACTTTTGGGACATTACATTTCAATGTGACATATATAGAATAAAAATTAAGACAACGGTGATAGAAAATCTGGAGCCATCTCAATGCCGTCCAGAAACAATAGTCAAGACTAGTTTGCTATTATAAGTATATCTGAGGTTCAACGTACTCACTGAAATGTATTTGATCTGTTTCGTAAATTGTGGCTATTTTCTTTAGATCTGCTTATATTGCAAACCATTATGGATCTTTGTTGCTCCTGTGCAAGCAATATAAAATAAAAGTAAAATCTTTCAATGTTATAATTTGTATAACTTTGTAAATTTGTATAACTTTGTATATTCCAAATATGCATTTATAATTTCTACTGCAAGTGCATTTAATATTCTTTGTGTACTGTTTAATTAGTTTCAACACTGAAGAGATAATATTTAAAAGGCAGAGAAGAAATCACTTTGGAATAATTTAAGGTGTTTTTTTTTGGTTACACCACATGTGCATAATGGATGAGTGGAACACAGGTTTCTATCTCAGTTTGCTTTATGGGGTTGTTATCAAACCTCCCACAGCTGGGCAACAGAAAGGAAGCAAGACCTTCACAGATTTCACTACTGTATCTTAGTCAGAGATAGATTGAGAATCTTGGTAGTTGTAAGAATTCCCTACCTTGTTTAATCATTAAGGCAGTGGTTCCCAAACTTGGCAGAGCTGGCTGGAGAATTCTGGGAGTTGAAATAGTCCACAAGTCTTAAAGTTGCTAAGTTTGGGAACCACTGCATTAAGGCATAGTTACTTTGAATGATTTGAAATACTTCCTCCCTGTCACAGTGTTCTTTCGTTTTGCCAGCTGTGCTTATATGCTAAGACATAAGGTAGGCCCACTCCTCTCTGTATGCCTACTATGCATGTCCCTTTTGCCTTTTATTTTCTTTCTCTTTTGCCTGCCACGAGGAGGTAGGCTAGGAACTTTACCAGAATGTAGTTATTAGCCAGTAAGTTTGTTTGTTATTTATTTTGCAATAAAAATGTGTTTTCTTAGAATCTATCTCAGGTTTATTTTACTTAATCATAAGGTATATTCCAAGGAAAAACCATGATTCACCCCTCATCAAACACAAGGCTGAATTTACAACCCGCATACTCCCAGTTTTCTTGCCAGCAGTGCCATTTATGAGATAAGCTGCCAATGAACTTGCCTTCCATCTATTTTTTGTTTACGTTTACCCTCCCTCCCCTTCCTTTCCCAACTTCCTATAATCTCTCACAATTATTAAAATAGTAAATAAAAAACTGCCATTGACAGGAAATGCTTATTGATATTAATTTTTCTGTAGAAGTGTCATTGATGCACCCATCTTTTTCTCAGGCCAATATAGTTTTTGCTTTTGAAGAGTCATTCTTATATATACATCACCTGGGGCACCAAGTTACACCACACCAAGCATTACTGATGTGAATTCAACAAGCAAGAACTTTGCATGTAAAAAACATAGAAATAAAATCCAAGTATAACCAAGCACATAATCTCTCAACACTGCAATTTCAGGGCAAATCAACCTACCAAATAATATCATGAAATAATGGGAAATTCTGGGAAACATGTTCAATAAAAAGCTATACTTTCCATTTCAACTGACCCTCAGCTTTCTTCTGGTTATAAAGTATGCAGCAGACATACCTGCTTCTTTGCATTTGAATTTGTTTAATGAACAGTTTAAGACAAATAGATTACCTTTATGCTGCTTTCCACACTTTGCTTTATTGAATTGATCACAAAGAAGTTGCCTTTTGCCAGGCCAATTCTTCACCCATTCATGGTAACACTGTCTCCTACCATAGGGTAATCTTCATTTCATGAGCTCTGTTCCAGTCTAGGTACTTTTTAACCAGCCATTCTTCAAGGTGAATATGGGGTTGTACATTCAAAGCTGGCATTCTTCTGTAAGGTCCCATACACAAAGTAGGTATCTCCAATTAATGCTTAAACTACGCAATTATATCCAGAGAACAATTGTGAGGGCAGCATGGATTTAGTTTGAAGGTCATGGTGACATTTAACCATCTTAATCTGACACGATAGCATTGAAGGTCTTGCTCAATTATCACAAGAACAGGGTCATCTTGATCAAATGCTGCTCAGGTGAATGGGGAAAAATTAGCCATCAAGGAGTTAAGCAAATATTATCAGGGTTTATATAAATTATGCAAACAGGGCAGAGCAGTTTTAAAGTGTTTCCTTGACTAAGCCTGTAGGTTGGGAAGTTTTCAATGAATGTGCACTAGATGTTTGAAATTCAGAAGTCTGCATTCGGATTGAGCACTTCAGATGTTCTATTTAAATCTATTGAAACTCTTGTCTATTTTTCTATCACAAACCTAAAACTAGGCTAGAGAAATACAAGCTATACCGAAGTGGAATCTTTTGCGGGAGATTGTCCGTTTACTCAGAATGAAAGCAGCTGACCCAGCCTTATCTAATGTTGCTGTGAAATTCTGCTGGCAGAACAGGGTTGTTAGGCAGCAAACTTTCAGACTGCATAATAGGGCAAGGAGACCTAGACTGATGTGCTGCATAACCCCTAATAAGGAGTGTCAGAAAAATCTGCTGGTTAGGTGGCAGCTTGAGCAGACTTTTAGAAAACAATAGAAAGACAGAAGGGTGTTTTTCTTGTGGAAATTGCAAGAGTTCCAAGGGTTTGCTGAAAACTGCTGTAGCAGGTCACTTCTTGTGGAGCCTTATTATCACATCCTCCAGTTTTCACCCAACAGTGAATGACAAGCTGAGAGAACTTCTGAGTAGTTAAAAGGAATTCGCCTTCAGCAAGATGTTTTGCTTAAGGTTGCCCTCCTAAGCATATTAGATGCCTCGGTGGAAACACTGATGAGTAGGATACAGATAAATGTCTAATTGCATGTCTGCTTCACAGGAAACTTGAAAGCACTGAACATTATCTCTTGTTTTCCTGCAAAGAGCCCAAACAAGTGTTTTGACCTGGATACTGAGGCAAACACTGAAAAAAGCATGACTTTAAAATCATCTGTAATCATTATAATTTAAAAAACTTGACAGAAAATAGCCCATTCTTTATCATATGGCACAAACAGCACAGAATACTTCTAAATTTTTGAACAACATAAATAGATGAGATGCTGAGGTATAGGGGCATAACTGAATAGCATGCATATTGTATTGGCTTAATTAGAGTTTTTTAATGGCAACATCTTCTATCTTAATATAACATGATACAGAAGCAAAAAAAAGGAGATGGAAATAATATGTAAATGTTATTGTTAGTTGCGAAGTCGTTTCCGATGCATCGCGACCCCATGGATAACATTCCCCCAGGCCTTCCTGTCCTCTACCATCCTCTGGAGTCCATTTAAGCTCATGCCCACTGCTTCAGTGACTCCATCCAGCCACCTCATTCTCTGTCATTCCGTTCTTCTTTTGCCCTCTACCACTACCAGTTCGGCCGAACCAGTCCAAACCAGTAGGAACCCACCACTGAACAAAAGTCAAGTGATCTCTCAGATCAATAAAGCCTGATAGATGCATTCCAACTCCAGTGACTGAAATTGTTTTGTGTGCCTTTCTTTCTGGCAGTTTGCACTGTCTTGTCAGTGGTGGGTTCCAGATACCATTGCAATCGGTATGGTGCAATGGGGCCTGACATCCACCACATGAATGTGCGCAGCACGCGCATGCATACTTACTGTCTGCGATGCTCCGTGACGCCTCCATGATGTTCCAGCTACTTGGCGGAGCATTGCACAGGTGTCATACACTCTGTGTGCATGCGCGGAAGCTCCAAAGAGTTCAAATACAGGTAAGGACGGCAGGCAGGTGGGTGGGCCCTCCGGACCACTACACCAGAATGGTACCCGGTGCTCCCAGCAGGCACCGGTATGCCCGTACCAGGGTGTACCAGTCAAAACCCACCACTGTCTTATTGCCTTGTTAATGTGAAATCAGTTAATTCTAATAGAAAATTTCATGGAATTAAAAGAACCTACTTTGACAGATACATGTCTTCATTTGTTATCTAAGTATGTATTTGTACAGATGCTTGTACATATTAACATAGACACACTTTATGTCTTACATAAAGAATGAAATCTAATAATGAGGAGGCTGACGACAAACAAATGTAGGTTTTAAATATCACTGCCTTTAAGCTTTTTAAACGCTATTCTCCAATTCTTCTGATTCTTCCTTTGGCATTTGGAATGAAAATAGCAATCCTTAAATTATCTTCTTCTTTTTTTAAAAAAATATTCTGTTGGATAAATATGAATGTTAAAGACACAAATATTGGAGCTGACTGAGAGGCATTTAATTTCAAAGATCACTTCCAAGAAATGTCTCATGAAGCAAGATCCAATGTTTAAAAGTGCCTTCTTCCAAATGCTATTGAGGGTACCCAAGAATTATTTCATCATTATCTTTTGAAAAGCAGGTTTCCGAGGGCAAGGCAAAAAAAAAAAAAACAGGTTCCAGTTTCCAGCTGTCTACTGTTTATATTTCATCACAGTCTTTGCATGACTATAGATGAGGAGAAACACTAATCAACCAGTGGGCCTCTGGGGAACAATGGCAGAAAGAAGATAGCTCTTTTGATAGCTGTTGGCCATAGTAAAAGAGGAGTCAGTGAATTGACCAGCTCCTCAGATCTCCTCTCTGGATCAAGGAGAAGGCTAAGATTACCCATACGTTTGACCCACAAGAGTATCTCCATGAAGAAATTAATTAAAATAGTGATTTCCAGCACGTTTGAGAGCTCCAAGAGTCCAGGGAAAATCATCCTGACTAAGCCACAGTTCAGCATCTTCAGACATAAGAGTCACCTACTTTCTCCTTTAACTACTACAGAAGGTTGGTATTAATGATTTTGTGGTTAAGAACCTTCCAAAGAGCAGGTTTCATCACATTGGGACAGCTTCTTTCTATCCTGGATGAAGGAAGTTTTATGTATGTTTAAAAATTAAATAGAAAACTTCAACTTTTGGAAAACAGCAAAAAGGGGGCTAGAATGGTGATTTTGGTAAGTTAAAGAGATGATAGACATCAAAGAATATTTCATGTGGGGTGTTGATCATAAAATATGATAAGAGTGGACTTTGAAGGTTGACTAGAGCAGAGGTCATCAGCCTTTTAGAACTCAGGGATCACTAAATTCATAATCTTAAATCCTGTGGACCACTAAAATGATTTTTTTAAAGATAAATAGTATTTAGTGCAATAAAAAAATGCAAATAATTTTTCTGTAGACCACCAAAATTTTCTCATGGACCACTAGTGGTCCATGGACCACCAGTTTCTGACTGCTGGACTAGAGGGTACCAGAGAGAACTAAGTATTATAATTAGAGGGGAAGAGGATATATTAATACAATGTAGAAATGCAATGTAGTTATGGAAGAAATTAGGGCAATTTGGGAACAATGTCTGCTTCTATAAAAATTAGATATAACACACCTGTCCTAGATAAACATAGTGCCCATCCAGTTTCTTGTTTCTTTTCTTCTTGAACAAAAATCTTGAATCTATTTCATATGACGCTTAGCTTTCAGAAGGTTGTAGTTGTTTTCAGATTTTATAACTTTTTTTCAAAATGCCTTGCTCCTCCTCTTTCTTTTCTTTTTCTTTTTTTTTAAAAAAGTCACATTTTGAAGCTTTTACCACAAGCCCCATTTGGGTTAAATTTGTAGTACTTCTGAAAAAATACTGCCTGATTCTTACAAGCTGTTAAGAAAATGAAGGTGATAGCCATCTGATGATTCTAAGTAATTATCAAGAAGATAGATCCATGGAGATTTAGGGCTCATATTGTATTGGACGGTCCCTAAATGTGTCCAAAATAAAGTGAGCACCAAAGCACCAAATTTGGACTATGTGCAGTGCTGATCTCTGTGAGTGAATCATTTCATTATAAAACAAGAGGTCAAAGGTAGCTAATGTTAAAATTAAACAGAGCAGGAACAGAAATAGGTCCCTCATTCTCTAGCATAACCTTTCCTCCCTGACTATGTCCCTGGAGAAGTAAGAATTTGTCTTGGGTTTTGAGCTGGTTGGGTATTTTAATCAGCTGTTTGTTTGTTTGTTTGTTTGTTTGTTTATCTGCTCATCTTGCTTCAAGTGGGTAGCCCAAGCCTATCTTCTAGATCTTTTTCCTTCTCTTTTTTAATCTTTTGTTTTATATTATTTTATTGAATTAGGAAATATAGTACATTACAAGAAACTGTACTAATCCTATAGTGCTCTGCTCAGCACAACAGAATGTATCTTATCCCTGGAAAGCTCAATGTTTCAGGAAGGAAAATGGATACCAAACATGAACATGTGCTGAATATCATCAGAAACCATGTACCTTTGAGGAATCTCCAAATCTAAGAACCATAAACAACTTGTTAAGACACACAATTACTGGATAGCACTAGCAGCAAGTGCTTCCCTTGATGAAACAAAGAACACAAGGCAGCAATAAAAAAGAGCCGCAAAGCAACTAGACCCAGAAGGTTATTTTAGAAGAAGTAGGGAGATGAAAAAAGGACATGCTTGTTGTTACAGTTCTCATATCAAGGATCACTGCTCAAGGCACTTCCCCAGCATTATAAATTGCTAACGGTTTACTCTGCATGCTGGAAGCTGCTCTCATTTATTTTGTAGCAGGCTGTACCCTGTTGATTTAAAAGCTAAACACAATGCTATTTGTTGCCAAATACATACTAGAAAACAGCATAATTCTTCTATAACAGCCTCAACCAAACAAAACCCTTTCTGATTGTCAAACTTTGATTTTTTCGCTTTTATGTGTAAATTGCTTCACCAGCCATAACCAAAACTACCATCAGCCACCGTTTGTTCTAGTTATAGTTTTGTGTTTATTTTCTTCCTCTCCTATAGTAGTTCAAGATGTTTGTTTGTGTACATCTCCCTAATTCTTAGACTCAGCAGTGTGCAAATTATCATACAAGATCCAAAATACTACCTCCTGACAAAGCAATGCTTAGGATCATTCAGTAAAGATTATAGCCCTCTATGAAAGGGAAATACCAGAGGTTCAAGCTGTTTTTTGAGATGGAAAGGGATTTTATTGCTGGTGCATGTTGGATAATTAAGAAAGCCAAAGAATAGCAAAAAGAAGTCCATATTGCCTATGTTATAGAAAGGACTTATATTGTGTTGACCAAGTAAACTGTAGTATGTCTTTAGGAGAATGGAAATGCTAAAATATCTCATTGTCTTCATGAAAAACCTAAAAAAAACAGGCCAAGATACCAAAGAATATAGCAAATGACACTGCATCCAGATTGGGGTGAGACAAGGCTATAGCCTCTCTCCTTATTTATTTAACCCATATGCTGAATAAATATTAAGGGAAGCTAGAAGAAGAAGAAGAAGAAGAAGAAGAAGAAGAAGAGGAGGAGGAGGAGGAGGAGGAGGAGGAGGAGGAGGAGGAGGAGGAGAGGAGGAAGAAGAAGAAGAAGAAGAAGAAGAAGAAGAAGAAGAAGAAGAAGAAGAAGAAGAAGAAGAGAGGAACATGGTTTTAAAAAGGAAAGAAGAAGCAACAGGAGCCTATGCTATGCTGATGGCACTAAACTGATAGTTGAAAATGCCAATGATCTGCAAGCTCTAGTAAAGAAAATCAAGAAACAGAGATTTTAAAAAATAAGACTAAGTTTAACTATAAGGAAGGCCAAAGTAATGAAAGTTGTGCAACCTTAGAAGTGACAGTGAAGGCATTAAAGTGATGGCTAGCTTCCGCCTATTATAATCGACAATGAAGGAAACAATGCTGAAGGCATACAGCATGATGCAGATTAGCATAAAGAGCCATGAAGATCTTGGTAAAGATATTTGGATGCTAATGCTTTGCCTACCAAGATCACAATCATGCAGGAAATTATTTTTCCTGTTCTTGACTATGAAAGTGAAAGTAAATAAATAGTTAACAGTGCCAATGGAAACAACCAAGTGCAGATCATCCTAGAGAAACTCAATCTATGTGGTCACTAAGAGATGAAAACAGCTTGATAACACATTATCAGATCAATATATTTTCCTTGTACACTACCTAGTCACTCTATGAGACAGGGGCAGATTTGTAAATATGATATAGATAGATAAGATAGATAGATAGATAGATAGATAGATAGATAGATAGATAGATAGATAGATAGACAGACAGACAGACAGACAGACAGACAGACAGACAGACAGACAGACAGACAGACAGACAGACATCATAGATGTAGACCATGGGTGGGTTTCAACCAATATGGATCGGATGGTGAAATTTAGCATGCCTTCCCATACCCATTGGTCAGGAGGCCCTGTACCGGAACGCTACCTTCCCTCATTCGCTCTTTCACTCGCCCCGCCTATCCTCACCATGCTGCCGAAAAGTTCTCAGAAGAAGAACCAGAAGAAGAAAGAACTGGTGAGTGGCTGGGGTGGGGGGGAAGAATGTTGGGGAAGAGAGAAGAGGCAGAGGGGCTGCTAGAAGAGTGTGTGCATGTGCACAGGCTGTGGGTTTTAAAAAACACCTGAGTTTATCCAGGAAGAGGGAAGAGGCAGAGGAGCTGGAAGGTACTATAGGAACACACACTTCCAGCCCCTCTGCCTCTTCCCTCTTTCTGGATTCACTGAGATGTTTTTAAAACTCACAGCCTGTGCACACAAACACTTCCAGCCCTTCTGCCTCTTCCCTCTTCCTGGATTCACGCAGAAGTTTTTAAAACTCACAGCCTGTGCACAGCATACACACTTCCAGCCCCTCTGCCTCTTTCCTCTCCTGGATTCACTCAGAAGTTTTTAAAACTCACAGCCTGTGCACACGGACACACTCTTCCACTCTTTTAAAAACGTCTAAGTAAATCCAGGAAGAGGGAGGAGGCAGGGGGGCTGGAATAGTGTGCTGTGCACAGGCTGTGAGTTTTAAAAACGTCTGAGTGAATCCAAGAAGAGAGAAGAGGCATAGGGGCTGGAAGTGTATGTGCTGTGCACAGCTGTATGTCTAAAAAAAGTCCTTGTGAATCCAGGAAGAGGGAAGAGGCAGAGGGGCTGGAAGTGTGTGTGTAAGGTGGTCAGTAATATTGAAGACCAGCAAGAATGACCATAATTCCTCTGTAAGTAGCTGTTTTATTGTTTTGTGTACTTATTTTATTCTTATTAACTAGTAAGTGCACAAAATAATAAATTTCCTTTTTTTATATCTTCTTTTTGTAGGTCATTCTTTGGGGCAAAGAATTCAGTGAAATCGACTTAGCCACTCCCACTCAGTCACATGACTGCCAAGCTACTCCCACTCAGTCACATGATCACCAAGCCACTCCCACAAAACATATCACACCTACAGAATAGGTTTTAAAAAATTGAAATCCACCACTGATATAGACATAAACAAATTACACACTATAAGATTTAAAACCTAATTGGAATTGGATTATCAATAATAATAATAATAATAATAATAGTAATAGTAATAGTAATAGTAATTTAGTAAGGTTATTTAAAGTGAATGTATGAATTATGGAAAGAACAATATCCAGATTCAAATGTTAGTGAACAACGACTAGCAGATCAAAGGCGATTTATTATACGGAATAAAGTGTTTAGTGAAGTTGAACTTGAGGAAATTCAGGCAAATTGTAATAGTAATAATAAAACTCCACCATTGCCGGTCCCAAGCCTGGATGAGAAAGGAGGAGGGTTGGGATCAGGTTGGCAACCTGACCCCATAAAAAATCCCTGACAAACCATATAACAGGGTGAAAGAAACGAATAAAAATTCTATACCGCATCGGTCGTCGCAGGGGTTAAGAAGGGCCGCGGCGGATGTGGAGGTCCCTGGGCATCCGTCGACAAGTGGGCTACAAGTGGACCAGCCAACAAAATGACAAAAATATAGTGCAGATGCAAATCGTGCCATAATGGCCTGTTATTACAACTCAGAGACAGAAAAAAGAGGCTATTTAAAGCGAATGTATGGATTATGGAAACAACAATATGCAGATTCAAATGTTAGTGAACAACGACTAGCAGATCAAAGGTGATTTATTATATGGAATAAAGTGTTTAGTGAAGTTGAACTTGAGGAAATTCAGGCAAATTGCAAAACCAAAAAAACAACATCACAAGCGGAAACAACCAATACTCAAGACACAATTAAAGACATTGTAGTAGAACTACCAGAAGAAAATGTCAGGGAGGAAATAACAACACTACCACCAGAACCAGATATCATTGAACCAACTGATGAACTAACTCAAAAACAAAAAGAATTGAAGGACACAATCATGGAGCATTTTCTGTCTAATGAGGAAAGGCAACGTTTATCATCATTAAAAACTGCCTAAGAAAATTGTGGCCCCTATTATGAAAACGGTTAATGCAGTGCTTTTAACAATCAAACCAGGATCCATCTTGGAAATGAATCAGTTAATGTACAGTGCAGCTGTAATAGTCACTAAAGAACTAGGCATTAAAATCAAAGCACCTAGTCACACAATGGAAAAAGCATCAAAGCCAAAGTGGAAAATCCAAATAGAACAAAAAGTTAAAAAATTAAGGGCAGATGCTAGCAACTTAAAGAACATGCATGACCAATGGCTTAAAAACAGCCAAATCATAGATCAGCTAATCAGAAGATATAGATTGGATACAAGAAACATCAATGAAGCTGTAGAGATTGTAAAACAGCAGATAACAGCAACAGCTAGAAAAATTGAAAGATATGAGGCACGAATCATCCAATATAAACAAAATCAGCAATTTCGATCAGACCAACAGCGTTTTTATCAAAGTCTTAATGTGAATGTTGAGAAATAATCCAGCCCCACGTGATTGAATGGTGATTTTATTTTAAATAATTGTACTTTTATTATTCTATGTCTTCGCTTTTGTTGTGAGCCGCCCAGAGTCCCTAGGGAGTGGACAGCATACAAATTTTATTAAAGTTACAAAGTTACAAAGAATGGTGACACTAAAAGTGAAAAACCAGAAAAGCAGGCCACGGTTGAATTCTGGAAAAAACTGTGGGAAAATGCAAAGGACTACAATAAGGAAGCAAAGTGGATACATGACTTTGAGAAAAGCATTGGCAACAAGCAAATACAAGTGTTAGAAATAACAACTGAGATGGTCAAAAATCGAGTAAAAAAAGTAAAGAATTGGACATCACCTGGAAATGACCAATTGCATGGTTTCTGGCTCAAATATCTGACCAGTTTACATGCAATATTGGCCAGGCAACTGAATGAAATTTCACAAAATGGTCAAATTGATGAATAGTTGACAACTGGAAAAATATACTTGATTCACTAATTAAATGCAAGGAAAATGAAGCCTACAAATATTTAGGCATTTTGCAGTTGGATAACATCAAGCATGGAGAAATAAAAACTATTGTGAGGGGAGAGTACACCAACAGAGTTAGGAAAATTTTGAAATCTAAATTGAACAGTGGAAATACAATCAAGGCCATAAATACCTGGGCAATACCAGTTATAAGATATACAGCTGGTATAGTTAACTGGACACAAGCTGATTTGGACATTTTGAACTGAAAAACCAGGAAACTAATGACAATGCACTACAGTTTACATCCACATGGTGATACTGATAGATTATACCTGCCCCGAAAATCGGGTGGCAGAGGATTATTACAAGTGAAGCAAACAGTTGAAGAAGAAAAACATGCACTGGCTGATTATTTAAAAGAAAGTCAAGAACATCTATTAATCGAAGTAAAGAACAAAAATCTATTGAAGGTCCAACAGACGAAACAAGAATACAGAAAAGATGTGATAAAATCAAGAATGGAGAGTTGGCAGAACAAAGCATTGCATGGCCAATTTCTGGAAAAAATAAAAAATAACGTGGACAGTGAAAAAACTTGGTTATGGTTAACAACAGGTACATTAAAGAAAGAAACAGAGTCACTAATCCTGGCTGTGCAAGAACAAGCTATCCGCACAAATGCCATTAAGGCCAAAATCGAAAAATCCTCTGATGATGCCAAATGCAGACTTTGCAGAGAAGCTGATGAAACTGTTGATCACATACTCAGCTGCTGTAAAAAAATTGCGCAGACAATTCAGTAGCACAAATGATCCATTGGAATTTGTGCAAAAATTATAATATTAAAACAGCAACAAACTGGTGGGAACATAAGCCTGAAAAAGTGACCGAAAATCAGATGGTCAAGATCTTGTGGGATTTTCGCATACAAACGGACAAAATACTGGCTCATAATACAGGTTAGGTTATAGGTTATAGGTTTATTTCATTTCTATGCCGCCCTATTCCCAGAGGGACTCAGGGCGGCTAACAAACCCGGGGGGGGGGGGGTAGTACAGACAAGGCAACACAACAAGCAGATACAGAGAAATTAAAAAAAAAACAATCAACAGTCACACAATTCGAGCGGGGAAGGGAACTCGTCAACCCCAGGCCTGCCGGAACAGCCAGGTTTTAACGGCTTTACAGAAAGCCTGAAGGGAGGTGAGGGTCCGAATCTCCGCAGGGAGTTCGTTCCAGAGGGCCGGAGCAGCCACAGAGAAGGCCCTCCTCCGGGTAATCACCAATTGACATTGGCCGGTAGATGGAATCCAGAGGAGATTTGAGATTTGAGAAGTTTATTTATATGCCGCCCTTTTCCCTGGGGGGACTCAGGGCGGCTTACAACTCGAAAAAGGAGGCCTAATCTGTGGGATCTGATGGGTCTTTGGGAGGTATTTGGCAGCAGGCAGTCTCTCAAGTACCCAGGTCCAATTACATGAAGGGCTTTATAAGTGACGACTAGCACCTTGAAGCATATCCGGAGACCGATAGGCAGCCAGTGCAGCTCGCAGAGGATAGGTGTAACGTGGGTGTACCGAGGTGCACCCACAATCGCTCGCGCGGCTGCATTCTGGACAAGCTGAAGTCTCCGAATGCTCTTCAAAGGCTGCCCCATGTAGAGCGCATTGCAGTAGTCCAGCCTAGAAGTCACAAGGGCATGAGTGACTGTTGTGAGAGCCTCCCGGTTCAGGTAGGGACGCAATTGGTGCACCAGGCGAACCTGGGCAAATGCCCCCCTGGTCACAGCCGACAGATGATGTTCTAAAGTCAGCTGTGGATCCAGGAGGACTCCCAAATTGCGAATCCTGTCTGAGGGGCGTAGAATTTCACCCCTCAGCCTGAGAGATGGAATACCTAGCCAATTATTGGGAGGGAAACACACAAGCCACTCGGTCTTGTCAGGATTGAGTGCAAGCTTGTTTACCCCCATCCAGACCCTATCAGCCTCCAGGCACTGACACATCACATCAACCGCACGGGGCAGACAGATACAACTGTGTATCGTCCACATACTGGTGATATTTTATCCCATGCCATCGAATGATCTCACCCAACGGCTTCATGTAGATGTTAAACAGGAGGGGGGACAGGACTGAACCCTGTGGCACCCCGTATTTCAGGGGCCTAGGGGTCGACCTCTGCCCCCCAACCAACACTGGCTGCGACCTGTCCGAGAGGTAGGAGGAGAACCACCAGCCTCCCACCCCCACCTCTCGTAACCGTCGCAGAAGGATACCATGGTCGATGGTATCGAAGGCCGCTGAGAGGTCAAGAAGCACTAGGACGGAGGCATGACCCCCGTCCCTGGCTCTCCAGAGATCATCGGTCAGTGCAACCAAAGCAGTTTCCATGCTGTAGCCAGGCCTGAATCCAGACTGAAAGGGATCTAGCTAATCAGTTTCATCCAAGGACCGCCAGAGCTGCGAGGCCATCACTTTCTCAACAACCTTCCCAACAAAGGGGAGGTTGGAGACTGGACGATAGTTATTTAAAATGGCTGGATCTAGAGATGGCTTCTTCAGGAGGGGTCTCACCACTGCTGTCTTTAATAGAGGGGGAAAGAAGCCCTCCCAAAGGGAGGCATTAACTATCGCCTGGATCCAGCCCCATGTCACCTCCCTGCTGTTCGCAACCAGCCAGGAGGGGCACGGGTCCAGTGCACACGTGGAGGCACTCACCGCTCCCATGGCCTTGTCCACTTCCTCAGGAGTAACAAGTTGAAAATCAATCCAAAGATGTCGCTCAAGACCCTCCCCCGGTACCTCGGCTGGCTCTACGCAATTGGAGTCCAGATCTGTCCGAAGCCGAGCAACTTTGTCCGCGAGGAATTGGATGAATTCCTCAGCTCTACCTCGTAAAGGATTGCCCGTATCCCTCCCATTCAGGAGGGAGCGGGTTATCCTGAACAAGGCAGCTGGCGCGACTCAGCGGACGCAATCAGACGGCAATATATGTGTTCTTAGCAGTCCGAATTGCCAGAAGGTAAGCTCTGATGCAGGCTTTTAACAGTGCTCAGTCTGACTCGGATTTACTGGACCTCCAGCGGCGCTCTAGGCATCTCTTTTGGCGTTTCATCTCCCGGAGGTCCTCAGTAAACCAAGGAGCCCTCCTGGATCCACTGCCTCGGATCGGCCGTAAAGGCGCAATCCAGTGGAGAGCCTCCGACGCTGCTGAGTTCCAAGCAGCAACTAAGGTCTCCGCCGGACTGTGGGCGAGAGTATCAGGCACAACACCAAGCGCCGTCTGAAAACCCTGAGGATCCATAAGGCGCCTGGGGTGGAACCACCTAATCGGTTCCTCCTCCCTACAGTGGGGGATTGGCCTCCGAAAGTCGAGCCTCAGTAGGAAGTGGTCCGACCATGACAGGGGCAAGATCTCACCACCCCTCAAACCAAGATCACAACTCCACTGCTCCGAGAAAAATACGAGGTCGAGTGTGTGACCCTTCACCAGCAAGGATTCACACCCGACAAGCTCCGGAGCAGGAATCCTATGAGGAACTAAGGACTCCCGGATAACAATGGCCACTCCTCCATCCCTTCTCTGGGGTTGCAGTTGGTGAAGCACCTGAAAACCCTCTGGGCACATTTCAGTGAGGGGGACTCCTCCCTCCAGGCCCAGCCAGGTTTCAGTAATACATGCCAGGTCTGCCCTCTTGTCTAAAATTAGGTCCTGGACGAGGGGAGCCTTGTGAACCACAGACCTGGCATTTAGCAACAACAGCCTGAGACCAGGGTCCTGACTACTCACGCCATCTGGCCTTGGAGTGGAACTAATAGGGCCGGAAGGAGGGATCTCTGTGACGTAGGGAACCCTCCTTCCCCGGTAATGGCTCGCCCTAAAGTTCCCACCATATCTGCCCCTCCCCATTATGACCCTAATGTTCCGTCCCACTCCCGCGTCTGTGGTCCCTCCACCCTCCCCTCTGGTCACCAGGTTCACCAGCAGGCCCTTTGACACAAACATCCTGAGGACGGGATTAGGCCTAGGCCCCCCTGACACTTCTGCAAAGCACTCAGTGCAGGAGGTACCCAGCTGTGATCCTGGCCTACACACACATACACACACATACAATCAGTCAATCCCCACAAACAAGTTAAAAGCAAGGGAACAGCAATATCATCAATAAAAGTGGGTACAATCAATCAGCCACAGTCATACCAAGCACTCCCCATACAATTTAAAATTATAAAAACTGTGGGGAAGAGCAAAATTTGCTCGAAATTGGTCCAATATAGCCAAGGAAAATTAATGTCCCGGTCCTCCCTCGCAAGGGGCCCGAGGTCCAGAAAAGTTGGGAGAGCAGTATGGTAGAAGCAATTGGAGAGGGAGCCACACTTCCCAAACGCGTCCTTCTCGTCCAATGCCCTCTCTCTCTACCGGAATAAGCTTGTAGAATAGTCGGTAGAGGTATAAACGGGGGGCCCAGAATAGCCAGCGACAAAGTCGTAGGCCTCAATTCACTCCCCGAAGATGATCCGGAGGGCAAGGGGAAAAATGAGAACCCACAATATGGCTCACAATTCATTTTATTTCGCACCTATTTGCACGTATCTCTCTGTATTTCATAAGACCCAAAACTATAATACTGTAGTATTATATTAAATAAAGCCTAAAATAGAGGTTTAGGTTTCATCCACCATCAGCCATATAGACCATTTGGTAGGTGATTATTTTCCTGAGCTTTGCATTTCTCTCTTTTGCTTCAGGAGGTCCTTTCTCTGATGTTACTGTGTCAAATGGTTAAAGAGGCAATAATCATCAAAGAGCGAATGCAGGGTTAACATTGATTAATATCTTGTGGAAAAAACTTATTGACACTAATCTGGAAACTAAGCTTTAGTTCTTTTGGTTTAGTTGTAGACTGTACAAGGTCCCAAATGGCAAATGGGAAAAGTCATGATTTAGTAACCTTCTATATAAAAGTTAGCAAAAATCTAATATTTTAACCCATCTCTGTGCTCTGATAGTTCTGTCTATAGACAAACTCTTATTCATTGAATTAAAGTCCATCATCCTGTTTCTATCTCCCTTTGAAATTGGGTCCAGCTGCTTATTAATGAACACCTTGGGCTGTAGACAATTGATGTTATTTTTTAATGTTTCTATTTAACCTACTTATTACTTAGACTAGAGTGAGGAACTTATAGAATTGTCTTTCTTTTGTAACTGAAATTCCCGACTCCTTGAGCATTCTGCAGTTATATTTTTAAGTTTTACAGAAAAATTCTTCCATTTCAGTTTACTGTGTTGGTGCCTGGTAAAACCTTCTCCATATATTCTGGAATTATGGAAAACACTGTGGATATTGGGAAACCGTCTCCAAAAATGGTATTAGGAAATATCTAGTGCTTTTCCTGGTGTGTAAAAGACAACACTAATTACTAGTTACCCATTGGACCCAAATCATATTTTAGGATTTCTATAGGCAGAGGATCTGAAGTGTGGTCTATGATCAACGCTTTATAAATGTTACTTTGCTAACTTCATCTAAATGTTGTAGAAGTTGCAGACAATATGTGGTCCTCCTAAAGCTGACAACCATTGTATTCCACTTCATAGAGCCAAGTTCAAAAACAGAATTAAGTTTGTGTTTTATATGTACTCTGATTTGTAAAATAAAAGCCCCCAGGAAATTTTCAAATGTTTGCCAAAAAAAAACCCCAACAATTTGTCAACAATTAGTTATTAACATTCAAACAGTTATACAAAAGCAAACTCCATGATGTTCCAGGTACTTAATGGAAGGTTCCTTTTTCTCCACAAAATGCAAAATCAGCTACTTCTTTTGGTCATAAAAAAAAGCTTTGTAACAGACATTTTAGTTTGTAGCTGATTATGCCATTAAACAAGAAAAAAACCAAGATTCTCTCTGTGTGGCATCTTAGCCAGCATTATTTTATTTGAACCCTGTTATTAGTGCCTCTTTTTTTTTAAAGTCTTTAATTCGCCCACATTAGTTAAAGAAAATAAAGCATCACACACTAAGAATCTTTCTCTAAAGATAGTTTATATTTTACATACAATATTATACTATTTGTAACCAATGAGATGGTGACATTTGCTGTACAAGCTTAGAGTATAAAGTGAATCTGTGAACAAATTGACAACTCTGTAGTACTGTATATTACACAGAAGTAGTTCGTCTTTCATCCTTCGTACATTTAGTAATGACTTAGTGACCCAAAATTGTCAGCCCTACTGCCAAAATAGTAAAGCCAGTCAGGAAAAGCAGCCCTGGAATGTCAAAGACACATTCCAAAATAAGAATCTGTCCAACTTATTGTCCATTAGCCTTGGAACAGTTAGAAGTCCAATTCTAGAAGAAAAAGGATTTCCAAACATCCATTGAAGGATGATGGGAGATTATTTTACATGTGCAAGTTATCAAAGCGCACCAAGAGTACAAAAATTTCATTCTAATCAAACTTAAGTGATGGTGATTTTTTTTCACAACAATGCAGAAGGCTGGTTGTCCGTGCCTTCTGTCATTTTTTATTTTTATTTTTGTAAACCAATAGATTTATGGTTGTTGTTTTTTGTGGCTTTCTTATCCAAGAACTAACCATAATAGCTTTTCAAAATCAACTGTGGTTAGCTAGGTGCTTCCATCTAGCTAGGCTTTAAGAATCCATAACTGTACTCATCGAAGGTCTGGAGGCATATGGGAACTCAAAGAATGTTATGAATTCTTTGGAGGGCATTTGATATCTCCCCCCCCCCCAAAAAAAAAAATCAAGAACACTACCTTCAAAATAAGTAACACAGCATAGTTCTAACCATACAACTTTGGGATGCTCGGTGTATACCACTAAAATTTTCAGGAAGTATATATATACCGATACAGATGGGGGGGAAAAAGGAAGCTCTTACTCGTTTATGAAATTTTAGGTCTGATGCAACAATGATGTTGTGGGATTTTTTCAAAAAATCCTGAGACAAACCGGGGAAGAAGGAAGGCATTTGTAAGCAGGAAAGTGGAGAGTTAACAGATCAAATGCACTGAATCATCTTACATATCATCACATTCAGGCCTGGCAGTTTCATATCTTCAACACTTTTCTTAAAACATTCTCAGTGATGTTGTGGAAGTCAATCTTCTAACAAAGATCTTGTTTTAAAAAGAAGAAAGTTTGCTCCACAGCAACATGCATGTGTCTAACTGGGTACATAAAACATACATTTCACAATGTACTGTAATGGCTAGCGAGTACAAGACCCTTGTGTATCATCACTTTTTTGTTCTCCTCTGTTGAAAGCTGCCTTCAATTAAATGGGGAAACTATGCAAAAAGAAGAGACTTTCAACTCCTAGCTTCAGTGTGCATTCATGTTCTCTTCCTGCTGGACGATGTATTTAAAGTGCACTATAAAGTCAATAATTCCCTATGGTTTAACAGCAAGGCAAGAAGATGAAAAAGAAGCCATCATTCTTTGAAGACAGGGAAGACAAATCATTTGAGTAGGCTAAATCTCCTTTGGATTTTAAAGTCTATACTGTGCTGACAGCAGCGTAGTTTTTTGTTTCAAAACTAGCCTCTCATCCTTGGCTTTATTAGATCCTGCCACTTCAGAGCCCATCAACTGGTTTGATCAGCCTGAAAAGCTTTTCTTTTTCTAAAAGAAAAATCTCATCAGAATCTGTATCTATTTTCACTTGTCAGTCACAAAAGTGTACCAGAAGGGAAAGGATGAGAGGCACTATTTAACTTCCAAAATGAAAAGGGGGAAAACCTGTTGGGTTCAAGTCTAATTTCTAGTGAAAAACCTTTTTTTTTCCTGAATTTGTAAATAAAATTATAGATACATCTGTATGTGTGTTGTAATTATAAAAGTTTAGGAAGCAGTTAGCTCAAGTAAAAGGAAATTGGTTTTATTGACCTGCTAGCATGGTTGCCCCCCACCCCTTCCATTGTCCCTCAATTTTCGCCCATGTATATCAGAAGATAAAGTCCAATTAGAATTTATAAGCACTTCCATTCTACTATCAGAGAGTTTAAGAGAAATGCAATTTGTGGACCCCTTGGTGCTCTCTGAGCTTGGCTATTTGCGTGCAGACATTTCGCAATCCAACTAAGAAACATTTTTAGTGCTATAAGGGAGTGGAGTTTTCTCTCTGCTTATGTAATAACTTTACCTGTCAAGGTTGGTGACGTGTTGTTTTCTTCATGGTAGTACCTTGATTGTGTTGTATTTATGCTTGATTGTTTGTCTGGTGTTAATTCATGCTTATCTGGCTGTTGTTTGCTGGCAAGGTGGTGTTCTGGTCTTTCTGTTTCTTTTTTTAAAAATCCTTTTTTTAAGTGTGTAAATGTTGTTTATCTCAATGTACCTGTTGAAGACTGACTTGTCTGAACATCAAGATTCCAAAACTTCCTCAAGTTTTTGGATTAGCTTGATTTAGAAGGCTCACACTTTCCAAGTAGAAACTATGGTTGAGTTTGTCCATGTGTTGTGATATTAAAATCATGTTTTAATTATGTCTTCTGATCTCTAGTTGGTGTTCATGGGTTAGCTCTGTTAGTTTTCTGCCTGTCTGTCCTACATAGTGGCTGTTATAATTCTTATACTGTATGTTGTAGATTAATCTTATTTCCTGCATCTGAGACAAAGCTAAATCCAAAAAAGTGAAGCAATGGAATGACTGAATGAACACTGGATTTCAGAAGTGCAGTCCTGGTTTCTTAGAATCTACAGATTACATTTCAGAGAACTGTGTGTAGGCTGGTTTGTTCAAGTGTAGATGTACTCAAAAGCCCCAAAATGCTGGAGAGAGGAACTGACGTCGCGATGACACGACGTGCGATTTTGGAGCCCCAAGATCACAGTCAATACTTTTGCCACTGGACGATCCTTTTGGGTCTAAACTGTCCCAAAGAGATGGTGATAGGGAAGAGTACATCCTGCTGATCTCAGGGACACTGCAAAGTCTCTGATTGATCCAAGAGAAGCTCTTTTTGCTAGTGACAGAAGTGCAGCCTTTGAAGCTGCTGAAGTTGGGACAGCCCCAGAATGGGAGGAAAACAGAAAGAGAAAGTGTGTCCATCCCGTGAGGAAATCCTTTTGTTATAAAAGAGTCTACCCCCAAAAATGAAAGCTAAATTAAATTTGAAAACAGAAGAGAATAAGCGGCAAAATTAAGCCACATTAGACAGTTTGTTATCCTTTTTTTTTACAGATGGAACTTCCGCAAATGTTTCCTATTCCTTAATTTGAACAGATTAGTTTTTCTTCTGCTGCTTTTCATATTCTTTCTTTTACCTATGGATTAAAATCCTTTTCTTTATTTTTATAATGTTGGATTGGATGGTCTTTTTTCTTTTTGCTCCACTTATAATTTTTGTTTTCTTTAAGCCCAGAATATAAAGAAGATATAAAAGGAATACAAAGAGGACTGTAAGAACAGATGGAAAGGAAGTAACACTGTCACTTGGAGGCTGGAGGCTTGAGGCTTGGAAATATTGTCCTTTCTTTTTTCTTTTTGATCATTTGACTTTGTATTTCAAGGTTCTTCAGCTTGTTTACAGAGAGTGATAGTGAGAAAAGCATGGGTTGTTTATACAGGTGCTCTTTGGGAATATCATTGGGAGCTGGAGTAGAATGAAAACAAAGCCTTGTCTTGAAAGATTATAAATGAACTTGCTTTAAACCTAATAAAAAGTTTTGAATCCCAGAGTGGCAGAGTTGGAAGAATGGCACAACATGAAAAAGAAATGTTAACATTGCAAAAGATTATGTTTGAAATTGAAATATTATTAGAAGTAACAGAGAAAATTGGGAAGAGATTGGAGATCATAGATTGTAGAACAGTAAAATTTGATGGAAAAATTGAAGATGTTCATCAAATGAAGAAAATGGAGGTCACAGCTCTAAAAACTGAAGGAAAAAAATAAACAAAGAGATAAGAAAATTGTTGATACCAACAGTGAACTGAGCGTGGTTGGAAATGGAAAGAGTGGAATATGGAAAGGAGAGAAAGATGGACTGGAGCCTTAACCCAGATTTCAAGGCATAGAAGAAGAAAGGAGAGAAGAATTTATGGAACCAACAAGAGAAATCTTGTTAGAAGCACTAGTGATAACCAAAGATAAGCTGATTGAAGAAGCAGATGGAGGGTTTCGAGCTTATACAAGATATGCAAAAAGCAACAAGTTGCGAAAAGAAGTCCATACAAAATTTACTAAGGAATTAACCAGAATACTAATGCCACAAATGGCAAGAGACATAAGACTGCACTATTACTGGAAAGATACAGGTTGATATATGAAAGCTTATTATAAAAATTAAGTCACTTAGTTAAATTTAGAGCATTATGTAAAAATAAATTGATAATGGATATAGTTAAATAAATGATTGATAATGATAATAATGTATACATATGTATTGGTTTGATAAGAGGAAATTTGATATAAATTGCCAATGGTTTCTATGAAAGGAGATTTAGAAACTTATGTATGAAAGCTTATAATAAAAAAGTAAGTCAAATTTAGTTAAATTTAGAATATTAGATAAAAAATGAAATGATAATGGATATAGTTAAATAAATGATTGATAGTGATAATAATGTGATATATATATATATATATATATATATATGTATGTATGTATGTATGTATGTATGTATGTATGTATGTATGTATTTTTGTATGTATTGGTTTGATAAGAGGATATTTGATATAAATTGCAAATGGTAACTACAAAGGGAGGTTTAGAAACTTTGTTATCAAATATAACCAATTTTTATTTAGAACATGTTATAAAGATGTAATGTTATTGGATGATATTGGGACGAGCTAATGGAATGCCTTTATGTGGTTTTCCTTTAAATTTGGAATATTTTCGATAAAAGGATATAAAAACAATTACAGTCAAATGAAGGCTGAGGTATGATGACAGTAATATATATATATATATATATATATATATATATATATATATATATATATATATATATATATATGAATATAAATATATTTGAGGTCAAATATATGATTTGACATGAATTGTAGGTGACGACTGTGGAAGGGATGCATGGAAGCTTTTGTAACTAATTGACACACTTTCTGCAATTTGTAATGGAAGATGGTTTTGTGGGGGTTTTTGTGTTTTGTCAGTTTGTGTTTATTCAAAAATAAAAAATTTAAATAAAAAAAAAGCCCCAAAGTGCCCCAAACTCCCATAAAATGGAATTCTATAACTAGGTTCCTATGTATTGAAGGATACTTAGATATTTCTATAAACGTTTAGAGCTATAATAAAGAGATGGGGGGATTGTATTCATACTCTAGGGTCCTCACCACTAGTTTACAGGTACATATGGGAGTTAACCCTTCATGATTCAGTTACAGTGGCAACTAGTGTGCGCATTGGGGAATTTGAAAGTACAAGGGATAGATTACTATGGAGAAGAACTATCTATGTGATTGCTAGGAGTTGAAAATAACTGGATGGCACATAATAGCAATAGCTCTTAGACTTATATACCCTCTCTAAGCAGTTTACAGAATCAGAATATTGCCCCTTACAATCTTGGCCCTCATTTTACTGACCTCAGAAGGAGGGAAGGCTGAGTCAATCTGGAACCAGTGAGAATCAAACTGCTGGCAGTTGGCAGAATTAGCTGCAATACTGCATTCTAATCACTGTGCCACCGGGGCTCTTAATCAAATAATCAAAAACACCAAACATATAGTTTAATTAATATTATTCTAGTTTCATTTATTTTAATTTTTCAAACCACTTTCTCTAAAAATCAATATACAGCTTTTAAAATGGTACATACATGAGTCAACTATCCATTTTTAAGCAGTAAGTCCTGATTCCAGAATGAATGCATTTGTCTTACATTGCTTTAAAAAATTTAACAGTATGTATCCGTATTTGCACATATCTCTTCTCTTTTAATATCTCTTTCATAGATTCTCTGATGTTTAGCCTTTTCAGAGGAGAAAGTGTTGGTAGTTACTAGCTTCCCAACATTCCCCTTTCTAAAGCAACTTATTTGGCTGATCCTTCAAATATCAACCCCATCATTTGAAACCGACCCCTTCACTGATGGCAAATCTGCTCAGTCCACACAAAGCCATTCAATTTGAACCCCCACAATGTGTTCCACAAGTATTCCACAACTGAAAAGCTGCTTAAAACCAATAGCTGAAGAAGCCAGTATTGGAATTAGAACAAGCACAAGGAGGGGGAAGAAAACAAAGAACCGTGGGTATAATTGACAAAGAAAAACTGCCTTCCCTCTCCTCCTCTAACCAAAATGAACCAGCAGGGCTCGGAAAATGCTGTTTTACTACTGTGCACCCCCCTCCCCATGGCTCTCATCAAGTACAAATAATGTATGTGGCCACTACCCCTTAGACACAGTGGGAGGCTTTGCTACACTTAGTTCTGCTCTCAGTTCTGTCACAGCAAGTCCCAGCACCCACAGGCTATAAACATTCTTTTCCATATGCTTAGAAGGGGTAACTGGAAATGAAACTACACTAGTGAAGTGCAACATGCAAGAAAAAAAATAGGTTTTCCAAGGAGTCTGGCCATCTGTTTGGAATCCTCCCTTTCTTCATTCAAAGTCTTACATAGGGGTAGAATTTCACAGGGCATCCTCAAACTATCCTGTAGGTTCTTGCTTTGCTTCCTTTAATGTAATTCCTGGTGTCACCTTCGTGGATCAAACACCCTTACAGGATCATTTGGTCAAGCTGTTGCTTTTTTCCCCCACTCAAAAGCCTGCTTTTCATAACAAAGCACAGTTATTAGATCTCTTTGAAAGTACAATAGTGGCAACAAATGACTGGAATACATTAGCCACACAGAGGATGTTTATAATACAATAAGGAAGGGGGCAGGAAAGAGAGTTTCAGAGAAAAGCTGCCAGACTCACCATGTTGAACTGCCCTCTGTACCCATTTAATCCACCAATCACTAAGACTCCAAACACTATTACCTCAGCTTTTCTTTCTCCCTGCCCCCTGCTGAACCTTAATACAGAAAAATTCACCCCCTGGGAAGGCACGTGCTTCTACAGTTTTTGTTTCTTCTCTTTTCTATTATCCGAGTGTCATATTTTGTCTGACAATTTACAATAGCCCAGCTATTTTACTTTTATATTTTAAAACCTTTATGCAAATCATCTTGATGGCACAGCTACCTCAAGTTCTTGCATTAATGCCAAGTATTATTCACATATAAAAATTCCATTTAAATCCCATTAAGGTGCTGACATAAATCCCAACAAACTAGAAAATGCACAGTTAAGGTGGGACATGGCATATGTCTTCCACTCTCTTCCCTGTATAAGGCACTGCAGAATAAGGAACCGATTAAAGTGTCACGCAACTGAATCACGATATTGTTTTGTGTGTTTTTTTAAAAAAAAAATCCAACTCTCGGCCCCTTAAGAGATACTGTTTGCTTTGGGGGAACTACTGATAGTGAAATGTTTTATGGCAGGATCAGATGGGATACCAAAGGCAACTGTTAATCCTAGAAAAGACACTTTGAAGAATGGTGAATTCTCAGTCCAACACTTCTGGATGGTTGGCACATGAAAGCCCTTTCTGTAAAAAGGAAAATAGGAAAGGAATAGCATGAATGTTTTATAGCTACATCTTTGGCATTTCCAGTTTGTTCCTTTATTATGAAACAGTCATATTCTAATTATTTCATTGTCATCATTTATTATATTCCAGTGTTCCTCCAAAACCTCAGAGCAGGGTATACCCATTCTCCCCTTTTGTTTCACTACCTTTTGGTATGGATATTTATTGTTCATAACCACCCTGTGTCAATTTCTCCTTTGGATGACTCTAACTGGACTGATGGCATAGCTGGCAAAATACCTTTATTGTATTACTACAGTGGAGTTACTTTCAACTAATTGATTGCCATCTGACAGTAAAGGCTGCTCTTGTTTAAACTTGGTGTCCTTGCCTCCTGTCTTTTCATCCCGCAATAGAAATCCTGCTAATTATTTGGATTTTTTTAAAAACCAGATCAGACCATATGGGGTTGTGACTATATTATTTCAGATAAGCTGATGGTTTCATGATAGCAAAGAACCATCCCAAGAAACAGAATCTGAAGCTCATAGAAAGAAATATTAATTAATTTTTTTCTGGGTTCCCCCATAAAGCTTTGCCCAAGAAGACATTTTGTATTCTGGCCTAGGCTTCCTGATACAGTAAAAAGCACACGCTTAGTCCCCAAAACCTTTTTTTTTTATTTCAAAGGCTGTGAATTATGTTCATTCACAGCCCATAATGAGTCCCAAATAGTTGTAAAGAGTCCTACAGTAGGCTGCTAAAGTCTTTCAGGATAAGGCTGATAAGCATCCACCTTTATCTTCCTTGAAACGCTGCCAAAGACCTAATTGGCAATTAGCTTGGCAAGGCAACATGGAGCAAAGAGTCAAAATGGAGCTTCAGAAGGTAAACTGACCAGCATGAACCAAGTTGCTTTCTGCAAAGGCTCATATGCCTTTGCTCCTCCTTTATGTCCTATGGGAGGGGCCAATCACTACAAGCCTTACTCCCAAGTCATCCTTTCTTTCTTAACTGTTCTTACTTTCTGGCAGCTCTGCACATGCACGCACTGGGAACCAGAGGCATCTATTCCTCTGCCTCGCTGATGTCTGACTCTGGAAGCTCCAGAAGCAGCACATAACTCCCAGATGGCCTGGCCGCCTCTCTGCCTCCAATACAGAGCCCTCATCCGAGCTTTCCCCAGACTGGCCCATGCTCCTCCCCAACCTCCTCACTGTCCGATTCTGCTGCCAGCTCCACAGGCTGCCAGGAGATCACAACACTTTGTTTTATATGAATCCTGTTGAATAAACTCCTACTTTATTCCTCATGCCTGGTCAATTATTAAATGCGGTGGCTAGGAACAAACTCCTTTAGCAAGTGGAGAATTCCATAAGGGCAAAACCAGAAATATGAATATACATCACAGATGATGGGCAGAATCCATGTTGGGTTAAGGAAAGATGGGCTGAGAAGTCAAAGACCATATGGGTTGATCAATGGTTTGTTGGGCTTTGGAATACCACTGAAAGGAGGCAATTTTTCATAGGCCTCCTCTGGAAGGACAGGCAGTCTGTGAGCGCAGATCATGGACCACAACATCAGAAGACATTTTTCAAACCTCCAGATTCAGTGAACAATCTATGTTTCTCTTGATAAGCTGAGTTGGTAGGGTGAAAAGAACAGCAAAGTTAGACATTAACTTTCGGGAAAAATTGACAGAGCCTAAGAATCACTGTCATTCTTTGGTAATCTGAAAGTCAAAATGAATTGTACTTTAGCCAGATTTATATGTATTCCTTCAAATGAGATGTCATATCCGAAATACTGATACTAATTGGTTCATAGTCAAAACAAGCTGATCCATCTGTGTAGCCACCTGGCTTTGATTCTGAAGGTGTTGGCTAATTAATTGGTGGTTGAATTCTACTTCTCAGGTGGATGTGCTACAGATTCTCCTCCCACTTTTTTGGAAATAATGGAGAAAGCAACCAAGATACCCTCCCTACCTTTTAACGGAAGCTTCTCAAAACTCAATATGGCATGACTTCCCCAAATTTATTTGGTGTAAGCCTTACACATATGACCAGTTTTCATCATTCTGACCTTGTTAGCAGGGGCTGATTGGATTTGTATACCATAACATCCAGAATTCACCAAATTTATACAATGAACAATTCTCAGAAGCAAAATGCAATGTATTGCTCTCATTCAGACACAACTATACAATTATTTAGAAGTAAACTCTGAGTATTCTGTATCCCCATAAATGTCAGTGAATGCAGATGGAATCATTTTCTTCTGTATAAAGCTAATATTGTACTAATATTGTATCTAAACCTAAACCAACTGATTAGACTTTAATTATTGTTTGGAAAACAAGATAAATTAAAACTATGGTTTACCATCAAGCAACTTATTTTTTATAATTTTATTAAAAGTTTTTTTAAGGAACAAATATAAAGTAAGAAAAGAAAGAAATCAAAGAGTAAGCTAAAAGTGCAAAAAAGAGAAAAATAATTTTAAAAATAGGAAAGAAAAAAGTACAACGTGGTTTCTGATCTTTACAGTAATTGTAACTACAATTATAAATTTATCTCTTTCTCTAAAGTTGCAACAGTTTCTCCTTTTTTTATAATCTATCCTGTCCAATTATAAAAGCTTTAAATCGTACATTCAATTTTTTTTCTCCAAAATGTCTATAAGGAGTTTCCAGTCAGCAAGAAATGTTGATAATTGTCTTTTATTTTATTAAAGAAGTCAATTTGGCCATCTTAGCAAGTTCCATCATCTTCAGAAACCATTCCTCCATTGTAGATATTGCCAAATCTTTCCACCAGTATGTACACAATAATATTGTGCAGTTATTGTATACAAATATAAAGTTCCATGGTAGTTAAAATTATCTAATCCTTTTTCCAGCACTGTTTATAACTTCGGTTTTACTTTGCAGAATAGCCACTTTACCATTAATTTGTTTTACATCTCCTGACACTTGTTCTACTGAGCTTTCCATCTTCTTGACTTCTTCTTTCATCTCCTCTTTCATCTTTACAAGTCTTTCATCCATTCCTTTTTCAAAAGCTGTCAATTTAGTATCAAATGATTTAGTCAATTTAGTATCAAGTGATTCAGGTAACATACTGCCCAATTTCTTAAAGATTTTCTGAAGTAAATTTGGTGCAATCTCTCTCTCTCTCCCTCCCTCCCCCCCTCTCTCCCTCTTTCCCTCCTTCCTTCCCTCCCTGTATTTCTGTATCTTATTTCATTATTTTTAATTAATAAAAATAACAATTTTAATTGTTAATCAATAGTAAAAAAAATTAAAAAGCAAAACACTAAATTAACAGTGATAGTGATACATTGCCAAAGTGTCCTGGGATCATGTGATCACCTTTTGTGACCTTCTAACCAGGGGTGGGCTTCAAAAATTGCAGCAACGGGTTCACTGCCCAAATGTTGGGTGGGTGTGGCCATGGCAGGCGTGGCCATGTTGGCCTCCTGCACCATGGAGGGGGGATGTTTTTCACCTTCCCCCGGCTCCAGAGGCTTTCCTTGAGTCTTTAGGAGGGCAAAAACTGCTTTCCCTGGGCTCTGGATGCCCTCCAGAGTCCTGAAACAAGCCTGTTTCCAGACTTCCGAACTTCTGGTAGATCTGTTTTTCACCCTCCCCAGGCTCCAGTGGTGGGTTCTGGATCCTGTTGCAACCAGTACGCATGTGTACTTACTGCCCGCAACTCTCCAGCTGCTCAGCAGAGAATTGCACAGGCGCCGTACACTCCATGCACATGTGCAAAAGGCCCAATCGGCTCAAATACAGGTAAGGAGGATGGGCAGGCAGGAGGGTGGGCCCTCCGGAGCCCGTACCAGGACATACTGGTCATATCCCACCACTGCTCCAGAGTCTTTCCTCGAGCCTCCTGGAGGGCGAAATCTGCTTGCCCCAGGCTCTGGAGGCCCTTCAGAGGCCAGAAACAGGACTGAACAGGCACTTTCTTAACCTCTGTTAAGCCCGAATCTCCGCACAGGCCTTTCACATACTTGGCATGATGAATGGGCCACATGGAGACTCAGGGGAGGGGAGGGGAGAGGTGTGTGTGGCCAGCCAGAAATGGCATTTGGGGGTTCACCAAACTGGGCAGAATCCTAGCTAGAGTATTTCCTGAAACCATGCAAACCCCCAGCAGCCCACCCTGCTTCTGACAAGTAAAATCAATGGGGAAGCCAGATTCCCTTAACAACAGTATTACTAGATTAATAACTGCAGTGATTCACTTAACTGTGGCAAGAAAGGTCATAAAATGGCGCAAAACTCACTTAACAACTTTCTCGCTTAGCAACAGACATTTTGGACTAAGTCTACCTGTACTTGTCTAGTGCAAATATTATTCAAGGCGTATATATTTTTGATGCATCTATACAATTGTCTTTTTAACCTACTGAATTCTGGATAAATAAGTCCCATATTAATTATATTTATCCATACAAAGTCTTCATCTATAGGCAAAGGAGGCAATTGTTATCTTCAATCTATTCAGTGAAAGGGCCATAAATTTATTTTTCCAATGCTCAGTATCAGCAAGAGAATCCATTTATGTTGTCTGGTTGTCAACTTCCATGTACTAGATACATAGTTCAAGAGAACATTATCTTCTGAGTATTTTAGCTTTTATCATGGAGTGATATTTATATCATCTACTACTTTCTCCCAAAATGTGCTACGTATAGGAAGTTATAAACACAGGTATTTAATCCTTATTAATGTTTCAACAAAATGCTGTTTTTGAGAATCTTTTTCTATAGAAATGTGTATATAACTATATAAACATATACAACAATACACATTCTAAATATTAATTTTTGTTGTATAAGTCCAATTTGATGTCCCTTGATCCTTTTGCTATAAATGTTAAGACACTCTCCCATTGTATAGGTAATATAGACAAAGGTAAAGGTTCCCCTTGCACATATGTGCTAGTCGTTCCTGACTCTAAGGGGCGTTGCTCATCTTGGTTACCTTCCCACCAAAGTTGGTCCCTATTTTTCTACTTGCATTTTTACATGCTTTCGAAAAGCTAGGTTGGCAGAAGCTGGGAAAAGTCAATGGGAGCTCACTCCGTTACATGGTGCTAAGGATTCAAACCGCCGAACTGCCAACTTTACTGATCGACAAACTCAGCATCTTAGCCACTGAGCCACCACATCTCATTTAGGTAATATAGAAACCTCTAATTCATTATTCCACTCATTTCTTAACATCTTCCCAACAAATTGATTTATTAATAACAAATTTCTATAAAAATAAATAGAGGTTTTTTTTAAATAAGTTAACAAGTTTTCTAGTATCTTGGGTGTCTCAGAAATTAAAAATGCTGCTGAAAACAATATTGTTAATAAGTGTAATTATTTTTTTAAAAAAGCATGGAACTTTATTTTTATACATGATTAGAGCACAAGACTTTTTAGGCACAGCAATAGAAAGACTCACAAGTACCCACACTGGAAGAATGGATGAAAAAACTAATGGAGTTGGCAGAGATAGCAAAATTGACTGCTTTGATTAGAGAAAATATGTCTAACTTCATCTCTGCTTGGAAACCACTCTTGAACTTTTTGCCTGAAATGGAAAGAAATGAAATGTTAACTTTGGGATTTGATGGCTAGATTGGTTTATTGATTACAGAAAGATTGCAAATTGTCATTTAACTTAGTTCAAATGTTTAACCTATTTTATGGTTCTATCTGCACTAAAGAAAGTGGAAGTTATTCTCCTTCATAGCTTTTTCCCTTTTTGATTCCACTCCCAATTTTACTTTATTCCACCCCATGTTTTCCTTTCCCTGAGTTTTTTCCTCTTTGTATTTTATACTTCTTTTGAACTACAATAAATACTTGTTTAAAAAAAAGTTATTGTAAATATTGCCATTGAGTTATATCTGATAGGTTCTTTGTGTTTTTTAACATGGAGTATATTAAAAATTCATCAGCATCTATCAGTTGGCCCACAATGAATAACTCTGCTTCCATTTTTCCATATCACCATCTTTTTCCTAATTTTCAAAGTTGGGTTTTCCCATAAAGTCAATTTGGCATGAGGAAAAGGGTCAAAACTTGGTTTATTAGAACAGTTATGAAACAATAACATTCAATGCAAAGAAAAACAGGAGAATATATAATATTATAGTTGGACTCATCTACTGCACTAAGCCAAACAATTTTGCTTATATAGTTTGCAATATATGCCAAATTTCTGTGTCTGCATCTTCTGCTGAAAGAAGTACCTCCTGTGTGAGATGTGATGGCAGAACCAGCTTCACTAATTAGGATTATACCTTCATTCAATTTGGTATGAGTCCTAATTCTACTTTAGGGTGTTTCCTTCTTATATTTCCAACAGCTTCATACCATTGTGTAAGTATCTTATCTTATCATCCAATATCATCAGCCACCATTCTTCCATTTTCCAATGGGAGACTCTCATAATTTGAAGACAGCCAGGACCTACTTCCATATTTATCACAGTTTTGTTTCATAGAAGTGGGTGGAAGCAACAATGCCATCCCTCAGTCTGATGGTGGAGAATCAGGAAATGGGATAGTTGTACTTGCTGCAAGGGAAACCATCTCTTCCAAAGCTCCAGAGGAAATGTTACAAAACTGCCATCTCAGCATTTCCCCTGAAGCCGAAACCTAGTCAAAATCAGCTCAGCATCTCAGACTTCTTGGGGGGGGGGGGCACCCAAATATTGTGGAGTCATAGAGCAATTGGTATCACTTTCAGAATGGAAGAATCCGTATATTGTAAAGCTTGGATGTTTTAGAAATGGGAATTTCTGAGCAGGTTGATTCACTCTTAAGCAGCAACCTAGCCATTGCTTTAAAACGGCATATTGAATATTACTTTTTCAGTTCCAGTAATGGTAGATGAGTTGAGACTGTGCAAGCTCTTATCTCTAAGTCATTGGCACATTAGTACTAATATTCTGTTGAACAAGCCTATTAATGCAAAATCACTTTCAGGACTATAACCCCCCTGCTTGACTACCTAATCAGAATCTGTCATACTACAAACACTATAACAGTCACATAATAACATAGCACTTCAGAAGGTTATAAATTATACCTTGGCTGCCATCCTTCATGTATTCTGCAGAGATCATAGAGTTATGGTTATTGGTTGCAGTATGTATTACCAGGTCCCAGGGTCACCAACACAGAGTTAAGTGATGTAAGGGAGTGAGTAAAAGGATGATCTGTGTTTTCCAACTGCCTCAGCCTTTTGCTGCCTACTTAACCGATTCTGTATGCTGATACATAATGAATGCATAATCAGATCCATTGGAAACAGTTGAGCATTGGGGGTAGTCGTACAAGAATAGTAGTTGATTACAATGATTTTGCAGCAAAGGCTGTTACTAAGATTTCCTGTATTTATATGGCATAGGACCTTTATCTGGTCAATTAGATATATTTGAGAAGTTTGCTTCTCAAACTTGGCAACTTTAATATATGTGAATTTCAGCTACAGAGTTCCCCAGCCAACATGCTGGCTGAGGGATTTGGGACTTCATGTCTACACATCTTAACGTTGCCAAATTTTGAAAATACTGCCGTAGCCCAGTAAAGAAACAATATTTTTCCAGTAAGCACTATGGTAAGGTGACCAGACGTCCCAATTTTGGCAGGATAGCAACGATTTTTAATAATTTGTCCCATGTCCCATCGCGTATTGAAAAAGTACCGATTTTCCAAAAGAAAGAAAATCAATTTTAAAAAGGACGCTGTTAAAAAAAAAAAAATTCTCTAAAGTGTCATTCCTGATGTGGCCTTTAGAGGGCAGTGGTTTCCCTCCCTCCCCTTTTGCGCGTGTGCGTGCTGATGCACGCCATTTTTCTGTAGGGAGAGCGATGGTAAGGAGGAGGCTAGGTCCTGGGCCAAGCAGCTCAGCCGTCGGAAGTTTTTTTTTTCCCGCTTCTTTTGGGCGCCGCTTTTCTGCAGCTAGGCCGTGCAAGCTGCTGTCAATCTGGTCTGGGTGAACCAAGGGGAGGCAGGCGGGGATCCGGTTGGGAGAGGCTGGTGATGGGGGTAGCTTTTGAAAGGGTTGGGAGGTGTGGGGGAAGGCAATCGGGGGAAGGCTGCTTTGCAACTGCCAGCAAAGTCCCATCCCCCCCGCTCTTGCCTTTCCTTCTGCTTGCTCCATCCCAGCGGAGGCTGAGCCCAACTCTTATTTGGACCTCCTGCATCCCCCCCCCAAACGGAGCACCCCATTTCAAGCAACGAGGGGCGCCAAGTAGGGCAGGGCTGCAAACACCCCCCTCCCCCCAAGGCTGTAGGCGAAAGTTGCTCTCCAGCATCCCGTCTCGTCCCTGCCTTCCCAGACCCAGAGCCATCTCTGTGGAGGTCCTTTTTGGCTTTAACGCGAAGCCTTGAGGGGGGAATAGGGCACACCCAGGCACCTCTGCCCCTGAATCAGGAACGCTGGAGAAGCGGGCACAGATCGCTAGCTTTTTAAATCAACTTTTTGGAAGGAGGATGGGAGGACGGATGGGGCGAGTACTAAAGGCATCCCAGCTGAAATCACTTTAAAAAAAATCCATTTTTAAAAAATCCCACTTTTAAGGCGGTGAGCAGATCTAATGCTCCTTCCAACTCCCCACAACAGAGAAAGGGAGGGGGGAGAAAGTTAGGGAAGGAAGGAAAGAAGGAAGGAAAGGAAAGAAAGAGGGAAGGAAACAAGGAAGGAAGGAAAAGAAGGAAGGAAAGGAGGAAGGAAGAAAGGAAGGAAGGAAAGGAGGAAGCAAGGAAAGAAGGGAAAACAAGAGTGACTGGCCTCTTTTTTTCATCCAAGCAGGTTTTCAGGTCCAAAATGGGAGTAGAAACTCCTGATTTCTTGTCTGGTGCCTGAACCACTAATGAAAAGAATGACTAGGAGAGACATGATAGCAGTGTTTCAATATCTCAGGGGTTGCCACAAAGAAGAGGGAGTCAAACTATTCTTCAAGGTACGTGAGGGTAGAACAAGAAGCAATGGGTGGAAACTAATCAAGGAGAGAAGCTGTGAATGTTCCAACATTGGAAGTTTTTAAAAAGATGTTGGATAACCATTTGTCTGAAATGGTGTAGGGTTTCCTTCCTAAGCAGGGGGTTGGACTAGAAGATCTCCAAGGTGCCTTCCAACTCTGTTATTCTATTCTAACATATACTGTTTTAAAGAAGCACAGAGAGAACAATCCTCCAGGCTTTAGTGACCATCACTAAGTGTTGTAGCTTATGATTCTTGATGAATGTATTCTATTTTATTTTTCTTTATGTACACTGAGAGCATATTCACCAAAGAAAAATTCCTTGTGTGTTTAGGAGTTTAGCTTCTCTCTCTTGAAAATGTAAGCTACCATAAGGCATTATAATGCAAGCTAGCCCTAGCTTTCAAACAGTTCATTTAATGACCAAAGTTGCAATGGCATTGAAAAAAGGGACTGATGACCATTTTCACACTTAGCGACCATTTTCACACTTAGCGACCGTTGCAGCATCCCTCATGGTCACGTGATCAAAATTTTGATGTTTGGCAAAGTTACAATTTATATTTGTAAATTGTAGTTATGTTGAAATAAAAATATTACAATACTATTTTTGCGTTGTATGAAAATTTTTGTTGCTCCGTGTAAATTTTTTAATCAAGCACCCCCCCCCAGGTCAAAGGTGTCCCTCTTTACCAATCTGAAAATCTGGTCACCTTAACTATGGGGGAAATGATGACTGATTATCCTCTCCTGAATGCTGTACTGGACAAAGAGCCTATTCATAATGGCATTGCATTCCCAATCCAAACACAGATGTACTTAAGGAAGCCTGTTTTTATGGATGTAATACACCAAGCCAAGATGGGAGGATCTGGCTAGTACCTTTTCAGCACCCTATACATGGACTAAGTGCCATATATACTCACAGATTTGCAGATGAATTTTAACCAAAATATCCTGGAAAAATGTACCACTGCAGATAAACTGGTCCTTTAATTTTTTTAGTGTTTTTTTAATATGTTCTGAAGAACTTAATTCATTTTCATATTTTGTTTCAATAAATGTTTTCCAAAACAGATTCTATTTTACATTCTCATTAGTTCATCTGCAGTGACACATTTTTCAGGATATTTTTATTTGTCTTATCTGCAAATATATACCAGTACTTTTAAAAAAAAATACTGGATAGACTCATGGGTAAGCCCAACCATGGATAAATCGAGCCCAATTTTAGAGCCTAATGTTTTTGGAAAGTTCTGGTTGGGAGATTTATGATTGTAGGTCTAGTGTGGCGATTTATGGATGCATTTCCAAATAGGTAGGTAGATGGAATGTAATAAAAAATTTAAATTGGAGTATATTGTTGTGAGTTGGGTTTATGTTATGAGCTTCCTCCTGTAGCTCAAAGTAATCTAAATCTGGGTTCCAGGCTAGAAACTCACTATTGAGAACTGTTTGTTTCTTTGTTTGTTTGGCTACCCCATTTCACCACAAGACAGCTCTAGGTACAATATTAAAATTAAACCATAAATGTGTGCCTTTTGTATTTTATTGTAATTTTTAATGGGGTTTATATAAGCACATTAAAATTACAATAAAATACAATAATAACTAAAGCTGGGAAAGAAGGAAGAAGAATATACAACGGGAGGGGGAGATGGGAATTGCTACTGGTTGATCAGCCACCTCCAGTGTGAAGCTCCTTTTCTGACTGAGGCTTCCCGAGATCATGAAGCAAATTCCTTGTCCCAACAAAAATCTATTTTATTAATTTACTGTGAATTCTGCTCATTCACATCCAGCAAAGTCTTTCCAGGGAGGATTTACAGTCACAGACCTTATCTGGCTTGGAGAGCTGACAGATCGATATCTACAAAACCTGGCAAGGAGAGTCACAAACCAATTAAACAAACTAATTGTCTCCTGCAAACTCCACTCCCCTTTCACTCCTCTTTTATTTCCTCTGGGAAGGCCATTCATCGTCCACCTGTGGCCTTACTCCCAGGTCAACCACTGTTCTTTAGCTGTTCCCTTCATCTGGCAACTCTGGGCATTCGCACACTGGGAACAGGCTCCAGCTGTTTATCTGCCTCACTGATGTCTGACTCTGAAGGCAGTTGATAACTGGCATACGGCTCTGGCTCCCTCTCTGCCTCCGACACAGAGCCCTCATCAGAGCCTTCCCCAGACTCCAGCACTGGCCCATGTTCCTCCCCAACCCTCACTGTCCAAAACTGCTGCCAACTCTGCTGGCCTCTGGCGGACCAGGTATTCAGGCTCTTATGGAAAGTCAGGAGGGTTGGAACCAATCTCACCTCAGGGGGGCAATATATATGTCACAAAGGGCTATAGACTTGCCCTATCTTCTAAGAAAGTAGCATCTCTATTATAGATCCATGTCGCAGATTACACTGTATCTCTGGCAGTCTGTTTTATTTTACTTTAAATGAAAAATGCTGGCATAAAAGCCATCACAGCAGTCACTAGCCCATTATGTGAACCCCTGGTAAATGTATTTCACACAAGTGTTCAGAATGAAATCCAGAGCCATGCTAAATTTAGGCAAATCCCACTGCAGCCATCTCTATATCTGCTACAAGCAAAAATAATGTTTGCATATGCATTTAGCCAACTCGGTGTTTGCGCTTTAAGCTTGAAGTATCATTCACTTAAATTTTATTCATGAATCCTTTGAACTTTCTTCCATCTTTGCTGTTTAGAGCGTTGTATTTCCGCAAATTTGGAAGACCTCAAAGACAGCCCTAATAAATCACAACTTCCACTGTGGAGAAACTATCGGGGCAGAATAAAACAAGAAGATTGCCTAGAATCCCAAATGCATCGGGAATGGATACCCAACCTTAAAAAATGTAAACAAAACTAATTACAAAAATTGCATGACTCCCCCACCCCAAAATCAGATTACATAAATTCACATACGCTCATACACACACACATGCACACACACACACACACACACACACCTTCCACTGTTTTTAGACCACAGAGATTTATAGGCTACCTAGGATTGATTGATCCTGCTGCGAGTCATGAAATGTCAGCACATTCAGGAGCACTAGGTGTCAGCAAAAATAAATAAAACTAAAGCAAAACAAAAAGCTTGCACATATGTTGCTTTTATATTCAAGATGAAATCATGTTAGATTTTTAAAAGCGGTGTCACCTGGAGAGTGAAAAATATGCTTAGGTATGAGTTCTTAGGTAAATAATTTCTGTTGGACAATCCATCATCTTAAAATAAAGTAGGGAAGTTATCTCACATAAATGTTTTTCCCCCTTTTGTCAAAATGTGTTGCTTTGTTGAAGCTGTGCTGCTTTGTGATTTATGTCTATGTCTTCCTGAACACCTAGTGATTGTTCTAGGTTTTCTAAAAATGTAAACCCAATAGCAACTGCTATATAAGGCCCGTCTTGATGGATATTACCCACTCAAGATGTGAATAGTTGATTTCCTTTCTTTACCTCTAAATCTGATGTCCTTGCTTCAGTTCAGCTATCGGAAGTACACAAACAGTTTAATCAATAGCCATTAAGATAGGTAATCCCAAAAGTATTTTATTCAGTTTACATGTAATTTGTAATTTGAGCTGCTTTTTGTTTTCTATTTTATTCATCACTTTTCTTTTCTAAGCTACTTTGAATTTTATTTTTAGAGAACAGAAATTAAATAGATAGGAACATGGCAATAAACAATAACATTAAATAAAAATAGGTTCAAAAAAAATCCTCAGAAAAGTAGTTAAAATCCACAGCAAAGTCTTCACCCACATGTATGTGAATGCACACATGCACACAATACACACATCAATGGTGGGATTCAAAAAAGTTTTTCTATCAGTTCTGTGGCCATGGATTGGTGAGTGTGGATTGATGGGCATGGCAGGGAAGGATACTGCAAAATTCCATTCCCTCCCCACTCCAGGAGAAGGATACTGCAAAATCCCCATTCCCTCCCCACTCCAGGAAAAGGATACTGCAAAATCCCCACTCCAGGGGAAGGATACTGCAAAATCCCCATTCCCTCCCCATTCCAGGGGAAGGATACTGTAAAACCTTCATTCCCACCCACTCCAGAGGAAGGTTTTTGCAAAATCCTTATTTCCTCCCAATCAGCTAGGACTCGGGAGGAAGATGAGGGTGGGGCCAGTCAGAGGTGATATTTACCGGTTCTCCAAAGTACTCAGATTTTCTGCTACCAGTTCTGCAGAACTGGTCAGAACCTGCTGAATACGACCTCTGACTTACATACAAATAAGCATATCTGTAGAAAGTTTTACAGGCAGAAAGCTATTGCTGCCAATTCTGCTTCTAGTAATAGCCTCCCCAGAGTGGCACAGTCTAGGACCAATTGGAGCCAATTTGAAACCTCATTAATAAAATAGTAACTATTGCAAGTAAAATTTATTCCTTCAAGTTAAAGAAGAAGAAGAAAAAGAAACACTTCTCTCTATTTTCCACCAAAGCAAGTTAGGTAATTTGTGCATAAGACAATGGATAGTCTTGGTCCTATTCAGGAATTTTCACTAGAATAGAATCAGCAAACTCCAGTGTTCTCTACTTAAGACAAGAATCTCCTAGCATTTGTGCCAAATGTGGCCCTTGTCCTAAGCTCAAGAAATCCTTTGCCTTATTTCTAAAGGCCATTATAACTGCAAAGCTCTGCTATGAGATTCCTCTGTTCCTTGATAATCTGTTGCTTAAATAACAGGAGGAAAGATGGTATCAGAAAAGGAAAATAAGTGGTACCATCTATTTTAGTTCAAGCTTCACCCCTCAGTATTGACATGTAATTCTTGCCAGAAAAAAATAAATTTTGCCTACTGCAGACTTCAGCAATTAGCTCCCAAAAATCTTGGCAAACTAATTTTTCTGCTCTGATTGCGGAATTCCTTAAAATGCTTTGCATTAAACCTATGGGATAGCCAGAGTTCTGTAAAATAATTGAAGTTTGGTATGAGAAGCTCCCTAAATACATCTTCATTTCACCTCTTTACCTAAAAAAGACTAGAAGAGAACATTTGGGAAGCTACCCAAAATCCTGGAGAGATTCTGGCCATCAATACGCTCATCAGTGAGAAGAATCTACATTCTAGTTCTCTATGAAACAGTTATCTTGTTGTTATTATTTGTGAAGTCGTGTCCGACCCATCGTGACCCCATGGACAATGCTGTCCATGGGGTTTTCATGGCAAATATACTGGAGTGGGTTGCCATTTCCTTCCCCAGCAGTTATCTAGATTTTCATTACTTTCTTCATGCAAAACATATGTGATGTTAAGTGTCTTCCCATGGGGCCAAGTGTGGGTGAATAATGAAATATTCATGGCAACATCATCATACTAATGCTGTAGTTTCCTTATTTGTGACAGTCATCGGGATGCAAATACAGTATATAAAGTTGACATTGGCATGCTAATGTTGCCACACACATGGTGACATTTTGGTATCATTGTGCCACAATGTTGGAAACCACCCGTTATCTTATTCTTAACTTTTAGCATACATTCCAGAAGCATGATGCTACTGATAATTTCGCATGGCATTTCAAATGAAAAGCATGTGACTAAATTGAAATTATAGCATCTTCAGACAAAAAAACAATAGAATAAATATTAAAGATATAGATAAAAGCTTCTCTCTTGAATTTGCACAAGTTACCATCCATTCAGCAATAAAATGAATGATAAAATAAAATGTAACTTTGCTGATTTTTTAAACTCTTCAGCAAATCCAAAATTCAATAGCATAACTCTAATTGATGTTTGTTATTGCACTATTCTGTAGACAGAACATCAAAATATGTAAAAATACACTCTTCTGTACTACTGTGTATCAATTTTTCTAAAAATGCTATGTATGTGTCAATTGGCTTCCAACATTTCTACAGTTTCTTGAAGTCCAGAAACTTCAGAATCCTTTCATAAGTCTTAGAGCTTTCCTGCCTGGCTACTTTCTGTAAGAAAATAAATCTACTTCTGCTGCCTCAGCAATCAATAAAATTAATATTTTGTCATTTTGTCATATTTTTCCATGTCATATTCATACTTAAGCTTAGGGTTGTTCTTTTTAAACCATCAGTGTGCATTCTTAAAAGACAAATCTTGAACACCCTCTTTTGTTTTATTTTATTTATTTAGTTCGTCAAACGTACGAGATAACAGGTATAAGTATAAACATGGAAATGAACACTGGAAATGGGTACAAATAAATGGGGACAATAGGACAGGGACGATAGGCATGCTGGTGCACTTATGCACGCCCTCTACAGACTTCTTAGGAGGGGGTGAGGTCCACGCTAGACAGTTTAAGGTTAAAGTTATGGAGGTTTGAGGATGTAACAACAGAGTCAGGTAGTGCATTCCAGGTTTTGACCACTCTTTTGCTGAAGTCATATTTTCTGCAATCGAATTTGCAGCAGTTTTCTGTGTTTTGAAGCTGGCTGCTAGACAAAACACCATTTTCTAACATGTAAATATTTGAACCATTGTGAACTAATTAACCTTTCATTGATATGTTTTCAGATTGATAGGAATATGTTATATCTTTGTGTTTATGAAGATGTCAGGGACCATTCTCTGACCCTTCCATACACCCTTTTAGATGGCTACTTAGTGACAATGTGTCAGAAGGCCTTCTCAACAGTGGTCCTTATATTATAAAATGACCTCTCTTCCATGACCCATTAAACCCCAATGTGGATATATTGGAAGCAATATTTATTGCTCTTCTCAAGACCTTAGCTCCTCCTACTATTTGTTTCGTTTTCTCTATATTATTAATGGAATTGTAACTTTGGGTATTTCAGTAACAAGTACTGATATAAAATATTTCGAATAAATGAAGTGTACTGGACATCTGAAATCAAAGTAAAATTGTGGAAGTAAATGCATAGGACTTTACTCAGGCATCTTCTCTTAAATCAGTCAGTCATGTACATACATGGCAACAATAGTCAAGATTCTCTTGCAATGACCAGGTTGTAGTTCACACCAGAGCCAAGCGATAACCACTGTTATTGCAATCAGCAGTACTTCTCAAGAGCTAAAGCACTAAGTGCCATAACCGAAAGAGAAAAGTTCCTGGTTTTGTCCAGGAATGATGGAAATTGAGTAGATGCCTGTGAAAGTCAATGTTACCCCCTTTTCTCTATTTCCTATACTCAAACTGTCTATATAAACCAACTTATCCATGCATTTGTGGTTATACTCAAAGAAACATTACCCTGTGTATGTATGTGCGGGTGCAGGTGCGTGTGCACATGCGCACGCTTCACCAAGGTCTATAGATTTTTAATTATTGGTTATTGGAAAATGTATTCTAATGGAGTAGGGGTATGAGTGGGAAGAGGAAAAGCTATTGCGGAAACTCAGGGAATGTTCGCCAACAAAATCAAAGATGACAAACACCACAAAAAAGGTCACCTTATTTTCATCTTTGTCCCAACTTTATGTAATAATTAAACATATAATTTGCTGCCATAAACATATAATTTGCTTCCATACCTTTACTATTATTTCTTACTATTGTGCCTTAGAAATAATAGTAAAGGTATGGAAGATAAATTGTGAAATCTCACGTTTCTTTTTCCGTACTAGTACTTGCCTTCCCCAACGGTCTGCCAATGGCCATATTTACTGGCGATTTTGGAAGTTGAGATGCAGTATATCAGGTAGGCAACGGTCCTGTAAGGCTAGGGAAAGAAGAGTGTTAATAGGCTATCACTGTTTCTGCTCTAGTATTGTCATTTGTTCCAGTTGAGGCGAATATGTTCTCTTTGCTGGGTAGCCTATTGTTCTTGAAATGTACTTGGGAGATAAAATACTTGACTGCAATGGATGTTTCTGAGACTCTAGTTTTCTTGCATCCATCATGTCTGGAATACTTGTTATTACTCAAGGTACATGTTCCTCTAGACTATGGGTGTCAAACATAATGGGTGTTTAAATCTGGCCCGGTGGCCGGCCTGAAAATATCAAAGGACTGGCTTGCAGTGCCTCTGCCAAAATGTGCTGCAAGGGGGCTGGATGTAGGGCCCTCTGGCCTGTTTTCGACCTCCCTGGCCTCCTGCAGGACTCTGCCAGTCAAAAATGGGCTGCACAGAAGCCACACAAGGCCCGTTTTTAGCTTCCCTGGCCTCCTGCAGCACTCTGTTGGCCAAAAAACAGGCTACACAGAGGCTTCGTGAGGTCCCCGTGCAGCCCATTTTCAGCCTCCTCAGCCTCCAGCAGCATTCTGCTGGCCAAAAATAGGCTGCACAGAGGTCTCGTGGGGTCTCTGTGCGATCCATTTTTGGCTGGCAGAGCACTACAGGAGGCCATGGATGCCAAAAATGAGGCACGGGGGTGCGCGCAGACCCCCCTGTGTCCCATTGTAGCTGGTAAAGTGGTGCAGGAGGCTGTTCAGGCACAGAGGAGGCGCACATGCCCCCCTTGCCCCATTTTGGCCAGCAGGGTGCTGCAGGAGGCATCCATCCAATCTCCCACCCCGCTCCGCCACCCATCACTCCCACTGGCCCATGGAGGAAAACTACAATGATGATCCAGCCCTTGAAGAAACACCCCTGTTCTAGACTGTCCATAAAACTTTTAAACAATATTTGTTTGTTTATTTATTTATCTACATATACATCCCTCCTTTATTATTTTTATAAATAACTACTCAAGGTGGCAAGCATACTTAATACTCCTTCTTCCTCCTGTTTTTCCCACAACAGCAGTCTTGTGAGGTGAGAGAAAGACCCAAAGTGAGGTGAGAGGCCCAAAGTCACCCAGCTGGCTTTCATGGCTGAAAAGCAGGACTAGAACTCATGGTCTTCCTACACCTTCCTGGTGCCTTTACCACTAGACCAAACTGGTTCTTATGAATAACAATCTTATTTCATAAAGCTAATATATAATATCTGGTAAAATTGTGGAATATCGACTTCAAATGAGCACATGGCCATCTATTAATAGACACATTGTATGGGAAAATTTATATTTTTGATAAGACAACACTTGGCAATACTGTTAAAGATGCATGTACAGAAAATCAAATGGATAATTATGGGACAGTATAATATTTGTGTAAAACATCTTGGAACAGCAGACAAGTACAGATTGAATATGAGTCAGCCACAAGAAAAAGGCTAATTCAATTTTAAGTTGCATCAATAGTACTGTAGTGTCCAAATCAACATTTTTACTTACTCTTAATTGGCCAAGTGCCACTTCAAGTACTGGGTACCATACATAAAAGGGTTCAAACAACTGGAATAGGTTTAGAAAGGGTCCCACAAGTTAAGAATTTAAAATATATTTTATTCATTTTTCACATTCCATTTGCAATCACTTATATACAGGGTATTTACTATAAGAAAAGAAAAAAAAAAGGAGATAAAACGAACAAAAAAAGGAAACACAACTCATCATTCACAACCCCACCTAACCCTTCCATCCTCCATACACCCCATCTACCCCCTCCAACTTTCCTTTCTCCCTCTAACACTCCCCTCCTACTTCCCTTTCCCCTCAAGCCTTCCTTCTCCCCTTACTCCCAACACACCCTCCTTACATTCCCCTTACTCCTTCCTTACTCCTCCCTCTTCTTTCCCTCTACCTCCCTCCTTGGTGTATGCCTTTATTCGAGTGTTGTTTGATCTGATAAAAGTAAAATGAACCAAGGAAAAAAAAGAAAAAAGAAAAAAAAAGAACCACCGTATATAAATACATTCTTGTTCTTATTAAGACTATGTTAACACCCCCCCACCCCACCCCCACAAATCCCCATCCCTAATCCTCCCGACTTCCCAGGGCCCACACCTGGCACTACCTTCTGTCTAAAATATCTTGTATACATATGGATTAAAAAAATAAAAGTAATATGTCAAAAGAAAGAAAAACAGAAAAAAAGAAGAGAGAAAAGAAAAGAGAAAAGAAAAAAAGAAAAAAAAAGAAACCACTCTTTGTGTTGATCTCAGCCCCCCCTCTTTATCTATGCTTAAATAGTATAAATCATTCTATCTATATTTTATTCTCGTCTCTTACTTCTTTGCTATTTACCCCAACCTTCTGTAGACTCTCCCGTTCCTCTTCCTAAACCTTATGATCCCTTCCGATAAAATTTAAGCAACGTGGTTCATACCACATATTCAAATTACTTTGCAGAAGAGTAATCAAGCTTTCCCTTCTAGTAAAATTTAAACAGCATAAATGATCTTTCTTAACCTCCTTTTCAAACAGTAATTCAAAATAATCTAGCCAAGCTTCCCCTTCTTAGTAAAGTTAAGCAGCGTAGATCAAATATTACTTTACACAGAAATCAACTTCTATCTTAAGATAATTCCAACCGACTTTCTCTTCTAATAGGATTTAAATAACGTAGTTCATTCCACATGCATTTTACCCTCATCCCTTACTTGTCTGATATTTACCACTATCAAATTTATGCTAACATTTGTTTAAAATCTAACTCAAAGCAATTTCAACCAACTTTCCCTTCTAATAAAAGTTAAATAGCATGGATCATTCCACATATTCAAATAATACTTTCAGCAAGAGTCAGTTAACCTTCTGTTTTAAAATAGTCCCTTCTAACAAAGTTTAAACAACATAAATCATTCCGCATTCTTTTTACACCTATCTTAAGATAATCCCAACCGGCTTTCTGTTCTAATAAGCTTTAAACAACGTAAATCATTCCACATATATTTTACCCTCATCGCTTGCTTGTCTAATGTTTACCACTATCAAATTTATGCTAACGTTAATTTAAAATCTAGCTCAAAGTAGTTTCACCCAGCTTTCCCTTCTGATAAGAATTAGTCCGCTTTTTCTACCGGAGAGAGGTCTCAAACCCCCATTCAGTCCTTAACTTTGGCGAATATTTTGAAATGTCTAAATTCTCGATCTCCGTTTTTCTGCTTCTCCGAGGGAGGAAAGGCTACCCCCTCCATCTTGCAGCCACATGGCCTGCCGCTTGCCTTCTCCTTCCGCTTGTCTCTCCTCTCTTCCAAGTGAGTCAGGAAGTCCCGCCTTCAAAGTCCTACAGTAGAAATCTTGAGCCTCCGAAACAGAGTTAAGACGAAATCTTTGATTCTCAAATGTAACCGTGATGCCGGCAGGGGCCTCCCATCTGTATCGAATCTGTTGACTCCTAAGCTCTTTAGTTAAAAAGGTGTAGTCCCTTCTTGCTTTCAACATCTGGAAAGGTATATCTTTGAAGACAATCAGGTCCTGGTCATCAACTCGGAGACTGTTGTTATGAAACTTTTGCACAATCGCGTTTCTAGATTCTTTTGTAGAGAAATGTATAATTATGTCCCTCGGGAGCTGTCGCTGTTCCGCTATCAATGAGTTCTGGCGATAGATTTTCCGAATCTGCCAATCAAAATTAAGTCCCGGGCTTCCCACCGCATGGCTGAAGGCTTCAGCAAAGGTCTGTTTCAGATTCTCTTGCTCCTTTTCACGGAATCCTCTGACTCTTATTGCAAATGCCTTCCTATTAAAATTTATCATCATAAGCTGTTGTTCAGTGTCTCTAATTTTTTGTTGTAAAATTTGAATATTGGTAGTCAAATTAAAATTAGCCTTCTCCAAACTTTCCAATTTGTTCTCTATTTCAGCAGAATAATCTGACAGGGCAGACACGGCTGCAAACGTGTTCGCCTTCATTTGATTAACTTTAGACTTTAAATCATCATATAGTTCCAATACAAATTCCTTAATTTCTTGTTTAAAATCATTAAACATTTTAAAGAAATATTCCTGTGTTAAAAGTTCTCCAGTAGAAGGCATAGGAGACAAAGGCTGTGGTTCCAGTAAAAATTCTTTAAATTCTTTAGACACATTTGTAGCAAGGCGCTTCTTTGACCTGGGTGCCATAATAAATACACAAGTAAGCAGCGCTTTGCTCCCCTCTGTTTCCAAAGAAGAAGAGTTTATTTTGTTAAGGAGCGGTCTGCAGGAAGGTAAAACCGGCTAAGTATATCCACTATCAATCATCCATGGAGAGAAATCGCCATTTTGAAATCCATTTAGACAAAGAAGTCTCTAAGACAAATGGTGCTGGTATTTAAGATAGTAATAAAAACATAAATCTCACAGGGGTGGGACCCGCCCGTATCAATTCTAGCTTGAAAAAAACTTTGTTTTGTCCTGGGGGGGGCTAGCCTGTCTGGGGCTGCCAAAAAAAAAGGCAGCTGAGAAGAACTGGCTGGAGATAAAAGCTCTGCTCCGGCTGGATCTAATCTCTATCCACAGCCAAAAAAAGAAAAAGGCTGTGGCTTACGAATAGACCCTAGCCTACAGAGCTACTCCCTGCCCCTTTCTTAGCCAAAAAGGGGTGCTATCTATGATCTTATTTAGATATACAGACCAGATCTCTGAGGAGCTCGGTGGAGCCCTCCTCGGCAACAGACCACGCCCCCAGGAAGTCCCTCACAAGTTAAGAATTAAGTCCTATTAAAACAGATTGAAGGAACTGGGAATATTTGGCTTTGAAACAGAGGTGGGTTGCTGCCAGTTCAGCCCAGATCAGGCGAACCAGTAGTAATGGCGGTGGGAGTCTCCGCCCACCCGCAAGCATGCAGGAGCATGCCCGAACTGGTATGTGACAATCCATCTCTGCTTTGAAAGTAGAACAATTGAATGAGGATAAGATAGCGCTTCCCAAATAATGGACAAATATATCATGTGTGATTAACTAGCCCCAGTATAAACCATAACTAATAATGTTTTTAATTTTTGGTAAAGACTGTCGTCTGATATTTCATGGCACGACATAACCGCGAACGTCAAAAGCGCGCTAACAACACCGCGGCGCTAAAACCGCGATGTCAAAAGCGCGCCCACAACAGCGCGCCGACAACAGCACGCCGACAGAAGCGTGATTTAACTTAAGGTAAGGTTTAGGGTTAGGTTTAGGGTTAGGTTTAGGGTTAGGTTTAGGGTTAGGTTTAGGGTAGGTTTAGGGTAGGTTTAGCGTTAGGTTTAGGGTTAGGTTTAGGGTTATTTTTAGGGTTATGTTACAGCGCGCTTCTGTCGGCGTGCTGTTGTCGGCGCGCTGTTGTCGCGCAGTTTTGACGGTGCGGTTAGGGTTAGGGTCCACATCTTGGGAGGGAAATGGAGTTTTCCCCCATGCCCCATCTTTGCAACTCCATAACCCCCTCAGCACCACCAAATTTTGGCAATAGAAGAATTATATCGTTCCGTACAATTTTTCTTTTACAGGGCATGAAAATAATAGGTATAATAAACTTTCAAGGACACAAGCAAACCTGTTTGTTTGGTTTTTTTAAAAAATGGAAAAACAACAAGAACAATGAAACATAGTTTGACCTTATCTAATAGTTTCAACATTTCACTCTCATCCTATCTGTACCCTTGAGGGAGGGAGGGGAGGAGGAGGGAAAGAGAGAAGGTGGGAAGGAGGGAAGGAAGGAATTAAAACGTACATTTCTATTCATTTGTTTGCTTGTTTGTAAAAAATTATTAGCTGCTCATCTTATCAAAAACTAACTCTGGGCACTTTACAATATTAAATATTGCCCATCTATCTGCTTATCTGATATTAGTAGCTTTGTTATAGAAACAATAGCAATGGTTATACTTCCCTCTTCTTTTACTCAACCATCTTTCAAGCTTCTCTTTTATTTGCAAGTTGTAACATTAGACTACATAAGATTTATAGTACCAAGTCTCTATAAACATTTAGTCATTTATTAGAGAGAATATGTGGATTAGCCTCTTGAGACAAGCTCTAGTCACAATTCATTGGGAGATGTGTACCATATATCAGTTCTTCTAAAGGTCCAATATGGCATTTATTTTTCCTTGAATTCCATTTTCAGTCGGAGGTGAATGAGGAAGCAATGTTGACTTCTGGGAGTGGAGTGTCTTCCTGTGAAGCCTGGTGCATCTGCGATACGAGCAGTTTGCCATCTGGGTATTCAGATGTAAGAATAGATGACTCAGCAACAATGCTTAGAAACCTTGTCATCACTCGGCCAGATTTCTCTTCATTATATGATAGGCTAATTGCATTTCCCCCATCTGGATGAGGTTGAAAAACTTCATCATCAAGATTTATATTTTTTCATAATCTGTCCAATAGCAGATATTAGGGACTTGGCTGACAAGGTTGAATTTAAGAGCGAAGTCCAGGCCAAATTTCAAGAGGCAAGACTAAAATAAGAATTCCGTCTTGGAAGATCTTAGAATGCACCGATGGATAAATGGAAGGAAATTCAAGGAAAGGAGGAATCAGAATACTATTTAGTTTGGGGAAAATGTTATAAATGGTTAGAGGATAGAAACAAGAATTAAGAAATTGGGATATGCAAAATTAATGTATATAAGAAGAATTAGGACATAGCGATTGGTTCGGGGGTAGGAAAGATAATTTAAGATACACTAACATAAGAAAAATATATACAATACAACAATGGTAATACGACAGTCTGACAGTCTGATGAAAAAAAAATGGCTAAACATAAACAATTAAGCAAAGGAGTAAGAAACAAGGTGACCACAAATCTAAAATTGGAATGTACAGGAGGGAAAATAATAACTGTAAAGATGCACCGATAGGTAACTGCTGTGAGAAGGAATATTCAGTTCCAGCGTTATTTGTAAGTTATGTGTTTGCTTTTGTTGATGTGTTCAAGTGTTCAAAATTTAAAAAAAAACATTTTTTTAAAAAAGAATTCCTTCTTTGGCCTTTCAAGATTAAGACAGGTATCTGGAAGCAGAAAATTGACTGAGGTCAATAATTAAGGGTCAAGATGAAACTTGCCTCTCATGACTGGGATTTTTAAGCAGACTGTACAAGTGGAATTCACTGGACTAAAAGAAAATGATACATGATGGAAGATTTATGGCAGAAATTTAAAATGCCTGAATTTCAGTACCCAGAATAACTTAAAATATTCCATAACACCAGTTGTGAATGGGAACATAAACAAGCACATAAAAACCATCCAGTGAGTAGCAACAAGAAGCGTGATTCCCATACCTCAGGACCTTTACTATTGCCAACAGCCAATCAAGAACAGAGTTTGGAAGAATTGTCAGAAACAATGAGACAAGAAGGACCCAACTCTTATTAATTCAAGCACCTGCTCAAAGCATTATATATACGTGGATTGTAGAGAGTGTGATCTTTCAGCCACTGAAGCAAAGTCAGAATGGGTAAAAATGCAATGTACTTACCATGACAACAGATGCTATGCTAACTACATATGGCTTTTGTCAATGTACCAACTTGCTCTTCTCTTGTGGGGGGGGTGTCTTTTCTTATGTATCTCATAGTGCTACTTCAATTGCATTCAGCAACAAAAAATCCAGTATAAGAAATCACAATTTTATCATTGGCAAATAATGGAAAACACAGTGAAAGAGATCTTAAACATAATTAAGCCACTATTTGCACTAGACCTAGCTCAATTGCCTTGCCATTTTCATGATAGTATCTTGACTCAGAGAAGCCCAGACTTGTCTTAAAACTGGTGGTGGTGGTGGTGGTGGCGGCGGTGGTGGTGGTGGTGGTGGTGGTGGTGGTGGAGGAGGAGGAGGAGGAGGAGGAGAAGGAGGAGGAGGAGCAGGAGCAGGAGGAGGAGCAGGAGGAGGAGCAGGAGGAGGAGGAGGATGAGCAGGAGGAGGAGGGGAAGCAACCAATCTCTAATTTAGAATGAAACTGTTTATCTTGTACAAACATACCTACCTAAAGAGATTATTTGTCCCCACAATATCTGAAATCTATTTTGCTAAGATTAGTGAGATGAGGGGGCAATCAATGGTGCAATTCAGCCGGTTCTATCCGGTTTGGGCAAACTGGTAGCGGTGGTGGCAGGAGGCTCCACCCACCCACCCAGACGTCATCATGTCCCATTTTTGATGATCTGTGCACGTGTGTGCACTCACATTTGTGAACCGGTAGATAAGTTGATTGGGGACAATGGCTCAGTGGTTAAAGATGCTGAGCTTGTCAGCTGGAAAACTGACAACCTGGGTTGAGACCTGAGCACTGTGCAAAGGAGTGAGCTCCCATTCCTTGCCTTAGCCCCTGCCACCTAGCAGTTCAGAAGCATTCAAATGTGAGTAGATTAATAGATCTACTCACTACCTTCCTACTTCAATACCTCCATTCTGTGCATCTTTGGCATATATAGGCATGTTGGGCTGGCTTTATGTCTCCAGACCATGCTGGCTTCCTTAACCAAGAAACAGAAATGAGAAGGCTAGAGTCAGACACAACTGGGACAGGGAAACCATTACCTTTCTAGTGAGAGAATCTTTTGTGGACAATGCATCTAAGCTCTGCAATTCTCTTCCAAAGAACCTGGGCTCTTCATTAACAACTTTCTATAACCTGATGAAATTCTTTCTTTTTAAGAAGTTTTTTGATTAATAATTTTTCCTTTCTGTTTTTAATCACTGTTTTTTTATTATTTAAAAGATGCTTGTTTACTGTTTTCCTTATATATATTCCTTCTTCTTTGTGTGTGTATGTGTGTGTTTTAGAAAAACATTTTTTTCTTATTTACACTTCACTGCTGTGAGACACTTAAGAACTCTGTTTTAAATAATTAGTCTTCCGATTCTTCTTTTCAGGGGACTCTGATTATCAGGGCAATTTGTTTGATAAATACTAATAATATCTTCTCTTCCTAGGCTGTTGAAAGAAGCTCAAAAATAAATTGATAGCTGCCATCACTTATCATTGGTAAAACACTAATTGTAGCTATTATACATCAGACTCCTTTGAATATGTTTTTTAAGCATAAGTGCTTGTGCACAAAAAAGGAAGTCCAGAAACCAATCTTTAGATCAATATAACTCACCAAGTTTTGTGCAACTTTTTCTTATAAACATTTGCCTTTTAATAATTTATCATCTGTGGCTTACCAAATTTCTTCTGCTCTACCTACAACTGCTCTTGACTTCACTCACACAAAATGAATGAATCATTCTATTGATGTGAGCATGGCTAGCTGCAGCAATATGGATAATATGTTCTTTTTTAAATGCAAAATGTGTTTTTTCTAAGCAATACATATGATCGTTCTCTTTTTATTCTCTCCCATATTCCTCTTCTTAACATCTACTCATGCATTCACAATAGCTGTATGTATTGTGTTCTGACATGTTCTGGAGAACTGTAGTTGACATTTTGAGTAGTTCGGAGAACCGGAAAATACCACTTCTGGCTGGCCCCAGAGTGGGGTGGTAATGGAGAATTTTGCAGTATCCTTCCCCTGCCACGCCCACCAAGCCATGCCCACAGAACCAATAGTAAAAAAAAATTGAATTTCACCACTGGTATTTATGTACCAGTATGACTCACAAATCAAGTTTTTACATATACCATAATAATTAGTTATTATGATAGCATTGTCTTCTGCAGAAAACCTTTCTAATCAAAAGATAGACCCCATAAATTGTTAAAACCATTGTGGATGCTTAGAATGTTTACCAACATTGCCTAATGCTCAGCAGTTAAACCGAGCAATATTTGGAGATGTCATCATGTTATCTATGAAGTTGGCATTTCACAGTCAATAATATGGCAGAATCATGGACTAGCATTTATTCCCAGGTCCCCACCCATTTTGATGACTATCTAAATTGGGAAGATAATCAGCAAAACAATTTGTCCACCAATCTCCAAGTTTTACATGTCGTTATTTGATGTTTTATTCTTCACTTTTCCATCATCGCAAGTAGCCTGATAGATTGCTGAGGTACAGATGTTGACTCTTCAACAGATATATAGATATGTATATAGTTGTACAGTAAATATAACATCCCCGTTTCTTAAAGATGTATCACTTGCTTCTATGAGGAGAGACTATCAGTGGCATCACATTGATAAATGAACCCTACTGTCAGAGTCATAAAAAAGACTCCACTAGATTAATGTACAATTAAATCTGTAACTAAAATTTTAGATCAATGTTTTTGGTCAGTCTACACACACACACACACACACACAGAGAGACACACAATTTTTAAAGCTCTTTTCAAATTGGCAAGACCACATTAAGTGCACTTCATCATTTTTAAGGCATGAATATTAGGCTTTGACTAATTGGTAGATTTGCTCATTATTTAAATGCAACTTGTTTGCTGCTCCATCATCTCTACAGAATCTGAAAAGACATCAGAGGCTATCCCATCAATTTAGCTGGAAAAGAACAAATGAATAAAATATGGTAACAATTTCTTCCCTTGGGCCGCTCTCTGATATTGTATTGTTTATTCATTATTAATTGCATACATAAAAATAATTTGCTGTGCAGGAATATCTATTCCACATTTAAAAGACTGGATCTAGTGTCAATCTGTGTATCCTTTGGTGTGCATTTTATTTTCTTTGCCTGGCACAGTGTCACACAATACTGCATTTGTTGGAAGTGAAATGGTTTCTGGTATTGCTGTCCTTTTTTGCAGTTTTGGATACCCACAGTAAATGTTCATTTACTGTGGATCAGGCCCTGTGGTGATGCTCAGATTAAAATTGTGACATTGTAGGAGTTTTATTTGCAAGATTGGCAGGTCACTGCCATATTACGACACCAGTAAGAGTACAACTGGTTGGATAAGCCGTAGCCAAAAAAAAGAGCAGAGAAAATGAATGCTTCCCAAGTGATAGATACACATGTGTTTGTTTATAGAGGAAGCATTTCAGTCACAGATCAAGTGATATATCACACAATGCTGGCTGTTTTCTCTGTTGAAATCTGTTTTAGGACAGAACTGGAAAACCTGTGACTTTAAGTTCATCATTATCATCCTTCAAGCCTCCCCAGCTGGAATGAAGGAAAATGGCTTGCAAAATTGCCCTCAGTTCTGGTGCAAATTATATGATAGCCATAATGTAAGCCTCCAAATAGGCATGTGATAGCTTAAAAAGTGGTTCCAAGAACATACTGTACTGCAAATGATTGAAGGCTGCTTGACCCTAGCAATCGCTGCAGGCATTGGACTCCTCCCACTCAATAAAATGGTGGCAACATAATTAAGGTGACCAGATTTTCAGATTGGTAAAGAGGGACACCACTGATGGGGGGGGGGGGGGCTTGATTAAAAATTTTATATTTTGTCAAAAGGTCACCCCAGGACACTGAAATCAGCATAAATACGAATCTGTTGCCAAACAAAAAAAAATTTTTTTTAAAATATAATTTTTATTAAACATTATTACCTTTAAAAAACAAGAAGAAAAATACAACGACATAAATACAACGACATAAGCAAGACAAATCATACATAACAATATAAAGTAAAACATACAGATACAAATGCCGTTTTAGACATACAACCCCCCCCTCCCCCCCCCACGGTGACAGTCATTCACAGCCCAGTTTTTTCTTTCTTTCCTCATTATTAGGTCTCTAAGCCACATCTTCTCATTGCAAGATTCAGGGATCTATTACGGTACCTATGTTAACTTTCCCCATTTTAAGTCCCTGCTGTTCTCCTAGTCGCCCACATATACCATAGGTTCCAGCTAAGATAATGTTCTGTTTCTCCTTTGTCCCTCAGCCAACCCGTCATTCTGTCCATTTCTGCACATTCGTAGATCTTTTTAATTATAGCATCTTCCGACGGTATAGTGGTGGATTTCCAAGATTGTGCATAGGTTATTCTTGCGGCCACAATTATATGCAGGCTCAAGTGCCATATTGAACTGCTTATGTTATCTGGTTTGATGCTTAGTAACAGGTTCTCAGGTCTCCATTCAATGTTTGCCCCGGTAACCTCTTTTAACCATTTTTTAATCCTTTTCCAATATTTCGTGGCCTCAGTACAGGACCACCAAATATGATAGAATGTGCCCTCCTTTCTTCCACATTTCCAACACAATGGAGATAACCCAGGAAACATCTTGGCTAACCTCGTTGGGGGGAAGTGCCACCTATAAACCATCTTGTATATGTTTTCTTTGAATGCAGTAGATGTTGTAAGTTTAATGGTCTTACTCCATAGATCCCACCATTTGCCCATTTCAATTTCATAACCTAGGTTTCTCTCCCATACTATTAGAAGGCTTTTGTCCATCTCTTCATTAGTATCTTGGCAGGTCAAAAATTGGTAGATCTTCGATAACATTTTCTTGTCTCCACCAAACAAGATCTTATCTAGCCCCTGAGGGTTTGGGTAGATCCCGAAACGTGCCTTATCACTTTTAAACCTGTTTCTAACCTGTAAATATTCCCACCATTCCAAATTCCTTCCCTGTTGCTCTAATTCCATTTTTGTTTTCATGTTGCCATCTTCTGTCATGATATCTTTATATGTTATGTTTCTTGTCCAATTAAATAAACTCGGATGCGTTAAGGCCTCTAATGGTGCCAACCAACACGGAACCCTAAGATAATATTTTTTCCTCATTTTTTCCCAGACCCCCATCAAAATCTTCCGAATATAATGTCCCATGAAGTACCTATGGGGGGTGTCTCTTTCTTGCCAGAGGGAGGCATGCCATCCCTGGGGGAGGTCATGTCCCTCTATAGCCAATAGGCGCCTTCTATTCAACATCACCCAATCTTTCACCCATGTCATGATTGCTGCGTTATAATATGCTTCCCAGTTGGGTACTCCGAAGCCTCCCAGTTCTCTGCGTTTTTGCAAAGTTTGGGCTTTAATTCGTGCTTTCTTGCCTTGCCATATAAACTGTGTCACTATTGTCTCCAAGGATTTAAAAAAAAAATTGTCCAATTTAGTTGGTGCCATTTGAAACAAAAACAAAAATTTTGGTAATACATATGTCTTGACTGTCGCAATCCTGCCCATCAGAGACAATTGTTTGCTACTCCAATTAGTCATATCTTTGGATACCTGTTGTAGCAATTTCATATAGTTATCTACCTTGATAGAGGAACATCTCTCCGTCAGCCAAATTCCCAAATATTGTACTTTGTGGGCCATGTTGATCCCTAACAGGCTTTGTACTTCCCTTTTCTGGTTCAGAGTCATATTTTTAATTAACAGTTTTGTCTTCTCTTTGTTTATACGTAGCCCCGCTATCCTGCCGTACTCCTCTATTTTACGTAAAAGTTGTATCCCAGACGCCATAGGGTCCTCCAGGATAAAAACAAGGTCATCGGCGAAAGCCTGGACCTTAAATTCCTGAGCTTTAGCTCGTAACCCTTTAATTTGTGTATCGCTTCTCACTATTCTAAGAAGGGGTTCTAATGTGAGAATAAACAATAGGGGGGATAGCGGGCATCCTTGTCTTGTGCCTTTACCAATCACAATGTCACCCGCCTCTTCTCCGTTTACCAATATTGTCGCGGTTTGTCGTACATAAATTGCCCGAATTGCATTTAAGAAGCTTTCTCCAAACTTCATGTTTTCTAGTTGTGACAACATAAAATTCCAATTTACCCGATCAAAAGCCTTTTGTGCGTCAAGAAACATAAAGGCCACTTGTTTATCTGGCCGAGCTTCATAATATTCTAAGGCATCCAAAATAATTCTGACATTGTCTTTCAAATGCCTTGACGGCAGGAAGCCGTTCTGATCAGGGTGTATAAATTTGTTAAGGAAAAATTTGAGTCTATCTGCCAATATAGCTGCAAAGATTTTATAATCCACATTCAAAAGTGAAATGGGCCTATAGTTTTTAATTTGGGTACGGTCAGCTCCAACTTTAGGCAAAAGGGTTATATAAGCCTCAGCCCATGATTTCGGTGCAATAGAATCCGTCAAGACAGCATTAAATATTGCTATCATCTCTTGTCCTAAAATTTCCAAAAAAGATTTATAGATTTCAACTGGCAAACCATCCATGCCCGGAGTTTTGTTGTTTCCCATTTTTTTAACTGCCTTTTCTAGTTCCTCTAATGTTATCTTTTGGTTCAGTACCCCTTTTGCTTCATTTGAAATCTTGGGTAGATTTGCATTATCTAAAAATTCCTTAATTTGGACATCAGAAACTTCTTCCCTACTATATAGTTGCTGAAAAAAGCCTTGGATAATTTCCTGTTTCTCCCCAACAGAAGGTTGGAGGATGAGATTGCTATGTTGGAATTAGAAAAGTCAGCCTTCTTTCTCAGATTTCAAAATATCCCCGAGGAAAGAGGGGAGAAACTGAAAGAAATCATGGTGGAGATGATAGCAGGGATCGCCCAGAAAGAGAAATTGTTGATACAGAGTGACATCGATGACGTATATAGAGTCTATACTTCTTATACTAGGAGACAGAAACTGCCACGTGAAGTGCACGTGAGGTTTACTAAGCGATCCCTGAGGGAAGAAATTTACCAGAAGGCACGTAATCAGAATACCATGTATGCGGGGGAGATGGTCATAGTACTAAAACAGATACCAAGAAGAGTGAGGGAAAGGAGGCAGAAATATCAGGACCTAACAACACAACTGAGGAAACTTCAGGTGATGTATAGGTGGCTTTTCCCAGAAGGGTTATCTTTTCTCTGGCAAGGCCAGAGGTTTTGGATTGAATCATTGCAAGATGCGCAAGACTTTATCGAAAGCCAGTTGAAGAAGGGAACTCAGAATAACGAGGGAGAATTGGACAATAAGAGCCAAGGAGAGGAGCGAAAGAATAGTGTCCCGGGAGATGAGAAAGGGGGAAATGAGAAACAAAGCAGAGATGAGAGACCGCAAACGAGGCAGACAACAAAAGCTAAAGCCTTAAACAAATAAACATGGCGGATGAACTTCGCTTAATTTCCTTAAATATAAATGGTTTGAATTCACTAAGAAAGAGAAATAAAATACTGAATGCTTTACGGAAAAAGAATTGTGATTTGACATGCTTGCAAGAAGTACATATAGCGAACCACCAGCAAAATGTGTTGTATTACCCCCGGCTGGGTATAATGTATACAAGCTTAGCAGATGAAAAGAAAAGGGGCATTGTGTTGTATGTTAAAGACCATATCGATTCTAAATTGGTGTATACGGATGGGGAGGGTAGAATCTTAATGGTCGAATTGAAATTTGGTCGATATAAAATCTTGCTGGTGGCTATATACGCACCGAATGACAACCAAAGTACCTTCTTTAGAAGGTTGCATTTAAAAATTGCAGAGTTAGGCTATGATCATATTTGTTTGGTGGGTGACTATAATGCGGTGGCAGATAGGACAATGGTTTACAACCCAGGAAACATCCAAAAGGGGGGGAAATTAAGAGAAAGGAGGAGAGTTCTCCCCAAAACCTTTGAAGACATGAGGGAGGAATATGAATTAAAGGATGTATGGCGTGAACTCCACCCACAGAAACAACAATTTACTTTTTTTTCACATAGACACCAATCCTGTTCTAGGATCGACATGGCCTGGTTGACACCAGAAATTGGGGACTTGATTAAGGAAGCAGCAATTGAGGTCAACACTTGGGCCGATCACAATCCACTCTTATTGGTGTGGAAGGGAGTAAGGCAGGGGAGGAAGAGAAGGTGGATGATGAATACAGAGATAGTGAAAGAACAAGAATTTCAGCAAATGTTTAAAAGGGAAATGAGGTTTTTTTTTTGAAGAAAATAGGAAAGGAGTAACCCCACAAATACTTTGGGATACAGCCAAGGCTTATATGAGAGGCCTAGCTATTAAACATACAATAGGTACCCACAAGAAAAAATTAGAAGAGAGGGCAAAATGGGTAACTAAACTGGAGGTGGTAGAAAAAGCCTTGCAACAGAACCCACTAGACGATAGGAAAAAAGAAGAAATGGCTAGAATTAAGCATGGGATCTCTCTTTTAGACCAGGAGGATGTCGCTCGAAAACTTAGGGGGATTAAGCAAAACTTTTTTGAGCATGCCAACAAACCGGGTCGCTGGCTCTCTTATAGACTTCGAAAAGAAAGAGAGAGCAGACGTATAGCTCAACTGCAGAATAGTAAAGGGGAATTAGTAGAAGCCAAACAAAATTTTGATCACGTGACCATGAGGATGCTGCAACGGTCGCTAAGTGTGAAAAATGGTCGCAACCATTGACTTATAAATAGACTAATGTTCTGAAAATCTGACCTAAATTACTATATATTTTAAATAGCTGTAAAGCTATGCTGAAAAAGTTATTCTCAAGGTATTGTGATAAATTCAATAAAAAGAAGGGAATTCTTCATGAACTTAAGGAGAAATGAGAGTATTGGATAGTAAATGGGCAAATAAAATTACCAATCAAAGAGAATATTTGCACCTCAGGGTTGAAATGAGATGTTCTCTCCTACTCTTTCCTCTTCCTCTCTTCTCTCTGTCTCTCTCATCCTCTTTCTCTTTGTCTCTCTTCTCTTTCTCCTTTTCCATTCTTCCTTCACTTATTCTTTATTTCTCCCTTCTCTCTCCTCTTTGTCTCTTTCTGTCTCTCATCCTCTTTCTCTCTGTCTCTCTTCTCGTTCTCTCTCCTTCTTTTCCATTCTTCTGTCACTTTCTCTCTCCTTCTCCCTTCTCTCTCCTCTTTGTCTCTTTCTCTCACCCTCTTTCTCTTTGTCTCTCTTCTCTTTCTCCTCCTTTTCCATTCTTCTATCACTTTTTCTCTCCTTCTCCCTTCTCTCTCCTCTTTGTCTCTTTCTCTCTCTCTCTTACCCTCTTTCTTTCTTTCTCTCTCCTTCTTTCCCACTCTTCTGTCACATTCTCTCTCCTTCTCTGTCTCTTTCTGTCTCTCTCCCCTCTTTTTTCTTCCTCTCTCCCACTCTTTTATCACTTTCTCTCTACCACCCAACCTGTCCCCATACTTATCTTTGACGGATCATGTTTGCAATAATTTACCTTTTCTAAATAGGCGCAGTTCCCTTACCAGATCCCTTGCTCAATCAAACACATACACACACACACACACACACAAAACCATTTTTCTCCAAACTTTGGTCACAGCATGGTTCTGACTTCGGCTGGTGGGAACAGCTTTCCCCTTTCCCCGTCCAGTTTGGCAACAAGTCTAGTGGAGAGCTGTCGCCATCCCCGGTGACCGGGGCGGAGCGGGGGTAGTGAGAAGGCAGGCCTGGCTCTTCTTGGCTTCTGCCTCTCCTAGCAGCATACAAGAAACCCCGCGATCTCCGGTCTCTTTTAACTTAGATACGGAAACTAAGCCCGGCGCCTGATACAGACGTCACAAGGGAAACGGCCAATAGGAACGGCTCGTGGTCACAGATCAAAAGAGGAGATCGCGACAGAGAAAGAGCATCCATTAGCGCTGCCCTCCCTCCCTTCCCTACTTCTGCGCATCTCGAGACCACCGCGTAAACAGAATTTGCCCCGAAGTTTTTCCCACGGACAATGAGCTCTCCCTCAGACCTTTTACGATACAGCCACGCGCTGCCAGACTCCAAATAAGTTCTAACTAGGTTACCCAGCCCATGCGAGCGGCAGCTGATGAGCAGGGGAACGAATGAGCGGCTCACTCGTTCCCCGCTCATCCGCCCGCTCACACGCTACAGTACCTAGCCCAGCGAGCTAGCAGCGGATGGGCAGGGGAACGAATGAGCGGCTCACTCGTTCCCTGCCCATCCGCCCACTCACACGCTACAGTACCTAGCCCAGCGAGCTAGCAGCGGATGGGCAGGGGAACGAATGAGCGGCTCACTCGTTCCCTGCCCATCCGCCCGCTCACACGCTACAGTAGCCAGCCCAGCGAGCTAGCAGCTGAAAGGCAGGGGAACGAATGAGCGGCTCACTCGTACCCTGCCCATCCGCCCGCTCACACGCTACAGTAGCCAGCCCAGCGAGCTAGCAGCTGACAGGCAGGGGAACGAATGAGCGGCTCACTCGTTCCCTGCCCATCCGCCCGCTCACACGCTAGAGTAGCCAGCCCAGCGAGCTAGCAGCTGACAGGCAGGGGAACAAATGAGCGGCTCACTCGTTCCCCGCCCATCCGCCCGCTCACAGGCTACAGTAGCCAGCCCAGCGAGCTAGCAGCTGATGGGCAGGGGAACAAATGAGCGGCTCACTCGTTCCCCACCCATCCGCCCGCTCACACGCTACAGTAGCCAGCCCAGCGAGCTAGCAGCTGACGGGCAGGGGAACGAATGAGCAGCTCACTCGTTCCCTGCCCATCTGCCCGCTCACACGCTACAGTAGCCAGCCCAGTGAGCTAGCAGCTGATGGGCGGAGGAGGGCGGCAGCAGCAGCTGTTTTTCACCTCACGCAGAGAACCACTCGGTTCTGGAGCTTCTGCCGCCCGTGGCAGCGCAGCACAGGGGCTGGCTGTGACGTGAGGAGATGAAATGAACTCCGCAAATGGGGAGAAGGAGGAGAGGAGGGCTGTCTCCTCCCCCCAGTGCCTTCCGATTCCCACCCGTACCAATCCATAAGATGATTACTCACCAGTGAGTAAGCGCAGCTGCAACCAAAAGACGAAATGAAATGGAGACTCACGCAGGCATGCTAAGCTAAGCGGACTCCAGCCAATCAGTGAACTGGTTGGGATGGAAAATTTTCAGCATGCGGCGTGCTGAAAATTTTCCATCCCAGCCAGCTCACTGATTGGCTGGAGTCCAGGCCAATCCAATCAGTGAGCGGCAGGCTGGGCTGGTTTAAATTTGTAGGATAGAACGGAATGATGAGCCAGCCCAGCGAGCTAGCAGCTGATGGGCGGACGAGCGAGGGAGCTGCGAGCGCCAAAAAAAGCATGTGTTTCTAAGAACCGTGCGGGACGCAGGAAAATTTATGAAAAGGCGGGCCTGTCCCGCTAAATGCGGGACGTCTGGTGACCCTAAACATAATATTCACCAACCATTCTGAACAATCTGTATCAGCAATCTCTTTACCATATGAACAGCATCACCAGCTAACAGATCCTCTTGCTTATTGGTGATTAGCTAGCTCTACTATTTGGCAAGTTGCAGATTTTGGGGGAAGCAGCCCACCATTGTCCTTGAACCCCTTTGGCTGGGCCTGCTGACCAACTTGATCTCAGCAAGGATGATGAAAGAAGTGAATGTTAATCACAACTGGAGACAATTTAGACACAACCTATATAAAGGCATCAGCCAAATGTCTTGGATTAACCATATCCTTAATTGGTACCATTATTCCTCTTTTCTTTCTTGAAACAGATATCCATCTAAGTTTTCTGCAATTTTATACTGTAGTATAAGTTTTGACACTTATATGATAATGCTGCCAACATATTTTGCCAGCAAATGTATTCTAATGATGGAATAGCAAAAATAGCAAAGTAGGCACACTCAAGAAAACCGGAAAACATACCGTACCTACAGTTCTCTCTCTCTCTCTCTCTCCCTCCCTCCCTCCCTCTCTCTCTTGCTCTCTCACTCTCTCCCCTTGTACTGAGGCTTGACTTCCGGAGACCAAACCCCCACTGTAGGGAGGAGGAACCGACCAAGTGGTTCCGCCCCAGGTGACTTATGGACCCCTTGAGGTTCCAGACGGAGCTTGGGGTTATTCCTGATACTCTCGCCCACAATCCGGTAGAGACTCTGGTTGCTGCCTGGCACTCGGCAGCATCGGAGTCCCTCGACCGGATTGCGCCACTACGGCCACTCCGAGGTGGTGGATCCCGGAGGCCTCCTTGGTTTACCGAGGAGCTCCGGGAGAGGAAACGCCGAAGGAGACGCCTAGAGCACCTGTGGAGGTCCGATAGATCCGAATCGAACCGAGCACTTTTAACAACCTGCACCAAGGAATACATCAGGGCACTTAGGGCAACAAAAAGAGCATATATTGCCTCCTTGGTTGCGTCCGCCGAATCCCGTCCAGCCGCCCTGTTTAGGATAACCCGTTCCCTCTTAAATAAGAGGGATACGGGGGACCCCTTGCAGGGTAGGGCTGAAGACTATGCCCAGTTCTTGGCGGACAAAGTTGCTCGGTTTCGGTCGGATTTGGACTCCACCTTTGCAGATCCAGCCGAGGCACGAGTGGACGACCTGGTAGACCATCGCTGGGTTGAGTTTCAGGATGTTACCCCCGGGGACGTGGACAAGGCCATGAGGGCTGTGAGTGCCTCCACCTGTGTACTGGACCCGTGTCCCTCCTGGCTGGTTGCTAACAGCAGGGATGTGACACGGAGCTGGATCCAAGCGGTTGTTACCGCCTCGCTTCGGGAGGGGCACTTCCCCGCCGCACTCAAAACGGCGGTGGTGAGACCCCTCCTGAAGAAACCATCTTTGGATCCAGCTGTACTTAACAACTACCGTCCAGTCTCCAACCTCCCCTTTATCGGGAAGGTTGTTGAGAAGGTGGTGGCCTACCAGCTTCAGCGGTCCTTGGAGGAAGCCGATTACCTGGACCCCTTCCAGTCCGGCTTCAGACCTGGTTACAGCACAGAAACCGCTTTGGTCGCATTGACCGATGATCTCTGGAGAGCCAGGGATGGAGGCCACGCCTCCATCTTGGTTCTTCTTGACCTCTCGGCGGCTTTCGATACCATCGACCATGGTATCCTTCTGCGACGGCTGCGGGAGGTGGGGGTGGGAGGCACTGTGGTTCTCCTCCTACCTCTCGGACAGGTCGCAGTCGGTGTTGGTCGGGGGACAGAGATCGACCACGAGGCCCCTAACATATGGGGTGCCGCAGGGGTCGGTCCTGTCCCCCGTACTATTTAACATTTACATGAAACCGCTGGGCGAGATCATTCGGAGGCACGGGATAAGATACCATAAATATGCGGACGATACACAGCTGTATCTGTCCGCCCCGTGCCAACTCAATGAAGCGGTGGACGTGATGAACCAGGGTCTTGAGGCCGTTAGAGACTGGATGCAGGCTAACAAGCTTGTACTCAACCCGGAAAAGACCGAGTGGCTGTTGTGTTTCCCTCCCAATAATTTGGTTAGCGTTCCATCACTCAGGCTGGGGGGCCAAATTTTACACCCCTCAGACAGGGTTCGCAACTTGGGAGTCCTCCTGGACCCACAGCTGACCTTTGATCACCACCTGTCGGCTGTGACCAGGGGGCATTCGCCCAGGTTCGCCTGGTGCGCCAGTTGCGACCCTACCTGAATCGGGAGGCACTCACAACAGTCACTCGCGCCCTCGTGACCTCTAGGCTGGAATACTGCAACGTGCTCTACATGGGGCTGCCCTTGAAGAGCACCCGGCGACTTCAGCTAGTCCAGAATGCGGCCGCGCGAGTGATTGTGGGTGCACCTCAGTTCACCCACATAACACCTATCCTCCGCGAGCTGCACTGGCTACCTGTTGATCTCCGTGTGCGCTTCAAGGTGCTTCTTACCACCTATAAAGCCCTTCATGGTAGTGGATCTGGGTACTTGGGAGACCGCCTCCTGCCGATTACCTCCTCGAGACCGATTAGATCTCATAGATTAGGCCTCCTCCGAGTGCCATCTGCCAGCCAGTGCCGGCTGGCTACTACGCGGAGGAGAGCCTTTTCAGTGGCAGCTCCGACCCTCTGGAATGATCTCCCCGTGGAGATTCGTACCCTCACCACCCTTCAGACCTTCCGTGCAGCCCTCAAGAACTGGCTATCCCACCAGGCCTGGGGGTAAAGATTTGATCCGCCCCCACCCGAATGTTGAATGAATGTTGTTTACTTTTTAATTATGTGTTATGTTATATGTTACTGTCTGTATCCCCCCCCCCCCTATAAGTTGTTAGCCGCCCTGAGTCCCCTCAGGGAAAAGGGCGGCCTATAAATAAACTTATTCAATTCAATTCAATTCAAATGTATAGAATTATATATTACCTATGTTTATGACAACATTTTTCAAAATCAATGTATATGGGCATTCTTGCCTTTAGGGCTTTCTATTTCTTTCTCCAAACCTTGAATGTGCAATCTAATATAAAATGCCCCCCAAAACTTTGATTCATTTGTCATTAGATGGATTGCTCTGCTTGTCATCCACCTTTTTTTTGTTCCCCAGCACATTTTGTGATCAATACCTAGCCACTTCCTGATCCATTCAAGCATTTTCACCTTCATTCCACACAGCTATACCTGCTGACTCATTTTATAAAGAGGTACCATTTTCTGAAGTCTGGATAAATAATATTTGTGGTCCCCTTCTGTTCACTCTTTTGTTTTCTCACCTTTTAAAAAATACTATCAGATTAGTCAGACAGGCTTATCTTTGTAGTAATCCAAGTGTAATCCTTTTGATCCAATAATACCACAGTGGGGTCTCTCTATCCTGCACATATCAGCCCAATTGGTATTTTCAACTGGAATCAAGGTCCATTGTGCTGTTCCACCTTTCCTATCCTCATTCCTTTCATGACAAAAGCATATCAAGATTAAGGAACATATGGTACTTTAATATGGCTTTGAAAAATTAGACAGCATGAAGGTTTCAGAGATGCATCATTTATTCTTGCTCCCCAAAGAGCTGGACATCAATTGTTCTATAAGTAAGTGAGCCTTTCTGGAACAGCTTCCTGCAATGATATTCCATTTCAAAACCATTTCACCTACAAGTCATGAAATCATTAATGAAGGTCACACCAGTTTCCAAATAGGGTTTGCACCACATAAAAGGTGATGGGACCAACCCCTCTTATTATCTCATACAGCACATACAACAGTCCTCTATCAATACATTATGTCTTTGCAATCCAGAAAAAATAATACTCAAGACTTGAACATGGTTTGTGAGATTTAAATAACATCCACTAGTTTTCTTTTCTGTCTTGTGTTACTGAGGGCTACATGAGACATGATAGCTTCTACTTTTATTGTACAGGAAGACAAAGAGGGAAGTAATACGACCATTAGAATATAAGATCTCTGCTGATCAGTTCACAGTTGTTCACAGCAAACTAAGAGTTTGTTATCATAACAATGTGCATGCTGATGTCATGATAGGACCATCTCACCCCACTGGGATTGGCATGTCCCACTCATGCCAGCAGAGGAGGCATGTTCCAGGTCCCATCAGCCAGATTATTCTGGTTGGTGGGGTCTAGGAGGAGGACCTTCTCTGCTATCGCTCCTGTCCTGGGAACATCTTGTCCCTCTTCCGAGATGAGGTTGCCCCCTAACCCTCCTATCCCTTTGTCTAAAAAGCTGGTTCTGCCAGTTGGCCTGGGATGCCTCAATGGGGAAGCAGCACAATAGATATGATTGATTGAATAACAACAGATCCCACGTCCCCCTCCACTCTGCTCCCATAGAGCAAATGGGACTGAGGATGAGTATTCAGCAGTGTCAACTTTCTCCAAATATTGCTCGGTTTAACTGCTGAGCATTAGGCAATGTTGGTAAACATTCTAAGCATCCACAATAGTTTTAACACTTTATGGTGTCCATCTTTTGATCAGAAAGGTTTTCTGCAGAAGACAGTGCTATCATAAGAACTGATTATTATGGTATATGTAAAAACCTGATTTGTGAGTTATACTGGTATATAAATACCAGTGGTTTTACTGTTGGGTTTTAATTATTTATGTTTTAATTGAATATGTATAGACCCGTGATGGCTAACCTTTTCATCACCAAGTGCCAAAAGAACACGTCTGCATGCACACACCCATAATGCACTGCATTCATGACCCCCATGCATGCACCCCATGCATGCGCGCGTGACCCTCCACATGTCTCACACATGTATGCGTGGCCCCACATGCACCTCACGCATGCCATGATCACTGTGCATGCCCTGTTCCCCACCCATGCATAAACACACATCATGGGTATAGGCATGTTTTATGACTATAAACTGCCCAGAGTTATCCTATGGTAAGATGGGCAACCAATCAATTTCATAAATAAATAAGTAAATAAATCCTCCAGTATGTGATGCATTTTCACATCAGATACATGGCACAGTTTTTGTGTTATGATGCATGGTCATCATTTCCCTGTCCTTCATTCTGAGTTCAAAAAGACCTACAAAAAAAAAATTGGAAAGTTGACACTGCTGAATACTCATCCTCAGTCCCACTTGCTCTGACCCAAAGAACCGTCACTCTTCTATTTTGAGGGACATGTTCTCATGATGTGACCTCAACCTCAGCTCACTGTGGAGGCAACTTATAGCCACCTCCACTTGTTTTGCCCTGGATATGCTGTTTTCCTTCCATATTTCTGCTATTCATAGAAAAATACTGCAGAGTTTAGAAATGAGCTCTTCAATTGGTTAGGTCAAGCAAAATGACTTATCTTGCTCTTACTTGATTCCTTTGCAAAACAAAAGAAGCAGAATCCATCCATTCACTTATCTAAGTACATGATTTATATCCTATCCAATTCCACAAACTCCAAGCAGTTTGCAAACAAAATGTCATAGGATACATAAAAAACCACCCATTTAAAATCTTTGTAACTTCATAAAGAGAGTAACATGTGACAATGTCCAATGGAATAACTACAGCCCCTTCCTGAGCTTTGAAAGGGCAGAACTTAAGGAGTAGGTTTTTCCACTGCAATGGGACTGCCCAGAGGGGGTGGTATTGAGCCAGTTGAAACTGGTTCAGGCGAACCAGTAGCGCCAACAATCAGTTCGCTCCGCCCACCCACCCCAGCCCTATCCTGTCTTTTATTTCCTGGTTTCTACCTCATTTCAATCACATGGCACAGCTGATTTACCCCCTTGCGCTGTTCTACTTACCGTTGCTGATTTGGAAGGTAAGCAGCTGAGCTTCTAAATGCTCCATTTTCAGTGCTGCAAGCAAGCGCTACAGGCACACACATGCACAAAGCGCGCACTCACCGAACCAGTTGTTAAACCAGTAGCATCCCAGCACTGGGACTGCCACAGAAGAAACTTTCCTCTGGCCCCACATGTGTTTAACACCACTAATCCCTCTGTTATCATCTATTAGCAATATATGACCACATCAAGTTTGACATATTCTAAAGTTGGCTTCTATGAGTTGTATTTTGGGGAACCATGACGACTTCTTATCCTTCTACTAGAATCCAAAGCAGCATCCCCTAGTGTGGGAGAAGTTTCCATTGTAGTTAGTGATATTTTCTAAGTGAAATTAATTTACTTAGGAGTATATACTCATGTTCTCTCAAATCCAGTATAATTCTGGTTTAATTGCTTTCATATCTTTCGATGATTGTATCTTCCCCTCTTTCCCTGTACTGCTGTCTGGGAGAGCATATCAGCAGAAAAGGCTTAATCAGCTGGACTATCCCCAGGCTAAATGCATTCTATATGGACCACTGCACAATGTGTGCTGATTAAAACTCCCCTAAGAATAGTGAGCAAAGTGACTTGCTAACATGGATTCACAATATTTATGAGAACAGAAGCTCTATTGGACATTTATGTGTACTTTTATCTGACAATTGCTTTTTCTCCTGCAGAGGTTATTGTATCATCTGAATTTCATCAGGTTATTACTTTCGATAGCAATACTGGGGCGAAATTCATTCCTGCTGCTTTTATACATTTTTTAGAATTCTTTCACAATATTTACTTCTGGCTAAACTTTCACTTGCAACGGTACCACGCCTTAATCACAAGTAGCAAACTTATAGGAGAAATAGAGAGCATACAACTGAATTCAGTTTAAATCCCTTGGAATCACGAATCTTGAATTAAGCTTGCTTGCAGTGTAGCTATTTTATCACACGGTTGTCCTGATATAGCTGTGGAATATTAGGGGAGTTCCAATTAGAGCTTTGGTTTCACTTGCAAAAAAATGCTTTATAGTGTACAGGAATATGAACCTAGCATCTATCTGCAGTTCCTTAAAGTAGCTGTGCCTTTGCCTGCCATCGTGTGGCTTCTTTAAAGGACAGGTTCATACATCTGCAAACTCCAGAGGTACCTTTCTGGAATCCAGTTTAAAGCACTGCATAGCCTGTTTGAGACATCAACATGCTGCAAGTCTCTCCAAGGAAGGATTTTGCATCTACAGGTAGAAACCTGGAACTACTGATACTCAACTCTAGCTAGGCAAAGTTATTGACTGGATATGTTCTTTAGTGAATAAAAACAAGGGCCCATTCTACTGTATTTACAGGTGTGAATTGAATTCTGAAACATCCCCAATTCCAAGCTGGATGCTTCTGTGGGAATTAACCTCTGGATCTGATTGAACACCTCAATTCATTTGATTCAGTGAAGAGTCCATCTGAAGCCACTAATATAATCTTAAAACCCCAAATGGTATTATTATAGCTGTTAAGTTCAATATCAATTGAAGAGGCGTGAGGCGGCTGAGGTAAGAGAACAGCTATTTTATTCGGTAGAACAACAACAATAACTATGTACAGCGATTCAGCACCTCGCCCTGCTTGACAGCTATTTATACTGGAGCTGTCAAGCAGAGTGACCAATAGGAATGCTTAGGAACCCGCACAGCCAGCCGTGCCTTAGCTAATCAGGTGCGGCTGAGCTCTTGCCGGCTGTCAGTCATGCGTCGAGGACTTGCAACCGGTTGTAAGTTGAGGACTTTAGGACCGGTCGCAAGTTGAGGACTTAGCACTCCTTCCTCCCCCCAGCGAGGGTGCTTGCGCGAATGAAGCGCATGCATAATCACTTAAGTAGGCAGGCCTGCGTTGGACCCACCCAGAACGCCTCAGTTGTAGAGGCGCCGTTGACGAGGTAAGGAGTCCCTGTGGTAGCTCCTCCCTGAAGGGAGTGTAGCTCCAGGGGACATCATCGCAGCCTACGCCCAAAGGTGGACCCTGCAAAATGGGTAAGTCTGGGCAAGGGGGCATGTCAGATGGAAGCGAGACTGGTTGAGGCTGCTGGAAGGCGATGGCTGGATAGGCAAGGCCTGATTGCATGAAGGCCTTACATTGGAAAAGGCCAGGAGGTGCACTTGCAGATGAAGGTAGAACTTGGGCCGGCTGCCGGAAGGTGGTAGTAGGGTAGGGAAGGCCTAATTGGGCAAAGGCCTCTAATGGATTTTCATGCAACGGTGGAACCACGGGTTGAAATGGAACTTGGGCTGTCTGCTGGACGACGACAGCTGGGCAGGAAGGGCCTGATTGAGCAGAGGCCTCAAGTGGAAGGCGGTGCCTCAGTTATCCACATGGTGCCTCCATTTGCTGCCATCTGGCAAGCCGACCCTGTAAGAGCAGGGACTGGTTACAGTAGTGATGGTGGCAGGCACCCACTTTGGATCCCCAGCAAAATTCTGACCATAGACCAGGTCCCCCTCTCTGAAGGAGTGGGGGGCAGGTTGCCAGGCTGTTGCCCCATATAGAGTGGGTGCAGTCTGTCCAGGGTGGTCCACAGGCGTTGGCCCAGCAGCAGCTCAGCTGGGCTTTTGTTGGAAACAGGGCAAGGGGTGGAGTGCTGACCTAAGAGGTAAGCAGCCACCCTTGTTGGCCAGTCGCCCCGATCCATCCTGCCCAACACCTCTTTGGCCGAGTGGACAGCACGTTCTGCCCTGCCATTGCAAGCAGGATGGTATGGGGTGGTTGGCGCATGGTGGATCCCTTGCATGGCCAGGAACTCCTGGAAGGCCGTGTCTGACAACCCATGGGTCGTGAAGAGGCACTGCAAAGCCTGCAAAGTGCTTTCTGTGGTAGTGGAAGACATAAGGATAAGCTCCACTCAGCGTGAATAGGCATCCACGACCACCAGGAACATCTGCCCAGGGAACGGACCCACAAAATCTAGGTGGAGTCTAGACCAGGTTCCCCTAGGAACCTCCCAGTCCCGGGCAGGTGCCGCAGGCAGAGCAGGGCAGGACAACTGGCAAGGGGAGCAATGGCCCACCCAGGCCACTATTTCCTCATCCATGCGGGGCCACCAGACATAGCTGCGAGCTAACGCCTTCCTGCGAGCTATGCCTGGGTGGTCCCTATGGAGGCGGTCAAACACCTTGTGGTAGAGGGAGGGAGGGATGATGACCCTGTCTCCCCAAAGCAAGCACCCACTGTGGACGGAAAGCTCAACTGGCAGGTTTTAAAGGGGCAGAACTCCTCGGAGGCCTTGCCCATAGTCCAACCCCTCAAGACCCATGAGAAAATCTGAGACAAGACAGGGTCAGCCATATCCGAGGCAGTAAGGGGCAGGTCTAAAGAGGCAATGGATAGCACAGACATGGAGGGCACTGGTTGCGGGTCAGTAGCATGGAGAGGGCAACAGCTGAGGGCATCAGCATGCCCAAGCTGCTTGCCCAGACGGTACTGCAGCGTATAGGAATATGCTGCGAGGAACTCCGTCCTGCAGATCATCCGAGGAGAGAGAAAGGGAGGGGTAGGACGGTCATCGGCCAGAAGCCCAAGGGGTGGCTTGTGGTCAGTGAAGAGCGTAAAATGCGTGAGGCGGCTGAGGTAAGAGAACAGCTATTTTATTCGGTAGAACAGCAACAATAACTATGTACATCGATTCAGCACCTCGCCCTGCTTGACAGCTATTTATACTGGAGCTGTCAAGCAGGGCGACCAATAGGAATGCTTAGGCAGCCTGCGCTCAGCCAGCCATGCCTTAGCCAATCAGGCACAGCTGAGCTGTTGCTGGCTGTCAGTCGTGCATCGAGGACTTTAGGACCGGTCGCAAGTTGAGGACTTAGCAATAGCCAGTAAGATTTGTTTTAGTTTTGTTGACTTATTGAGCTGCTCTGCCTAGTGTTTGGTGCCGGCAACCTGCAGCTCCAGAGCTGCATGTGGCTATTTCATTCCCCTGTTGTGGCTCCCTGTTGGCTGAACCCACCACTGGCTGGCCCCGCTCCTCCCCCTCCCCCCAATCACTCCTTGCCTGTCCTGAGAAGGTAAGGGTGATGACAGGGTATGGAGACTTGCTCCATATTCCAAAGCAGGAGCAAAATGCCCCTGTACTTCCTGAGTCTCAGGGTGCTTCTTCCGGCCCTTGTTGGCCTTGAGAGATGGGGCCATCCAGTGGTGGGTTCAGCTGAGAGGAAGCCACAGTAGAGGTAGCTTCATTTATTTGGCGACCAGAAATGACTTGATTTAAATCATTTGGTAAAAAGCACCCAGAGAAGAGGAAAGAATATCAGCAAAAAACAAAAAACACCTTGCCTGTTTTTGGAAATGGTTTAAGAGGGAACAGACAAACATGCATGCACACATGAGAGAGAGGGGAAGGGAGGGAGAAAGAGAGAGAGGAGAGAGAGAGAGAGAGAAGAGGGAGGGAGATGACAGAGAGATGACAGAGAGATGGAAAGAGAGAGACAGAGAGGGAGAAAGAGAGAGAAAGGAGAGACAGAAAGAGAGAGACAGAGACAGAGAGAGACCTGTTTCCCCACAGAAACCACTGGGAGCCACAAAACCTGGATAGGCGTGGCTGGGGGGTCATATAACTGGGTGGCAGCGAGTGTCATCAAGTTGGCCATGCCCACCCTAGTTTTGTGACTCCCAATGTTTTCTTTTCTGTGGGAAACTGGTCCAAATGGCTCTTTGAGTTGCAGACCCTTGGTCTAGTGGGATTAACAAAAATCGTGCAAGTCTGATTATAATGTACTTTTTCTTCATATTTATAGTTCAAGGACTTGGGGGTGCCTGCCTGCGTCATTCCATATGTTGTACAGATAAAATAGATTTTACTTCTTGTCTTGACAACAGAGCTTGAATATGCATTGTGACTCTCTATCTTACTTTCTATACTTGCCATCTCCTCCATCACAATCAGCCCTTTTCTTATGAATGCTTTTGGAGCCTAAATGCACAGTAGGATGCCAAAATTAAGGTTTGATCCAGACAAAGAAGTGAGCCTTCCCCAAAACACACAATTAATCAAACCTGGTGAGTAGAATTCAAAACATATTCAGTATTCAGATTATCTCCTCTGCATCTTCAGATTATATTCATCCAAATGATATTCCATATTCAACTGTTTGTAATGTCTATTTATTTATTTCAATGTATAAGACACCCAACTCCAATGGACGCTAATAGAACAGAGATGTATAAATTCAATTGTAAGGAGATGACACTTTTGTTAATGTAATGGTTTTTAATAGGAAATTAAGCTTCAAGAAATTAAAACTCGTAAGGCTGCTATGAAATGGAAGTTTGGCTTTTCTCCTTTTCTGCATGAGTATGCAAAACGTTTTTAAGAAAAGAGTTATACCAATTATCATAGATAGGTGCCATCATCTTAAATGTCACTTTGGCTTTCACATAGAAAAGTTAATTCACTGTTAGAAGCTGGTGAATTTAAGAAAGAAATCATTGCCGTTTTAAAGATGATGTGCTATATTAAAATTGCATTCAAACTGTTTTTTATTTCAGAAAAAAATAGGAACATAAATACTGAGTCAGATGATTTAAGAAGAGGGGAAAAAGTAGATATTTCTCCCTCCAGAAACTAATCACTAACATAAAGTCAACATAAAGTCTCCATAAAGTGAAAGAATTTGGGGAAAACAGCATTAAGATGCAAAATCAGCCCCCTTGGTGTTGGCCCTAGTGTCCTACACACATAGAAAATGGCAGGAGTTTAAACTGTGATATCATTTCTGCCTTCCTGCCTTATTTATCATACCACTACTACCCCTTGCAGAGACCACTGGGAACTCCATATAAATCTAATCCCAGGGACAAATCCCTAGTAAAATGACTACTACCAAATACATTTTGATATCGACAATGGTTCGTAAGCAGACAGCGCAGCTCAGGCTGGATCTGATCTATATCACTGACATACATTTTTATATATTAGTCCATTCTATCAATGTTTTTGTTCTGTTTTTAAATCTTGCTGGAAAAAAGCACCTTCAGTGTCATTCATAATTCTTCACAATGCAAAGAGTTTTCCTCAATATAATCCATCTATCAATAATAGTTTTTGTAATTAAAAAATCTTATAGACTTTGGAAAAAATACAACTCCCAAAATATACATTATTTTTGGACAATATCTGACATTTTCATGAAAAGTATTGAGCAGAAACGTTGATGTTGAAAAACATCATTAACACATGTTAATAATGCCTTACATCAGTGGTGGGTTGCAGGCGGTACGTCTGGGTACGCACGTACCAGTGCCTGCCAGAAGCAGCAGTCATCATACCAGAACAGTGCTTTGGAGGGCCCACCCGCGCACCCGCCCTCGTTCCTTACCTGCATTTGAAGGAAACTGGCCATCTGCACATGCAGGCCCAGCGTACAGCACCTGCACAACACTCCGCCGAACAGCTGGAGCATCGCAGGCAGTGGGTGAGCATCCGTGCACGGTGTGCATGCCCGTGGGGCACACCCAGCTCCCGTTGCAGTGTACCGGTTGCAACGGAAGCTGAAACCCACTACTGCCTTACATCCATTGCTGCTTCTTGGTTCATTTTAAGAGCATGTGCCATTTTGCTTTATATTCCTTTGCATTATATATTTCTTTTTGAAAAGGTTAGAAACCCACTTACCAGTTTGCCTGGGATTAAGAATTTTGCCTGATCATGGTTCCTAACTAATTAGATGTTTGTAAGCTTTTTTGGTATACTCCTTTTGCATTTCATTCTCACTCTAGGACCATCACAGAGGATCAGACATATGGGAAAGTTATCAGCAAAACTGTTACACATACTGTCACCAGCACCACATTTTCAACATTTGTTCCATGAGGATGTAGGTATCATGAGTTTTATGCAATATATAAAACTATAGTTCAATGAATATTGAAACTTATAAAATAAAATCATATTAACTTATATTTTTCTTCGTTCCTGCAGTGGCGTTAGTAAAATAGTTATTACTTGAATTCAGTAGGATTTATGAATAAATAAGGATAAAAATGTCATTCATTTTAATTATTGAGATCTAATATATGAAAATTAGAGTTAACTTCCAATTATATTATTTTGTTAATATTTATTTTGTCGAACAACTTAATTCTGAAATAGGTAAGAAAATCTATTTTTAAATATATTCTGTAATACAGTATTACTTTCCAGTTGAGGGATAAGGGAGAATTACTTTCCATCATTATATGTATTTTAAACATTTACTTCCATATTCTTTTAGAAAGATTTTTAAAAAATCAGTTCTACATTAATTAGGGATATCTATTTCATTACAAGATTTTTGACCCATCAACCAAACCAATTAATTGATTAGGAATTGCATTGCGCAAATCACAACGCAATGCATAAAAATGTCTTTTTAAGAATATTTTAATCCATAGTTTTTAAAAATAAATGGAGAATGTTGGGATTATTTACATTAACAATTTCCCAAAACAACTATCACTCCTTAATTTATATATCTGCTAATCAAGAACTTTTTAATACAAATTCTTCTGTGACCTGTGAATTTATCCAAAGCTGATATTATCAAAATACAAATTCCCTAAAGTAAGCTTTTCAAAAAAGCAAAAGGAAAGAAAATGTGGGTGCTCCATCACTGGAGTTTTCAAAAATAGATTGGACAATAATTGACTGGGATGGTGAAAGACCCTCGCTTTGAGCAGCAGGCTGATCTAGAAGACCTCTGAGGTCTTTTCCAGCCCTATGATTCTATTTTCTAAAAGCACACTCTTTTTTTCAGATACAGATGTTGGTGAATTTTTAATGAAAAGCAACTACTTTCAACAGCCTGTCTGATCTTCACATTCATGCCACAGTGAAGTGCCGTGAGAGTCAAAGGCTCAAAGTTGCTACAATTAGATTTTGGGATGGAAACCTTATACATATCTCCTTTAAAAAAATTGTTTTAAGGAGTGAGGGAGGGGATGGACAGGATTAAATCCATTCCCTGAGTTAATTTTTCTTTGTAGATTAAGAGCTTCCTGTGCTCAACTGTGGGATAAACATAGTGTTCTGTTTTTAAAAGAGTTACAGTCCCAAGAATTTTGCAGAACAAAACGTAGCTTCCTATGTTTTGCTCTTTGAGCCATACAGAGGATCTTAAGAAGCTACGTTATTCCAGATCAGGCCATTAGTGTACATAGCCCAGGGCCATCTCTTCTGAATAATGGCACTTTTCCAGGTTCCTTCTCATCCTTCTGCACCTGCTTCTTGTTTTAACTGGAAATTCAGTGACTGAATTTGGAAGTTGCCATATACAAAGTATATTAAATAAAAAGGGGCCTTTTCCCCCCACTGTCTGGATTTGTCTTGTCTTTAAAAAGACCGTAGTTGCATCCCCAGTGGAAAAAGTGCTTCCGTTCGTTCCTCTCTCCCAGCCCAGGCAATACCATGCTCATCTTTCATTCCCAGCAGTAGTAATGTGCAGATGTTAAATTATACCCAGGAGGGTTCCTTGAATGTAATAGAAAAACAGGAAGAATTATAGTACTGGAAAATTTAATACAAATATCAACTATAAAGGACCACAGAATTAAAATAATATCTTTCCACGAGTTGATGCAGAGAACTAGGTGCATATAGTATTTCATGCAAATCAGGCATAATTTAATGGGTAATTTATTTCGTCCATTAAAAAAAAAAGCTTGAGATTGTGGGTAATGTCATTTCCCTCCGTACAGTTTAGCCACACATTTCTCCATAAATAGAGTAGTAATGCCAGAGATAGCTGCATATGGCAAAACAAATACTGAATCAACCGATTCCCTCTACTCGAAGATCCCAAGAAGTAAATATCCCTTGTAACTAATGAGATAGCATATTTGCTATCAGTCTCTGCTTTCTTCTTTCAAGATTGTTGGCAGCAGTTCAAGGGAGGCCAGATCAGGAAACAAGCATGGCAAAAATTCTAGGAATGATCTTTATTGTTGTAGGGTAGAAGAACATCTTGAAAGGCGGTCAGGTTTTCTCTTTTCCCTGATTTATATCAAACAAAATCAAGGATTATTTTAACTTTTGTGTACTTTGTTCTTTTTCTTTTTTAATGTGTCCCGTGAACAGTTCAAACTCCTTTTCCATTCTCAAGGCCAGAGCTACATTCCTTCACAGGGGGTGATGTGTCATCTGGGCCTTCTACAGGGGTGGGCATTAAAAATTTCAGCAACGGGTTCTCTGCCCAGTTGCTGGTGGGCATGGCCATGGTGGGCGTGGCCTAGTCAGCCTCCTGCATCATGGCAGGGGGGCTGTTTTCACATTCCCCAGGCTCTGGAGGCTTTCCTCAAACCTCTGGAAGGGCAAAAACTACCTCCCCCAGACTTCAGAGGCCCATTTTCCCCCCTCACTAAGCCTCTGCACAGGCCCTGCACTCAATTTGCATCCAAAATGGGCTGCGTGGACACTCCTGGGGGGGGTGTGCATGGTGGGTGCCAATAGGTGGGGCCAGCCATGTGGGATTTGGAGGTTCTCCGAACCAACCATAATGTTAGCTATGGGTTCTCCTGAACCTGGGGGAACTTGTAGTAGCCCCTGGCCTTCTAATACAATCCATTTCCCTTACAGTTGGATAGCTAAGAATGCGTGACATTAAAAATGAGTACCTATGTTATTTTTTTATCCTTTCCCCCTCCTCATCTATTTTCCTTCTGCTTCTTTAGTAAACTATAACCTAACAAAGAGAAAATATTCCTTTTTTATTTTTACCTAAACTGCTTTGGGTGTCCTTCAGACTGAAATATGGGATATAAATGATTCAAGTAAATTTAAACTGAACGACAGCATTCTGCTTATTCCTGATGTCATCATACCTTTTCATTTTCAAACCTAGAATTGTTTTACTGACTATTAGTGGGGAGAGGGGGGAACATATTCCTTAAGATTTGACTGTTTTTAGTTGCAAAATAAACATCATAACTGTGTAGTGTGCAATATAAACAGCGGAGTATCTCTGCAGAGAGACATGGTGGCTCAGTGGCTAAGATCCTGAGCTTGTTAATCAGAAAAGTTGGCAGTTCAGTGGTTCGAATCCCTAGCGCCGTGTAACAGATTGAGCTCCCATTACTTGTCCCAGCTTCTGCCAACCTAGCAGTTCGAAAGCATGCAAAAATGCAAGTAGAAAAATAGGAACCATCTTTGGTGGGGAGGTTAACAGCATTCCATACATCTTTGGTGTTGAGTCATGTTGGCCACATGACCACGAAGACGTCTTCAGACAGCACTGGCTCTTTGGCTTTGAAATGGAGCACCGCCCCCTAGAGTCGGGAATGACTAGCACATATGTGTGAGGGGAGCCTTTAGCTTTACCTTATTCTATGTATAAGAAACGGTCCCTGTGCTATTTTAGTTTTAGATCTCTTTAAAACAAAAATTCAGTTCAATGTAATATAAAGGCAGGAGATTTTAGGAATTACTCTGTAGTTCGAGCAAAATAAATCCATATCCTATACCAAATCCAACCACAAGATGCTAATGACAGTATTTGTTTAAAAGCACCTTTTTTACAAAGCAATCAAGTTGCTTTGCGTGGAGTGTCGCACAGGTGCTGTATGTGCCAGGCACGTGCGTGGAAGCGCCAAAAACTTTAAAGGACAAGTAAGGAGCTTGGGCGGGTGGGTAGGCTCTCTGAAGCACCGTACCGGAATGGTACCCAGTGCTCCAGGCAGGCTCCGGTACGCCCGTGCCGGGACGTACCGCCTACAACCCACCACTGCTTTACCTTTACCTTTGATCTCTCCAAAAGTTTTCAGTTTTTTCAGGACAACCAAGAACAGTCCAGGATCCTTGTCATTTTATAACTCATATTCCATTTGATACTCTTAATCTGAGAAGTCCAGGAATACATTGCACGTTTGTTATTGCAAAATCATTTATCTGTAAAATGTTGGAATTTAATTTCTTCTGAACATCTTTCTTTTATTTGAATAACTGGAATATGCAACTACGTTTCCAGTTGCTGTTGCTTACTTTCTATTGATTAATATGTACTCAAAGCATAGTGTACTACAGCGAATAAGATTATATCTAGTATTTATGAACTCAATAAATGTTTAAAGCACTTCTCACAGACATTTTTAAGAATTTCATCCAGTTCATTTTTAAGCAGACCAGTTTGATTTGATTTTCCTCAAATAATGCACAGATTGAAATACATTTATTCTTCAGATTAGATACTTTTCCAGATTTTGTGATGCAATTCTCAGCTTCAAAACTCTATCAAAATGCAAATGAGAATGCATTATTTCAGAATAATATAACAATAATGTTACTTAGTGGCTAATTATATAAGAACAGATTTCATTTAATTGTTCAAACATTCAAAGGAAAGAATGTATTTTTAAATGAACACATGCAAAACAGATACAAACAGATCATACAAATTAGTATGATTTATCCATTCCTAAATCTACATGACTCAGTTTTCTGTATAATAAATAAGATTTTTTCTCTTCTCCTTCTCTCTAATCCCTACACTTTCTTTCTTCTTCAGGGCAAGAAGGCAAAGGGGAAATTCTGGTTCAGGATATTTATATGCTTATTTTTCCTTGACATGTTATTCCAAGTGATGACCTTCTCATAACATAGCAAGTGGTTTCCACCATATAAATCTGTATGATGTACAGCATCTTAAAGGTCTAACCAAAGTTGAAGATGCCTGGAGCCCCCTCCACTGAGTGCAGAAGCAGAAGTGGATGGGGGCCCGGATCCGCCTCTCGTCCCAGAGTGTATGGTACGAATGGCCTACTGGGGAGAACGGGGGCCGCAAGAGGGGAGGAGGGGTCTACAGGGATGGGGACGGGATGGAGCATCCCGGTCACGTTTGGGAGAGGCAGGTACAATGGGAGTTACCAGAGGCAGGAGGGTTCGCCATGTCACAGCGATCCCTCCTTCCGGCCCTGATAGCTCAACTCAAGGACTGGGTGGCAAGAGATGTCAGGGCCCTGGTCTCAGGTTGCTGTTGCTAAATGCCAGGTCTGTGATTCAGAAAGCTCCCCTCGTCTGGAACTTAATATTAGATGAGGGGGCAGACCTGGCATGTATTACTGAAACCTGGCTGGGCCACGAGGGAGGAGTCCCCCTCTCAGAAATGTGCCCAGAAGGGTTTCAGGTGCTCCACCAACTGCGACACCAAAGAAGGGGTTGGGGAGTGGCAGCCATCATCCGAGAGTCATTAGTCCCTCGTGGGATCCCTGCTCCAGAGACTGTCGGGTGTGAGTCCCTTCTGGTGAAGTTGGACCTAGGGGGTCAAGTGGGCTTGTTTTTAACATACCTACCTCCCAGCTGCATTACAACAGCCCTGCCTGCGCTCCTTGAGTCAGTAGCTGGACTGGCAGTTGAGTTCTCCAGGCTGATAGTACTGGGAGATTTCAACCTGCCATCTCTCAGCGAACACTCGGTTGGAGCACAGGAGTTGATGGCTTCCATGACAACCATGGACTTGACCCAGGTAATTCAGGGTCCGACTCATACAGCGGGTCACACGCTCGACCTCGTGTTCCTCTCAGGACAGTGGAGACGTGATCTGGAATTAAAGGACATTGAGATCTCGCCCTTGTCATGGTCAGATCACTTCCTACTGAGGCTTGACTTTCGGAAACTACTCCCCCACTGCAGGGAGGGGGAACCGATTAGGTGGTTCCACCCCAGGCGCCTGATGGACCCTTTGGGATTTCAGACGGCGCTTGGAGAGATACCTGACTCCCTTGCCCACAATCCGGCAGAATCCTTGGTCGCTGCTTGGAATACAGCGGTGGCTGAGGCTCTGGACAGGATCGCGCCTTTGTAGCCTCTCTGCGGCAGTGGGTCCAGGAGGGCCCCTTGGTTCACTGAGGAACTCCGGGAGATGAAGCGCCAAAAGAGACACCTAGAGCGACGTTGGAGGGCTAGTAACTCCAAATCCGACCAAACACAACTAAGAGCCTTTATTAGGACTTATTTAGTGGCGATACGGGCTGCAAAATGTGCTCATTTTTCTGCTCTCATTGCGTCCGCAGAATCTTGCCCGGCCGCCCTGTTTAGGATAACCCGCTCCCTCCTGAAAGGGAGAGGTGCAGGAGAGCCCTTACAGGGTGAGGAATTTGTTCAGTTTCTGTCGGACAAAGTTGCTCGGATTCGGATGGACCTGGACTCCACTTGGACAGTACCAGCTGAGATGCCGGGGGAGGGCCTTGATCGGATTTCTTGGAGCGAGTTCCAGCTTGTCGCTCCTGAGGAAGTGGACAAGGCCATGGGAGTGGTGAGTGCCTCCACCTGCTTACTGGACCTGTGTCCCTCCTGGCTGGTCTCGATCAGCAGAGAGGTAACACGAGGCTGGCTCCAGAGAATTGTTAATCCTTCAGGAGGGATCTTTCCCGCACCCTCTGAAGGATGCAGTGATAAGACCCCTCCTTAAGAAGCCTTCCCTGGACCCAGCTATCCTTAATAACTACCATCCAGTCTCCAACCTCCCTTTTGTAGGGAAGGTTGTTGAGAAGCTGTGACCTTTCAACTCCGACGGACCTTGGATGAAGCAGACTATCTAGATCCCTTTCAGTTGGGTTTCAGACCTGGTTACTGCACCAAAACTGCTTTGGTCGCACTGACCGATGATCTCCGGCGAGCCAGGGATAGAGGGCATTCCTCTATCCTAATGCTTCTTGACCTCTCAGCGGCCTTCGATACCATCGACCATGGTATACTTCTGTGATGGTTACGGGAGGTGGGAGTGGGAGGCACCGTTTTATGGTAGTTCTCCTCCTACCTCTCGGACTGGTCGCAGTCAGTGTTGGTTGGAGGACAGAGGTCGACCCCTAGGCCCCTCAAATATGGGGTGCTGCAGGACTCGGTCCTGTCCCCCCTCCTATTTAATATCTGCATGAAGCCACTGGGTGAGATCATACGCCGGCACGGGATTAAATATCACCAATATGCAGACGATACCCAACTGTATCTGTCCACCCCATGCCAAATCAGCGAAGCGGTGGAAGTGATGTGCCAGTGCCTGGAGGCTGTCTGGGTCTGGATGGGAGCGAACAAGTTTGCACTCAATCCAGACAAGACCGAGTGGCTATTGATGTTGCCTCCCAAGTATAGTCCAGACATTCCATCCCTCAGCCTGGGGGGTGAAATCCTACACCTCTCAGAGAGGGTCCGCAACTTGGGTGTTCTCCTGGATTTGCAGCTGACGTTAGAACACCACCTGTCGGCTGTGACCAGGGGGGCTTTTGCCCAGGTTCGCCTGGTGCACCAATTGCAGCCCTACCTGGACCGGGAGGCACTTCCAATGGTCACTCATGCCCTCATCACCTCAACGCTCGATTACTGTAATGCGCTCTACATGGGGCTGCCCCTGAAAAGTGTTTGGAGACTACAGTTGGTCCAGAATGCAGACGTACAAGTGATAACGGGTGTACCTAGATACACCCATGTTACACCCATCCTCCACGAGCTGCACTGGCTTCCTATTGGTCTCTGAACGCACTTCAAGGTGCTAGTCATTACTTTTAAAGCCCTACATGGCTTAGGACCTGGATATCTGAGAGACCGCCTCCTGCCACATACCTCCCAATGACCGATAAGATCTCACAGGTTGGGCCTTCTCCGGGTGCCTTCGACCGGACAATGCCGACTGGCGGCCCCTCGGGGGAGGGCCTTCTCTGTAGCTGCTCCGGCCCTGTGGAACGATCTACCCGTAGAGATCCAGACCCTTCCCACTCTCTCGGCCTTCCAAAAAAACACTAAAACCTGGCTATTCCGGCAGGCCTGGGGCTGTTTACTTCACGAACAAAGTCCAGCCCCACCTAGACGGAATGTATGGCGTGTTGTTTTTAAATTGTTTATTTTTCTATTTTTAACTTTTTAACTTTTATCTTGTTTCTGTAAGTCGCCCGGAGTCCTACGGGATTGGGTGGCATATAAATTTATTAAATTACTAAATTACTAATCTTGGAAGGGTTTGAAAACCTGGCTGTGCTTCAGGCATTGGGCCCATAATGTTAGATAAAGTCAGCCTAGGAGATAGAACATACGTTGGTGCACCCTGTGTGATTTGCTTTGTCATTGACTCTTTCTATTCTTATTTTTTGAGACATTGTGATTTTGTTTTTATTATTGTTTCTCATTTGGAGTCGTATTCTGGTACCCGAGTGACCATATTTTACATAGAGTATATATATACATACATAGAAATACAGATATAGATACACATATACACATAACATTTGTTCGCTGTATCATACGCTGCATCATACTTCTCCTGTGTACAAATTAGTATATCATTTATTTATCATTTATCATTTATTTCATTTGTATGCCGCCCTTTTCCCCGAGGGGGACTCATAAATGTATATAAGTACATTTACTAGCACATAATTTGTGAAACTGCATACTTCCTATATTTGTGGAAAATACTCATGTCAAATTCATACCTGCAACATCTATTGAAAAACAAAAAGGAATATAACTATAGTTACATATCACTGGTGGTATTCTACCGGTTTGGACTGGATTGCCTGAACCAGTAGCAGAAATAGCGGGCCCACTTGCCCCAGCTCTACGGCATCCCATTTAGGCCCATTTTTCACCAAAAACACACATGTGCACACTCACATTTGTGAACCAATAGGGAATGTAAGTGAATCCCACACCTGATAGAGATGTAAATGCATAAAATGAAGTTTTAATGTTTTTTAAGGTAATATAGTCTCTTATTCCAATTCTTTTTGAAGAGCATTCAAAAACAGTACGATCTTTCCTTCCAGTCTTTCTAATTAAATACAAATGGGAGGATAATAAATTCTTGATGGCATTTCTTATTTTTTGACATTGTGCTTAACTTTGTAATTTGTATATATTAATACATAATCAGTTTTGCAATTAATTGTGCCAAGGGAGCTATTTATTGGTAGCTGTACTCGATTCTATACTCAAGCATAGCAGATGTCACTATAGATCACTAGAGGGACATAACTTTGCTCAGGTTTGATTAACATGTAGCTGTAGTCCTCTGTTGGTTGTGTGTCTATGGAGGTTCTTAGTCATCCAGGTCATGATTGTCCCAAATATGCTTTTTCAAGAGGCAATTGGACTTTTTGTTTTTCTTTGAAGATGTTTTGCTTCTCATCCAAGAAACTTCTTTGGCTCTGACTGGATGGTGGGGAATGGAAGGATGTTTGTTCCTTGCAGACAGCTAATCATTTGTATTCTTTTAGAAAATCATTGAGGCCACTTGGAGGTTTACCTGTGCCCTCAGGGTCACCAAGTAGTGCAAATGGATGTAAAGCCTTCTTGGAACTTCTGAAAGGACTGTGTTCTAGACTGGACATAGATGATGTCATATCCCTCCCCCCTCTGTTGAGAGAGGGCTGTTCAATTTTGACATAGACATCTCTTTGCTGTGGTTTGCTATGGAAGGGTTGGTCAATATGTTTCAGCTGGAAACTCTATAAATATTTTACCTGCTTTGCCTTGGACCCACAGGATGTGATTCATCAGAGTTTCCAGTAGGAATGAGAGGGAGTTGGATGGTTAAAGGTTAATCCACCATTTAAAAGGAAAAGTAAACTAAATATTGGCTGGGTTTGGGAACCTTTAGATCAGTGGTGGGATTCAAATTTGTTTACTACCGGTTCTGTGGGCGTGGATTTGTAGGCATGGCAGGGGAAGGATACTGTAAAATCTCCATTCCCATCCCATTCCAGGAGAAGGATACTGCAAAATCCCCATTTCCTCCCAATGAGCTGGGACTCAGGAGGCAGAGAATAGATGGGGGTGGGAGCCAGTCAGAAGTGGTATTTACCAGTTCTCTGAAGTACTCAAAATTTCTGTTACCAGTTCTCCAGAACTGATCAGAACCCCCTGAATATCACCTCTGCTTTTAATATCTTAAACCTCGGCCATTTTTCAGGCAGCCATTTTCTTGGTTATAATGAAAAAAAGAAGTCAGAGAGAGATAGCAAGAATCATTTTATCCCTTTACCCATTCTATCACTAACTTCTACTCCTGCCAGACCATGAGTGAGAATTGGATTTTACTTCTTTCTGTTCCCGCAACACCAAAATGTCTTATGACAATACCAATTCCACCTGATGTCCTACTTTTTTTCGAGTTCTTTCTCCAGCACTGTCTAAGCATTTTCAAAAGTCATCTTAAACAGTAGCAATCTAAAGTGCATGAAACCCCCGATTTCATCACCAGAAGAGTAGCACTGCAGAAAATGGAGAGATCAATAGGATGTGATACTGTTGAGTATTATGCAATGTTCTTCCTCTTGAATTCTCACTTTTAAAACTCTGTGACTGCCAAAAAAAAAAAAACACCTCACAATGAATGGTAAACAATTACCATGCTCTGCTGTGAAAAGAATGAAGCAATTTAAAAATACCTTTCCCTATCCTTCACAGCTTTCTTGGCTTCAAAGTAAGGTCATCCTTCAGCTTCTTTTAGCAACAGGTTTTTGAAGAGAAACTTTCAACTTATCCATTGGATATATAAAACCAAGAATCATACTGAATACCAGATAGGAGTATGCTAAATCTGATTTTAACCTTGCCCGTTTAGCATTACCTGCATAATCAGTGGAGCAGCAGCACAATATGCAAGATTTTGTGGAAATGTATATAGTTACAGATTATATTTGTGTGTCTGTGTGTTCCTAAAACTAAATGATCTTATTGGAAAATTAATGTATCATTTCAAACATGAACATCCAAAGGGATCCAGTTACATGCAAAAGTTTCAACATTTTATATTTTAGTGAGAAATTAAATAACAATTGAGTTGACATAACCTCCACATGATACAAAGTTAAGCACATACTTTATTTTTACAATTTGAATGCCTACTTATTATTTTATGCAGTTATTTATAGACTGAAGATAAAAACGTAGCACATATGGCAGGTGCCAAAGTTTAAATAACCTTTCAGTAAGGACTTTGTAATGCTTCTTTTGACAGAAATAGCAGCTTCCAAAAGTTTCTTGCAGATGGCTAAATATCCTTGTATTCTTGAATTTGGATTCCCCCACCCCACCCCATTCTTCCTACCAGAATTCTTCTAGCTTAGAAATATTCTTAAATTTCCTCATGTGCACTGTGTATTTGAGATCTCCCAATAGTTTTCAATAATTTTCAAATCTGGGAATTATGAAGTCTAATACAGAACATTTAGCTTATATTCCTATAAATACTTAGGTTGACATAGAGGTGCGATTGGATTTCTGTATTGATCTGTATTGATTCTGTATTCCCATCTTTTTCAGCTTCTGTTAACAATATTCTTTGTCTTCTTTAGATATATTCCTCTCCCATTTATATAATGGTTTAAACAACATTCCACTGTAAAGTTGCAGACAACTAATTCAGGAGTAGCTAGAATTTCAGCATATCTGGCGGTGTTGTTGGGTTTCTTTTTACTGTTCCGACCAGTTTCAGAGCAGTTTCTATCAGTTTTTTTCTTGGTTCAGCAGATCCTGCATTCCCTTCAACAATTCCATGTCACTTCTATTTCTTAACAATGTTTCTCACAGTTGAAATTGCTAGCCTGAAGCATTTAGAATAAATTCTATAGCCTTCCCCTGCTTTGTAAGAATGAAATACCTTCATTTTCAACTGCCCAGACAACTGCTCCGAGAAGCCCTGTGATTGTTTCAAATAGAAACAACAATCAGGACCCTAAATTTTTGAAAGGTTAATGTATTTGTTCATCCATAGAACTGTCTTTGCCTAGCTAACTATGAATCACTTTTGGTGCCCTTATTAATAACTGTACTAAATACTAGTAAAGTATTATTAAAATAGTGCTGAAATAATTGAAGGGTGTCCAAATTTCTGCATGTTCCATACTCACTTTTTTTAAAGTAATCTGTAAACAAATGCCTGTAAGTATGTTTAATTTTTCAGATATAGGCTTAATTGCATGCAATGTGTAACTCTATACTCTATAGAGGAAGTTTCAGCTTCTCATCACTGAAGGATTGCTTAAAATATACAGTTTAACTAAGAGTGTCTAAATGATTGCATGCAATTAAGCCTATAGATCTTTCAAAGTTTACACATTTTAACTAAGCATCTTTGGACACTTATTCCATAAAAAATATTTCCAGAACTTTATTCAACATTTCTGTGACCAACATTTTTTTAAAAAGAACCCAGATATTTTTAATAAGGTTTTGATGTTTTTAATTTGCTGCAATACTCTTGTAGTACACTGCATATCATTATCTGAATTTTGCATCTTATTGAATATATCTATTAAACAACATGCCTTGTTTCAAACTTTTCCATCTATGACTATCAAGTTCTGGTCAGCACAGCATTTTGATACTTTACTTGAAAGCACCAAACGGTGATAACTGCAAATTTCAGTCATTTTTGCTTTATATTTGTTTGTTTCTTTTGTTTGTTGATTCCATCTCTTGCCTTTATCGTTTTTTTATAAGCAACTCAAGACAGTGAACATATCTAATATTCCATGATAGTTGTGTGATTTGTGTTTTTGGAACTATGAATGCCACTGAGAAAGGACATGGATGACTTGGAGGAATGGAGCATTTTTTGTATGAGGATTGCCAGTCTTGAATTAGGGTAGCTAAACCAGACCATATTTTTCCACATTTCATTGACAAATTCCAAATTATCTCTTTTCTGATCAACAATATGGATTTCCTTTTATTTTTTTAAATTTTAAGATCATCAAAACTATAAAAAAGTGAAAGAATATTTTGGATATGTGATGCTATACTCAGAAAAATATGGCGTACTTCACTTAATCCTCCAAGGAACGATTGAAAGCAAATGAAGTCCAGGCTAGAAGAAGAATGTCATAGCTTCAAAATCTAAGGAATTGATTTGAAAAAAAATTCAACAGCACTTTTTTCTGTAGCTGTTAATAAAAATAGGATTGCCAACATGATTGCCAACGTCCGATGATGGATATGGCATAAGAATTAAGAAGATACCTTTAACCACCTGCCAAAACTAAAATGATCAAATCCATAAATTATATCTGTCTTGAGGACTGTCTCCAAATATTAGCCATGAATACTTCTGTTTTATGAACATGGTAGGGGGGAAATTAAAATATTTCATGTCTCAAATAGAAAACAGCGTTCTTGTTATCCTTTCATTCCTAAATTCTTTCCTAAATGCATGTTTAAGACTGCTTATAATAGGAATCCATCTACTTTTATCCAACTAAATATTAGCAAAAAGAGAGTTTCAGGGACCAGTATACAGAGGCCTTGGAGCAAATTGATATGTTATTGATTTACTCAGTAAAATTTTGACTCGTCTTAGCTACAGGTGCAAAATGGCTGTTATGAATGTGGCTTTCTGATCTTCATTTTAAATGATTAAGTGGTTAATTCATGGTTGATAGAGCCTAATGTTTGTAGAAATCAATTTATTTTTTTTAGTTCTTTGCTGTTCTGCAAACTTTCTTAGTGTAGGCATTTGACAGTGGAGAAAACTAGCAAGGGATGAAATGTATTTCCTAATGTAAACTCTGCTCCTTCTATACTTCCTGCAACATTGAGAAAACTTCAGGATTATTGTTATTAGGAACAGATGCCTTATGAATTTTAATTTTATCTATTCTAATTCAGTCATAATTCTAACTGATGGTTTGGACAAGTATCTTCTGGTTATAAATATCACCCGTGGGTCAAGGTGCTGGAAAAAATGGTCATCATTCAACTAAAAGCATATTTGTAAGAAACCAGTTGCCTAGACCCACTTCAATCTGGCTTCAGGTCTGAATAACACAGAGATAAGCATTCATTCATCAGCCATTTTTAGAATAGAAAAGAATAGAATTCTTTAATGGCCAAATGTAATTGGACACACAAGGAATTTGTCTCCAATGAATACTCTCAGTGTACATACAAGCAACAAGTGATATATCATGATCATAATCATAAAATACAATCATCATAGATCATAAAATACAACACTCGGTGATAGTCATAAAATACTAAATAAAACCAATCAACACAAGTTATAAGATACAGACAACAAAGTGATAGTCATAAGATACTAAAGAATAGAAAAGATGACAAGGATAATAGTAATATAACCCCACTATATGGTTTGATGTCCTAGGGCATAAGATAGGGTTGTGGGAATTTGTTGTTTAGCAGAGTGATGGCATGGAGGAAAACTGTCTTGGTGTCTTGGTGTTTTAACCACAGATGGCACACGGAGCCATTTGTCAGGGCACGCGATGCGTTGCACTGTCAGTTGGCCATCGTGCACGCGCACACTGGCCAGCTGAGTTCAGCCTTTTTAAAAGCCATTTTTCGCCCTCACCAGGCTCCAGAGGCTTTATAGGAGCCTGGGGAGGGTGAAAATAGCCTCCCCCACCCAGAGGCCCTCTGGAGGCTTTAGGAGCTTCCCTGATGCCTCAGGAGTGCAAAAAAACGGCCCTATGGGCAAACGGGAAGTTCAGGAACGGACTTCTAGTTTCCTCATAGGGACGGTTTAAGCCCTCCGGAGCCTTCAGAGACCTTCAGGAGGCTTCCCTACGAAAACGGCCCTACGAGCACACCAGAAATGTAAACTATTCAACACCACCAACAATGTTGCTACCCTACAAAAAGACCTCGACTATGTGTCAGAATGGTCAAACAATTGGCAACTCCAAATCTCAACCAACAAATGCTCTGTCTTACACATTTGCAAAAAAGAAAATCAGAACACAAAATACAAGCTGGGCAGATATGACTTCATAGATGACCCCTACTCTGTCAAGGACCTTGGAGTACTCATCTCAAATGATCTAAGTACAAGAGCTCACTGTAACAGCATTGTCAAAGGTATTAAGAGTTGTTAACCTAATTTTGTATAGCTTCTTCTCTGGTAATATTGAACTGTAAACTAGGGCATACAAAATTTTGCTAGACCCATTTTTGAATACAGTTCATCTGTCTGGAACTTGCAAGGCATATCAGACATTAATGCAATCAAACGAGTCCAGAGATATTTCATGAGAAGAGTCCTCCACTCCTCTGCTCACAACAGAATACCTTATGCCACCAGACTTTAAATTTTTGGCTTAGACAATTTAGAACTTCACAGCCTTTAATCCGATCTAAGCATAGTACATGCAATTATCTGCTATAATGTCCTACCTCAATGAATACTTCAGCTTCAACCACAACAACACACAAACACACAATAGATACAAACTTGATTGCAGAAAATATGACTTCAGTAACAGAGTATTCATTTCATGTATTCATAATCATGTTTATACTTATATCTGTTATTGAATTCATACTTGATGAAATAAATAAATAAATAAAATTCCCTGTATGCTATTTTTAGATTGTCTATTGTATTGCTTTGCTTTATTTTTTAAATGAACATTTCTTAAGATTTTATATTCTAAATTGCTGACATGACGGTATGTCTTTCATTTAGCCTGTTTTTATTGTTTTCTTGCAAATTTTTCTCTTCACACATATTACTAATAATACTAATTATTGACAATGAGTTGTAATAATGACATTACTTATTACACTTTTATTGCATTATTATAACAATTTTAATTCTTCATTATTAATTTATAATACAATGTGCAAAGTGTGAGGAACTGTTTGGTCATCTGAAAGATGAAACTTTGAAACAGTCCAACTGTATTAATGTACAACACAAATTTACTAGTGACTTCAAACAACTAGAGATTCCACCCTCTTTGAACACAGCCTGAAGCTAAACTTCTATAGACTTACTTCTCTATTTATCTTTCAGTGCACACGGGCTACAAACCACAAGTTTGGCCTGTTTATATCTAACAACAGAGAGAAAGCTGCTTCCACATGGTTGGTTATATATGACAAGGACTCAAATCCATAAATAATGGAAAAGAAATAAACAGGTTGTCTTTCCTATTTGAAAATGCCTTTCTATGCTGTAGATCAGTGTTTCTCAACCTTAGCCACTAATGATGGGCAGACTTCAACTCCCAGAATTCCTTGGCTGACTGGGGAATTCTGGGCGCTGAAGTCACACAAAATTTTATTTATTGATTTATTTATCAAATACCACCCATCTGTTTCTGGAAGTTTACAAGTGAAAGCCATAGAAAGGTTCCCCTCACACATATAGGGGGAAGCTCTCATCTCCATTTCAAAGCCAAAGAGCCAGCACTGTCCAATGTCTACATGGTCATGTGGCCGGCATGACTCAATGCTGAAGGTGCATGGAATGCTGTTAACCTTCCCACCAAAAGTGGTTCCTATTTTTCTACTTGTATTTTTACATGCTTTTGAACTGTTAGGTTGGCAGAAGTTGGGACAAGTAACAGGAGCTCACTCCGTTACACGGCACTAAGGATTCAAACCGCTGAACTGCCGACCCTTCTGATCGACAAGCTCAGCATCTTAGCTACATCCCAGATGACCATACAAAAAGGTTTTAGCATTAGAAACAGATGAAAAATGAAATTAAAAGCAAAGTTTTAAAGGTTTTAAAAGGAAGAGGGAGCATCCTCAAGCCACCAACCCCAGAATTGCCTATCACTTGTAGATGCCCATGTCTGCTGGCAAAGCAAGACCTTCAGACTCTTTCTGAAGGCTAGAAAACTTGGGTCCTGCCCAGTGGTGGGTTCAGGATCCTGTTGCAACTGGTACTGTTTTAACGGGGCCCAGCATCCTCCACATGAACGCACACAGTGTGCATACTCACACATGTGGCGCATGCATGCATCTTACCTTCCAGCGATGCCTCCGCAAGCCTATGCTCCAGCTGCTCAGCAGAGCATCACACAAGTGCTGTACACACCATGTGAGTGAGCAGAAGTGTCGAAGGCTTTAAAGGACAGGTAAGGAGTGCAGGCGGGTGGGCCTTCCGGAGCACGGTACCCTGTGCTCCAGGCAGGCTCCACTTTGCCCTTACCAGGGCATACCACTTGCAACCCACCACTGGTCCTGCCTCTATTCAGGAGGTAGGATAACGGCAAACTATTCCCATATTGTTACCAAGAAAACAACATTAGTGTTTTTGTGAACTCACCAGGAAGGAGATTTGACTTGGAATAACAGAACATAATACTACAGCATTGTTATCGAAGCTTTTCTGGGGAGAAATAGAGATGGAAGATCATTGCCTTCTAGTATGAAATTATATCTGAGTTCCACTGAATACATAAAGGAATGTTCTGAAAGGTAAATATGTATTCACTTAATGCATTATTATTTTATCATAAATACACAGTACAGTATTCCTTAAAGATGAGTCCACCACCACTCTTTTTGAATGCATGTGGTGTGATCTAGCTCAATATTCTCCCCCCCACATCTGCTCCCCAATTCCTCACTCATTTGGAATCACTTTATATTTACATAGGCTTTCCTGCTGCCCACATTGTTACTTTAGTTATCATTTTATTACTGAACACTAATTGGCACACTTAATTGAACAAGCTGGATTTCTTATCCTGAACTAATTTTCAGTGTACTGTACATCTCATCCAGCTTGGAAGATGAGATGTCAACAACTCCAGGACATACTGACTAGGTGGCTCAGTAGCTAAGACTCTGAGTTTGTTAATCAGAAAGGCTAACAGTTCAGCGATTTGAATCCCTAGTACAGATCCCCTGCGTTAGCAGGGGGTTGTACTAGATGATCTCCAAGGTCCCTTCCAACTCTGTAACTGTAACTTATACTTATATTCAACATACAAAACTTTTCATCATTGCCTGCTTATGTTGGGAAAAGTCTTCTTTTTAATGTCTGTTTAGCAGCATTTGGGACAATCCTTCTAAATATTTCAACAGGACAGAATTTTAATTATTTCTGTGGTCCTAAACATATTTTAGAAATCTTATGAAAACCAGTGGGGTGCAATGATTAAAGTGCTGGACTTGGGCAATGAGATCTAGTTCGAGTCCATCCTCAAAACCTCTTTAGATTATTTTGGGCCACTAGTGACTTTCCCCCATCCCAGTTCCCTTCAAAGATTGCCAATGTAGGGGGGGGGGGGGAGATGAAAAGACAACTCCTAAGCAACTTGACCTCTTAGAAAAAGAAGAAAAAATATCCTTGTTATTAATTTTGGAATAAAAACATCTTAACATTTTTTAACATGCAATACAAAATTGCATATTGGACAGAACTTTGTCCTTTCAGGATTTATTTTTGCCATCAGTATTTTTTCCCTGTTATCATTAGAATTTGATATACTTTGGGCGCCTGCTAATGTGGGTCACCTGCATTTAAAAAGAGGCCACTAGCATTAAGATATTTTATGACATGCTTAAAATGTTCCAACACTGATTTTTTTTCTCTTGCAACAAGGAAGAATAGGAAGGTATACAATGCCTTAACATGGCATATTCTAAAATCCATCACTATTCCAAAAATGTATTCATTTTATTCATGGTCTTCCCTGAAAGAATTTATTGCACAAGGATGTCATGCAGACTATGAATCTTCAAACTGGATCATTCCCCCCAATTAAGTTGTTCAGGACTTAGACTTAAAAAGCTGTCACAATGGCGACAACTAGATTTATTTCCTGATTATGGTCTGAGCTCTTGAACAAAATGGGAAAGGACACAGATCTGGATAACCTCTATATGAATTTACCACTTTCTATTTGTAATAATACCAGAGTGTGAACTACTGCATTCTAAGTAACTCTGATTCTTTGAAAGGGTTTCCCACCTCCTTCTTCTCTCTCCTCTGCTTCAACAGGCTCACACCTTCCTTTCAAGAATTGATAGGTGTTTCCATGAACAGCAATTTAAAATTGTTTAAACCTTGCCCTATGGCTGAGGAGGTGTGACCATTGTAGCTTGTAGATAAGACAGGGAAAATCAGTGTGAACAAGGTCCTTCTACTCTATTCCTGATTCACTAAATTCACAGATACTGTATGTGTTGAATTAGGCTAGGTGGGAATAAATCACATTTACTACTAGGATTGCCTAGAGCAGAAGCAGGCACTATGTGGTCCACTGACTGCAAACATCTCCCCAGCCCATTGTCTATCCCTTAATTCCTCCATCTGGAGCCACCTCGGCTCCTCCATCTGGAGGAGCCGAGGTGGCGCAGTGGTTAAATGCAGCACTGCAGGCTACTGCTAGATCAGCAGTTCAGCGGTTCAAATCTCACCGGCTCAGGGTTGACTCAGCCTTCCATCCTTCCGAGGTGGGTAAAATGAGGACCCAGATTGTTGGGGGCAATATGCTGACTCTCTGTAAACCGCTTAGAGAGGGCTGAAAGCCCTATGAAGCGGTATATAAGTCTACTGCTATATTGTTGGGATACCTAGTAATGTTGTGGCATGCCAATAGCCAGTGGATCTGGCAGCAGATTCAGACAGAGAGGAGGTTGGGGAGGATCATGGGTCAGTCCTGGAGTCCGGGGGAAGGCTCTGATGAGGGCTCTGTGTCAGAGGCAGAGAGGGGGCCACAGCTGAATGCCAGTTATCAGCTGCCTTCAGAGTTAGATATCAGTGAGGCAGACAAACAGTTGGACCCAGTGTGCGCATGCACAGAGTTGTCAGACGAAGGGAAGAGTTAAAGAACATGGGTCGACTTGGGAGTAAGGCCACAGATGGACAATTTATGGCCCTCCCAGAGGAAATAAAAGAGAAGTGAAAGGGGAGTGGAGTTTGTAGGAGACAATTAGTTTGCTTAATTAGTTTGTGACTCTCCGAGACTCCTTGCAGATATCAGCCTGTCAGCTCTCCAAGCCAGAAAAGGTCTGCGACTGTAAATCCTCCCTTGGAAGACTTTGCTGGATGTGAATGAGCAGAATTCATAGTAAATTAATAAAATGAGTTTTTGTCAGGACAAGAAGTTTGCTTCATGCTCTTGGGAAGCCTAGGTCAGAACAAGTAAGAATACCAGACTTTCTAGTAAAAGCAGAACAATTCTTGCCCAACTGCAAAGTCTAGCATGTTTTCTTTAGCTGATCTTTATTTGCTACTGTACAATATGCCTCTTCATATTATGCTGAGAACTTTTGGCATTAGTCAAACTAAGGCAAGCATTTATTTTTGGAATGGCAGTTTCTATGCCAGCTACAGCATCCAAGCAAACAGTGATCTATTCCAAGCATAAATCCTAAAGCATAGAAAAAACTAACCATGAGCTGCTGATACAAAATAAAACTGAATGATCTGACATGAATTCATATGTTTTTTTAGATTCTTATTGAAGAAAAGAAAATCTTGGTCAAATAAGACTTCACAATGCGATAAATGGGTGAGTTCCAGGTCATGAGGTGTCTGAACAGATCCACATCAGTTTTAGTTTTTTACAAACTAAAAATTAATTCTTAGAAAGTACAAGCTGTCAAGACCAGAAGAAGAAGCATTAAATTCCCACCTTTCATTATTAAAATACAACTTATTAAAAGTTGTAGTACAAATGTATTAAAAATACTAACACATCAGTAACAATAACAGACAATGAAAGTGGCCATAACAAGTCATTATGACATCAAAATGATACGTGCATTATCATGTCATACAAATGATACAATGATGTAATGACAGTATGACATCTGACATCAGTAGGTAAATTGCATTAAAACTGTATGTGAAAAGAGAGGTGATAAGTTACTCAGAATTCTTTGTGCTCATGATCTGATCTCAGCAACTCTTTGTTCATAAAGGTGACAACAACCCCCAAAACATCTTCTTACTGCAATATTCAAGAAATATATCAACATCAAAGATTTATTTGAACTCGTTTAAATTAAAAACTGCAGAAATTAATTATTTCATGTTCAAAAATTAGAATATGTATGAGATAGCAAAAAGAATCTACGATGAAGCAGTAATCTCAATGGACAGAAGTTCACTGTTAGTGTGACACTTCCAATAAGTTCTCTTTCATCTGTATACTACTAAATCTCTTGTGTCTCTTTCATTGTTTGTAACCTTGTTAGGCCATATGATATATCACAAAGCAATAATTTTTGAATCACTCCCTCAAATGGGCTAACTTACAAAATGCATCCAAAATCCAAGACCCATGACTACTGTGGGACTGGAATTTGGCAAAGTTGCGGCTGCTCCAATGCTGCCCCTGCATTACCACATTTCTTTGATCAACTTTAGTCATGTGATTTCCAATGCTCGGTGCCAGGTTCTTACAAGGGAAGTAAATGGGGAAGCCAGCGGGAAATCAGAAGTTGCTCCTGGCCTGTGCTCATTCTTTTCTCTGTTTAAAATGAAGGAAATATTTCTGAAATGATGACCCAACAAACTCTTTAGTAGCTATTTAGAATTTCCAATAAATGAATCAGAGAGGCTTTGTGGAGCATTCAGGTTGAATGCCAATGCACAAATCCTACAAAAATGCATAACTTTGAGGCAATTTCAACTAAGGAAATGATAAATTTTGAAAGTGCTCAATTTATAAATTGAATTTTCAGGTAAACAAGGGGGCACTGCACATAATAGCAGCCTAAACACAATTAGATTAGCAAGGGTGAGGAGAAATGATGACAAAATCATGAAGTGCATGAAACAATCAAAGAGAAACTCATTCACAGCTATCTCTTCTCATCAGATCCTAGACAGATTTGAAATTCTGGAGTTTCCAGTATATTCAATAGGCATGGAAAGTCTGAGTACTTTTTAATTAACATTAAAGCATTGGGGGGGGGTGCTTCTAAAATTTCTAGGTTTATCTCATTTTAAGAGATAGCTATATTTTTACTATTTGCATTGAGAAAATATTGCCTTTGTATGACATTTAATTACTAAGGAGATTTTGCTGATGTTGTCATTTATTTATGCTTTCCAGCAATCTAAAATGGGACGTGATGGTTTTCAGATAAAAGATAGATGCTAATATGTGTGATGTCTATCACTAATGGCTTCTCATCATTTATTTTCCTTTTCTTTCATATCCAGTGCCTCTGTTCAAAACCAAACAACATTCTAAAGTAAAGAACACTTTTAAGCCACTCATTTATAACATTTATACACCTTTCATTGAAGAAATAATCCTAGGGTAGACATGTGTCCAATTTCTTGCTCAGCAGAGACAATTAAGAATTATTGCATTCCAGGCAAATGACCTTTTAGACTCTGACAAAGCAGCAAGAGAGAATCCTCTCCTTCTTTAGATAACGGATTTTATTTGGGACAAAATAACCCATTACAATCATCTTTAACAGTTTCATATTCTTTAACATATTACTGCACCGCCAAATGTCACCTACACGGGGGACAGTTGACAGTCCAAACCCACATCCCCACCCACAATAAAGTGTCATTCATTAGGGAATCATCATCATTTATTTACAATTTTCCAATTTGTAAATGAAGAGGAAGAAATTGATTATGTATACAGGAATATTAAATTTGCTTATACTTTTTGTAAAGTTTTTTTCTTTCTTTTTTTCTTCTCTTCTTTCCTTTCTCTTTTTTCTTTCTTTCTTTCTTCCTTTTTCTTTTTCTTTCTTTCTTTCTTTCTTTCTTTCTCCAATTTATTTTTTCTTTCTATTTTTCTTTTTTATGTTAGTTTGTATTATCTTTTAGTATTGTTAAATCCTTAATAAAAATATTTTTTATAACTACCATTTTTTAAAAAAAATATTGGCCACTCAGTTCCAGGGTAAGAAACATTACTCCATCTTCTAAATTAAGCTGCTTGTTAGAGCACTCTCTCCCAAGGTACAGTAGGTTGTGTTACAATTGTCAGTAATACATCTTTATTTAATTTTCAATACGTTCATCATTAACAAAAAGCTAAGGGAAAGCAAATCTCCTCTGAATGATCCTTAATCATTTTGAAATTGTCTGGGAATTCCTTGCCCAAGGAATGAGGGAATATAAGAGAAAAAATATTGCCAGTGTCAGCAGCCTCCATACACTTTTCAGTTGCCACACCCATCCCACTGCATATTGTGAATTGTTGGGCTTTTTGCAGTCTGAGTCATGCACACATCTTTTAGCACTATTGAAATTTTCTCACAGACAGTGGATGGAGGTGCTTAGAAGGTTTGCATTATGATCAGGTGAATTAAAGCTCAAAATCATTATCTAGATGAAGTGCCAGGAAATAAACTATAAAATTTCTTTCCTGTGGTCTGAATTTCTTAATTTCCATATTTATTTTGATTTGTTTATTTCACATTCCTTTTGGATAATTTATTCAAGGTCTCTTCCTTTACCATTGATGTCTGCATATATATCCATGCAGATATTTATAGGGATATAAAAAAACCCAATTAAATCAAGTTATTTCAGCACTTCTAGCATAATGCCTAGACACTTGACTGGCGTTCTGAATAAATAGTTTTAACTTTCACTGCCAAAGGCCACATTGGGTGTGGTTCTCCACAAGTCTGGTTTATTTTCATTTCAAATATATTCCAGTTCTGTAACAACTTAATAATTTTATAACAATGATAGTGCCACACAAGGCAGATTGGGAATTTGGGAAGATGTCAAAAATGTCTTAGAGATTACTGTAATCTTGGAAATCACAAGGATTTCTGCCAGGATACATGGAACATATTGAAAGGTCCAGAGACATTCTTGGGTGATCTTCACCACCCCCTGGTCATCATTATCTGGTCCATTTTTGATCTCCTGAGCCATTCCCTTCTACCTCCACATGCTAAGATCATTCTGTCTGTTTCTATTCTCTGTAATGTTTTGCTGTATTTACCAGTATGGTCTGGCAGATACCTCCTGATGCCCACAAGCAGGATATGAATAACCAGGTGTAATTTCCCAGTATGTGATTTTTTAAAATGTAAAGCACATTTGATTTTGGAGTTAGGAAAATAGAAAATAGAATTAAATTAAACCAGACTTAAACTTGCCAAGATAAGAGGATGAGAAACAGTACCCTTCCTCCCTTCCTTCTTCCGTTCTTCCTGCTACAGAATGTAGATTGGCTACCTCTAGAGCCCTAAATGGGTACACCCAAACTAGGAATTTTTCACTGGAATTGAAGTGGTGTTTGGCATTAACTCCAAACCAAGAAATGTATTTAAATAATGGCCGAGCACAATCTTCCCCTGCACGCAAACCCTAAAAATAAAAATTGTAACTATACTCAGAAGTGCTTTGTTTGTTCTTCTCTAATATCCAAAATCTAATTTAATGGCTGATTTTGGATGGCACTGCCGGTCCTTTTTTGATCCAAAAGATAAGCTTTTGTATTTCTGAAGGCATATTTCTTTCACAATTTCACAGTCTGAGAACATTCTGCTTACTAATTTATCAAAACTATCATTCATAACAAAATGAAAAAGTGAACAAATAGTTCTGTCTTCGTTGCACTGACTGTTACTGATTATGTGGATTGGACCAAGTTTTCAGAAGAATTTTAAATAATTTAGACTTGTCCTATACTTGATAGAATTTTTTTGTCCCTTTATAACCATGAATGAGAAGTTAAAGGGACATATTTGACAAAAGGTATTTGGGCTTCTTTTCCAGGTGGCTTTATAACTCCCCTACCTTATACAGAAGATGAGAAACTGAACCCAGTTTTCATTATGTTTCTGCTTGGATTTGGAAGGGCACAGTAGTACAATATATTAAAAATAAACTATTGGTTCAGATAAGAAAGGAACCTGCCCATAGCACTTAAGCAGTTCTGTAAAATAAAATACTGCTCAGGAAAATAAGGCTCTTGGCTGGAGCAGTTTGTCAGTTTTTGAAAATAAAATAAATACAAATACTTTTTTGGATATGAAATAAAATTGCAGGATAAGAAAAGAGTGTAATTCCAGCTCTGCAGCTGCAATTTTATTTCGGAAATAACATACTATTGTAGGAAGGATAAGAAAGGCTCTTGTCGGAGCACTTAGGCAAGTTTTTTTTTTCCAAAATAAATCACTGACTGGCAAAAGAAAAGAGGTTAAATTTCAGTTCTACAGAAGTTTTTTTTTTAATTAAAATACTGTTCCAGATAACAAGGACTCTTGCCTGGAGCACTTATGCAATTGTTGACAATAAAATACTGTGTTAAAGATAATAAAAGCCCCAAACTTGACTCCTCTACAACTATTCATAGTGCTTGCTTTCATATTATTTTCCTGCTGCCCACCAAAGCTTCTTGTCAAATGGCATGACTAGGAAGTGGCTAGAAAGACAAAATCCTTTTTGGAAAGAAAGAAAAGGTGGTTTGTCCTACATCCCATGGCAGATTTAACAGATTAACAGAATTGGAAAGGACCTTATAGGTCATCTAGTCCAACCCCCCCCCCTGCTGAACCAGGAGACCCTACACTATTTCTGACAAATGGCAGTCCAATCTCTTCTTGAAAGTCTCTAGTGATGAAGCTCCCACAACTTCCAAAGGCAAGCCATTCCATCGAGGGCACAGCATTAAGTAATAATTTGAGCAGCCAGCTGGGGAGAGTTTTTGCAACAGAATCTGGATTTTGGTAGGACAGGATGAGCTGTTCAAAACTGTGGCCTGCCTTGATCAAAGTTGGAAAGACCAAACTAGGTCAAAGTTTCTCAATCTTCGCAACTTTAAAATGTTTGAATTTCAACTCCCAAAATTCCCCAGCCAGCCATGAACCTCAGAGCCTAAAAGAATATACCAAAAAATTTATTATTATCTAGACATTTATTTTGAAAAATAATCATTTTCTCTTCTCTTTGGATGAATAATTAAAAGGAAACAAGAAAAGAAGTAGGGAAGTCATTCCTTCACACAGGGTATGGGCAGTCCTCAACATATGATTGTAACAGAGCCTGTCCATTATGGTCATATGTTGAGACAGTCATAAATTGGGTCAGTGACAAAACCAACCTGTGGCGGTCATTAAGTTAATGTGGCAGTCATAAAATAAACTTAACAGTCATAAAACAAATGATGTGGTCATTAAGCAAACCCATTGTTCACTATATGTTTTGTCCTGAAAGTAACTTCTTATTTTTAACAAAAGTGTAGTAAAATGGAGTGTAAATGCTACAAATGGCCGTAAAGCAGTCATATTGCCAGTGTCCAGACTGTGATCACATGATATGGGGAGGACCAATTGTCAGAACTTCAGAAATGAGTTGAAACTCACTTTTTCCAAATAATTCAGGGACTACCTGTAACAAAATAACAACAAAGAGATTTGTGTTTTTAAACTGAACACTTATTCAGGAATCTGACATACTATATTTCTCAGCAGTAAAAAAAAGTAAAAAGAAATTTTACATTCCAGAACAACATACTGTTTCGTCTCTTCCACCAAATAGCATCAGATAATCCCTAACAGTAAAAACAATAGGTAAGAGTTGGAAAAGGTCAAAAGATTACATAGTAAAATTAATATATAATCTAGCAGAATGGTAGGCATTAGTATAATGCAGAATTTAGGATACTGAACTATTGGAAGAATCCAATTTTACATTCCTAATCACTCATGGAAGTTCAAAGAATTTAGACAAGTTATCATCTCACTGACCAGAATTATTGTTGCCACAAAGATCACATTAGAGAAGGCCTACTATGTAATCCGTTGGATATAATTCAATACATAATTTTTTTTTCATTTTATTAGCATTTATAGGCCGCCCTTTTCCCTGAGGGGACTGAGGGCGGCTTACAATGATAGGGGAAGGGAGTGCAGGACAAAACACAAAAAGAAAATGTGAATAAAAATAATTAGCAATAAAAACCCAACATTCATTCAACATTCGGGAGGGGCGAGAGTAAAGCCTTATCTCCAGGCCTGATGGGATAGCCAGATCTTGAGGGCTGTGCGGAAGGCCTGGACGGTGGTGAGGGTGCGGATCTCCACGGGGAGATTGTTCCATAGCGTCGGGGCTGCAACTGAGAAGGCTCTCCTCCGCGTAGTCGCCAGTCGGCACTGACTGGCGGATGGAATTGAGAGTACAATAACTCTTTTCTATGAAGAGTTTTGTGGGGAGAATGACAGAGAGCGCATGCATCATGCTAAGCTACAATACATATTTGGTTTGGTTGTGGCTTAAAGTTGTATGAACCTAACCACTGTGGTTTAGAAAAACTCTAATTTCTTTATTTGGCCTTTTGTGTAAATCCTGCACAAAATGACATTTCCTTCCTCAAATCATGGTTAAGCAAACCTGACTTAGCATCATGGGTAAAACAAAGTGCGAACACATTGACAAAGCCTATAGAGTTAATTTTTTGGTACACTTTTTAAAGTGCTGCAAATTTTAGTGATGTGGTTAATTCCTTTTCAGTCTGAAATGGCTTTGAGCATCTTATAAATGCACAGAGAGATACAGAGTAGATCAAGTGTGTGTTTTAGACTTTAGTCTAAGACATTTTCAACTTCCCTCCTCCTCATGGCACCACAACTTGATGCCACAACTTGCATGAACAATATTTATTGTGGAGTAGCCCTACTAAAGTGAGATTAACTTGGTACATAGTAAAACCTGTTCACATATTTCAATAACCAAAAGCTCAGATTGCATTTCTTTTCAGTGAGGAAGGTGGGCTATGTAAGAGTAAATCTTCTGCCAATTTTGTTGGCAGATCCACTGGCAATACTTTTGTTTAGTCACAGTTTATTTGGAACCATGACAACTGACAGAACACACATACACTCAGAAAACTGATGGCATGCATAAATGCTTACATGTATTATAAATGCCTTTTTTAACATACTGTGTAATCAGAATCATAAAAGGCTACAATGATCCTGGAAGTCATCACATCTGAACTGGGTATTAAGTGGCTTCCTCCTGCATGGGATTCTTACCATGGTACTATAGAAAGCAGCCCTGAACAATAGCAATAGCATTTAGACTTATATAGTGCTTTACAGTGCTTTACAGCTAAGCAGTTGTCTCTAAGCAGTTTTACATTCAGCATATTGCCCCCAACAATTTGGGTCCTCATTTACCCACCTCAGAAGGATGGAAGGTTGAGTCAATCTTGAGCCTGGTGAGATTTGAACTGCCAAATTGCAGATAGCTGACAGTCAGCAGAAGTAGCCTGCAGTACTGCAATCTATCCACTGCACCATGACAGCTCAATGGAGTTTCCCCAAATTTTGTTTTTCAGGGCCTGTTGTGCTATTGACCAAAACTGGGAGGACAATAGCTCAGAGGCTAAAGATGCTGAGCCTCTCCAACCCCAGTTCAAGACCTGACAGCAACGGAGCTATGGTAAAAAGAAAAAAGAGCTAGTAGGCTAGACTTGAAAAACAGGTGAAAGACTTCCAGACTCTGAGGAAACTGAAGGATCCCCCCGCCTTTGGATGGAGAAAGAGGTTAAGGTAGACCCTAACAACCAAGATGTTCTCTGGATGGAACTATTGCCAAAAATAAGACAATAAGACAAACGAAACCTCACTCAACAGATTAACAAGGAAATGAGTTTAGTGGCTTGTTGTTGGTATACAGTGAATGAGTAGAATCTCCATTGCTGAAAACATGAACATGTGCAGCCAACTATGGTTGGAGGCACCCTGATAATGGTGAAGCAAACAATCGGAAGCTATCTTTAGATTTGACTATTCCTTTTGTATCTAAGACCACAAGAGTTCATTATTTGCTTGCCAGGAGCAGACCTTTTCTTGAGAAAAAGCTTAATAAAGTTCTAATGAAAGCCATGTGACACACAAATTGTCACCTATGCCAATGTTTATTATTTTGGGCACCTTTTTTCAACCAGGGGTCAGAAGAGGGAAAGGGGAGGAAAAGAATTCATCATTTTAAGAAGTGATGAAAAGTGCCAAATACAGACAGTGTTATCTGATTCTGCTGTGTTGGTAAATGTGCTTTAGGAAGACAGCTAAAATTCTCTTGTTTAGAAATAAGAGTCCATAAACTTAACTGGACTTACATCTGAATAGGCAGCTCTACAATTACACTGCAAAGAATAACTTATCCAAGGATCTTGCTTTTGTACAGATGAGGGAGAGAAGAGCGTTGGAAGATAGTTTATTATAAATATAGTAAGCTTATTGTTTAAATCATTGCCAGAAATCTGCAAACGTATACATGTGTACCTGTGAATAACTTATCCTAAATCTAGCAACAGTCAGGGCATTTCCATACAAGAATTCTTCCCTTCGGGTTCCAAAGCAGTTCTGAATCTCAGTGATCTGACAACATCAGCAGTTTCAACAGCGGAGTCATTTTTTTTTCTGGCTCAGCAACAGTGTATCTCAATCCAAAACTAAGGTTTTTAAAAAAAAGAAAAGGAAAAAAAAAGAAAAAGAAAGAATTTTGGCTCTAAGGAGCTTGTGAACAGTTTGTTTCCCCATTTGAAGGAATTCCTGCCCCCCTCACTACTCCAAGCTCCTGCATTTCAGATTGTCCAAAGGGAAAGGTCGCCTTTTCATTTCCCCTTCAAAAGAAGCACTGAAAAATTTTATATGCAGCCAAATAAACCTACTTCACATGAAAAAGTTGTTTGGTGGGGATGTGCAAACAATTTTATTTATCCTTTGCAAGGAATGAAATAAGGATACTTTGAAAATATTCAAGAGGATTGTAGATATTGAATTGTATTTATTTGTCAGACCTGCCCCAGCGAAGTCCCTAGGAAAGAAAGATCCTTGACTCCCTTTGGTTGAAGTAATAGGTTCTTTTACTAAGGATTAGAGATCGCAGCAAAAGTAAGCCTGGCTCTGAGAATTCCCACACCAAGTTACAATTTTTTCCCCTGTTTGTGGCCCTTCCCCCTGACCAGGCCGTCAATTTCCAATAGGATCTGGTTTGATGATGTTTTGAGAACTGCTTTGATTGTAGGTGTGTCTTGAGGATGTTTCACATTCTTTCCCAGGGCAGGCGTCCTTAAGGCAGTGGAATCTAGCATTTAGCATCTCTGGTTCCTATCAGTATCTTCCCTTTCCCTTTACATTCCTCTTCTCTTCACCTGCACAGCTTCCCCAATTTTTTCTAGCCCCTCTGATAATGGCAGGATGCCAGCAAGCTTAGAAATGTTTTGCAAAGATGACAGAGCTGACATGCAGTCTTCCTAAAACATATTCACCAACACAGCAGAATCAGATAATACTGAGTGTATTTGCCACTTTTCATTAACTCTGGTCAGGTCAATTGGAATGTGCCTCCAAAAGTCCACCTCCAAATGCTGCAAAATGCAACAATCCTAATGTATACCTGCCATATCTGAAGCAGGTTCATGTTTTATGTCTCTTAAATCTATGCAATTTTTATATAGGTTCACCCATACATCCAAACAAGAATTTATTTATGCGTGCTATAATGAGGGCAGCTCTGAATTTGATTCCTCCACCCAAAGGGGAGAATTATAGCAACATATAAATGCACAGTATCCAGCTTCCTCATTTTGCTCACTTATGGCTGCCAATGCCCTTGAAATTAATCCTAGAAATTCCCTTCCTTTCACAATAATTATATTTCTGTGTAATTGTCTATATCTCTTCTCAAAAAGCAGCATTCCAAAGAAAACAAGACAGGGCCAAGGCCAAAATATCCCCTATTAATAACTAGTTATTAACATTCTTTGTTAATCATTCATTGTTGGGAGCCTGTTTCATCTCAAAGTTAAGACACCAGGCTAGAAACTGGAAGATTGTGAATTCTAGTCCTGCCTTAGACATGAAAACCAGCTGGCTATCTTGGGCCAGTTAGTCTCTCTCAGCCCAACCCTCCTGAGAGTGTTGCTGTTGTAGGAAAAAATATGAAGAGTAAGGAGACATGTTATTCACTGTGGAACAGTGACGTGCGGTGAGGTTTATGGCTGGTGAGGCAAGCGGGCAAAAGCCACCCTGCCGCCCCGGTGCTATGTCTGAGATTGAGGCGGGACACCATGTCTGACATAGAGGTGTCCCACCTCTATGTCGGACATAGCGCCGGGGCAGCAGGGCGGCTTTTGCCTGCTTTCAAGAGGCAAAAGCCGTCCTGCCGCTAACTTTACTCCAGTCATGTAATGCGTTGATTGTGATAAAACATTCAATTGCTGTTATTTTTACAATGGGTTAATGTTAACAGAAGTATCATCAGCTAAATAAGAAATGTGAGCTATATGTAGAAGAATCTACTCCAAAGCACTTGAATGAACTTCAACTGTTTGCTTAAACAAATTAACAAAAAATCATGTCTTCTTTGTGGGATATTGGAAAGATTCCTGACAGCAAGTTAATGTGTCTTAAAACTTCACAGAGACTTCCTCTTTTCCATATATCAAGTGGTGAAATAATCTTTCATTTGCCTAGGGCTGAATAAGATGTATGAACATGTACTAAGGCAAAGGGGCTTCATTTTGTTATAAAGTATAAATCAAGGGACATATTGGTTTGGCTCAATCAACTAATCTATGATTTGTTTTTGGCTTAACCTATTGTATGAACATAGCTATTGTGATCTATAAATCCATAATTTAGAACTGATCATGATGTGTAAACAAGATGTGTTACATTAGTATATTAGGCTAAGTAACTTCACATATTTTTTCCATTTTTTTTAATTCAAGGGATAAAATACAAACTCACAGAAAATAACCAAGAACAGAACAAAACTAAACAGGACAAAATTGTTTGGGGGAAGGGGCATGATTTTGTTCCTTGATTTGGCAGATATGCCATCTTAGCAAAACGTTTCAGAATCCAATCCTTAAATCTAAATCATAGTTTGCCGGTTGCCTGAAGAAATATCATCTGTTACTGAGATGGATTAGAACTAGTTAAACGCCAAGCCTGCCTTGAAAGGTAGGGAAACCAAGTTTCTTAAGCATTTTGAAGCAAATATCATTTAAAGGTCTTATTTAGTATGACGCAAGGCGTGAGGTAAAGTTAACAGGCTTTATTTCAACAGGCTTCAACATTAACAGGTTCAGAACTCGCGCGCAGGACAGCGCCGCCTGACAGCTATTTATACGGATAGCTGTCAGGCGGCCAGCCAATGGGAGAGGCGCAATTCTCCTGCCGGCAGACAACCGCGCCTGGACCAATCAGGTTGCGGCAGGGCGTGGTTTGACTGCCGGCTGCGTCAGGAGGACGCAACACCCCTTCCCCCAGATGGCGCATGCGTAGTCGTCCAAGTATCTTGGTCTACTGCGCACGCGCTGGGACTGCCTCAGTTCGGGTGTGGTCTTCGAGGAGGATGGTCGTGAAGGAGGAGCGCCGGCTGGGAGGAGGAGTGAAGGTCGAGGCCCAGCCCCTAGCCTTGCACCGAAACTGATAGGCAAGGCAGCAGTCGCGATGGGTGGAGGTGGGCGGTCGTCTGGAGGTGCGCACCGAGGTCCTTGCGGGTGCGACTGGAGGCTAGGATCAGGTGCAGACATCGGAGTGGCTCAGCCCTGTGGTCTGGGCGGTGGGACCAATGCGCAGGGGTGCAATTGGTCTACATGGCACCACCAAATTCTTCCATCGTCAAGTTGGACCCTGTAGGAACAGGGTCCTGTTAGTGCCTGGACCATGGTCAGAACCCACTTTGGCTCGCCTGAATAATTTTGGGCGTAGACCTCCTCCCCCACATGGAAGGCCCTACTGGTGGAAGTCAGGGAAGCAGAGAGGGGAGAGAAGTGGGGGTGTAGCCAGTCCAGGGTGGTGCGGAGACGGCGGCCCATGAGGATCTTGGCCGGCGATTTTCCAGTGGCAGCGCAGGGGGTGGAATGCTGGGCCCAGAGGTAGGTGGTCAAGTGGGTTGTCCATGGCAGGTGGCTCAAGCGGGCCAGGCCCTCCTTGGCGGAGCGAACAGTGTGCTCCGCCATGCCATTGCTGGCTGGGTGATATGGGGCCACCGGGGCATGGCGGATTCCTAAGCTGGCAAGGTAGAGGCAGAATTCAGCCGATGTAAATTGGGGACTGTTGTCGGTCACCAATGTGTCAGGGAGGCCGTGGGTGGAGAACAGGCACTCCAGGGCATGGATAGTTGCGGCAGAGGTGAGGGAGCGGAGGTGGACAACTTCCACCCATTTGGAAAGGGCATCGACGACCAGCAGAAAGGAGCGGCCATCAATGGGGCCGAAGAAATCAGTGTAAAGGCGGCTCCAGGGAGAGGAGGGGGTGTCCCATTCCTGGGGCGGGGCGGAGGGAGGCGCGGGGCAGATCGCCTGGCAGGGAGGGCACCGCTGCACCCAGCCAGTGATGTCGGCATCCATACAGGGCCACCAGACATAGCCGCGGCCGAGGGCCTTCATGTGGACTATGCCTGGGTGACCCTCATGGAGCCGGTGGAGCACCAGCTGGCGGACGGAGGGCGGGACGACTACTCGAGATCCCCAGAGGAGGCAACCCTGGAAGACGGAAAGTTCGGTGTGGCGGCGGAGGAACGGCTGGAATTCGGGAGTCTGAGAGTCCGCCGTCCAGCCCCGGCGAACGGCATCTAACACGCAGGAGAGGAGTGGGTCGGTGGCTGTGGAGGTGGCGATATCCGAGGCGGAGAGTGGCAGCTCCAGCTCCAGGCCAAGGAGGGGGCCAGGTCAGAGAGTGGGAGGGGCAACGGGCACCGGCTGAGGGCATCTGCATGGCCCATGTGCTTGCCAGGCTGGTAGTGCAGCTGGTAAGCGTACGCTGAAAGGAACTCGGACCAGCGGGACATGCGTGGGGAGAGGATAGGGGGCGTGGCGCGGTCCCCTGCTAGGATGCCCAGGAGGGGCTTGTGATCGGTAAGGAGCGTGAAGGGGCGGCCGTAGAGGTAATGGTGGAATCTCTTGACGCCAGCTACGGCCGCCAGCGCTTCCTTGTCCAGGTGGCTGTAATTACGTTCAGCCCTGGACAAGGTACGTGAGTAAAAGGCGATGGGTGCCTCTGAGCCATCCGGAAAGGAGTGGCTCAACACAGCACCCACGCCGTAGGGAGAGACATCGCAGGCGAGGAGGAGGGGCAAGCGCTCATCGTACTGGGCTAGTATGGGAGCAGCTGTCAGGAGATGTTTGACAGCCGCGAGCCCGTGCGCCTCGCAGCTGGTCCAGGCCCAGGGGGCAGAGGAATCTAGGAGGCGGTGCAGGGGCTCCACCACCGAAGCCTTATGGGGGATGAAGGCAGCGTAGAAGTTCAAGAGCCCCAAGAAGGCTTGGAGTTCCGCCTTGTTAGAGGGGGTTGGCGCATTGGTAATGGCCTCTATTTTAGCAGGGAAGGGGTGGATGCCTTGGGCGTCCACCCGGAACCTGAGGAAGTCTATGGCGGGAACCCCGAGGCAGCCCTTGGAGCGCTTGAGGCACAGTCCAGAGGCTCGGAAACGGGAGAGGATGGCCCGTAACGTAGAGATGAGTCCTGGTTGGTCCGGGGCGGCAATCAGGACGTCATCGAAGTACAGCGTCATGCCAGGGATCCCATGGAGCAGGCGCTCCATGAGTCCCTGGAACAGGCCGGGGGCAACGCTGACGCCGAACTGAAGGCAAGTGCAGCAGAACGCCCCCCTGTGAGTGACAATCGTCTGGGCGGTGGCGGTGGCGTCATCCACAGGCAGTTGCTGATACGCCTGGGCCAGGTCCAATTTGGCAAAAATCTTGCCCTGGCCCAGGGAATGCAGCACATGCTGGACGACGGGGACAGGGTAGGGGTGGGCTTGTAAGGCCTTGTTGAGGGTGGCCTTATAGTCGGCACAGACCCTCAGGGAGCCATCTGACTTCAGGAGAAGCACTATGGGTGTTTCCCAGGGGGCGTGGTCCACGGGCTCGAGGATGCCCTGGGCGATGAGCTTGTCCAGCTCAGCGTCTACTTTAGCCCGCAGCGCCAACAGCACTCTGCGAGCTTTGAGGGGAATGGGAGTTACTAGGGGCGCGAGGTTCAGGGAAATTGGGGTGCCTGTGTAGCAGCCCAGGGTCTTGCTGAATATATCAGCAAATTCCGCCACCAACAGGTAGACATCGGAAGCCAGCCGGAGGGAGTTTATGCCAGCGATGGACAACCTGAAGGCCCGGAACCAGTCCAGCCCCAGAAGTGAGGTCAAGGAGTTCCTGACCACAATAAGGGGCAAGGGACCATGGAAATGGCCATATTGGACCGGCAACGTGACGCAACCCAGGACTGGAATCGGGGACCCCTGATAGTCCTGAAGGAGGCAAGGGGAAGCAACAAGTCATTTCCACATGAAGCGGGGAAAAAGTTTTTTGAGAGTGTCCCAGGAGACGATGGTCCTTGAGGAGCCAGCGTCGAGCTCCATCCGGCAGGGGCAGCGTGCAGCAAGACCTGGAGATAGAGCTTACCCCAGCCACCTGAAGTGGAGGAGGCAGAGTCCAGCGGCCAATCAGGAGCGAACCCGTCCGGCTCAGAGACAGCGTAGCAGCGGGAAGCAGAAGAAGGAATAGAGGCTGGCCGACGGCCGGTGGGAGCCCTGGAGGCCCGAGGAGCCAAAGCAGGGGACTGGCAGACAGTGGCAATGGGTTCCACCACAAAACCGCGGTAGACTAAAGCGCGCTCGACGAAAGCGCGTACGTGATGTCATCACAGCGCGACGAAAACAGCACGCTGTGAGCGGTAAACTTAAAATTAACACGTAAATCTAAACCTAACCCCCACAAACCTAACCCTAACCCTAACCCTAAGCCTAACCCTTAACCTAACCCTAAACCTAACCCTATACCTAACCCTTAACCTAGCGCTAAACCTAACACTAACCCTCAACCTAACCCTAAACCTAACCCTAACGCTTAACGTAACCCTAAACCTAATCCTAACCCTTAACCTAACCCTAACCCTAACCCTAACCCTAAACCTAACCCTTACCTTTATGTGAATCGGCTTGCTTTAAAAGCGCTTTTTAAAGCGTCCTTTTTTCTCCGCTGTCGTATTTGTCGCGCTGCTGATGACGTCAGGTACGCGCTTTAATTGGGCGCGCTTTAGTGGACCGCGGTTTTGACGGGTCACGGCGGCAATGTGGCCCTTCTTGCCACATTGGCGGCAGAGGCGGTGCGGAAACGACAGGAGGAACGCTGGTGGCAGCCGCCACAGCTGAGACAGGACCCGGCATCCTTGAAGGAGAGGGAACGCAGCCGGTCGACGGAGATATCGAAATCGGGCCGAGGCTCTTCATGGGACACCCAGCACTGGTATGAAGAAGGAGGAAGCGAGGCCAAGACTGAGGGCAGGAACCGGCGGAAGTCCCGGGTGGACTGGCCGGCCATCTCGTACCCTAGCCTCATCCATGGCGATCTTCGAGGACAATTCAGTCCGAGCGAGGATGCGCCGGTGGAGGTTGATGTCACAGACGCCGTATATGAATTGCTCCAGGATGGCATCGTCGAGATCACGAGTCCATGGCGGCGGTGCGAAGAGCCACCACATATTGAGTAATTGATTGGCCCTCCCTCTGGATGCAGCGACGAAAGTGATGTTGCCTAGAGTAGTGGGAGGGAGCCGGCTGGTAATGGATCCTCAGGTGGCCGAGAAGGACGTCAAACGGAATGGCATGGGACGGAGAAGGAGCGGCGAGGGCGCAGGCAGTGGCAAACATTTCTGCCCTGCAGTAATGTAGGAAGACCCCCTTCTTTTGCCCTTCAGGCAAGTCAGTCATGCCGTGTGCTTGAAGAAAGACTTCAAAACGTTCAAGGAACGAATCCCAACTTTCCATTTCAGGGCGAAATGGAGCGAACGATGATGTATGGTCAGGCCCGGGGTGGCGGCATGCACTTTAAAGTGTCAGCGTGCCTCCCGACCATAAACCAGGAGATGTTTTGCTCTATGGTGGGCCAAGTCTTTAAAAAATAAAAAAGTGCCAGCCCACACCCCAGCAGAGGCAGGTAAATACACACACACACACACACACACACATACACACACACACACACAAATTACTTATAATAAAACAAATTACAATTACTTACAAATAATTTTGAATTCCTCCCCCCTACCCCCTCCCTCCAACCCACATACCTTTTCCAGCTGTGTCAGTCAGAGGATTTCAACTCTCCTCTTGTCCGCCACGATGAAAATGCAAAAAGAAAAAGGCAAGAGCTCGTCTAACCAGGCTAGGATAGTTGCTTCACCACGTGAATGACTCTGCTTAAATGTTTAAAAAAAGCCTGTAAACAAAGTGCCCTCTGCAGGAGGAGGCGAGAGAATCATGTGCCTCCTTTGCATAAGGAATTTTTCACCTTTTAACCCTTGCTTAACTCTGCTCAAGTAATCATAAAGCTAGAGGAAAGGAGGCTCGTGATTCTCTCGCCTCCCCCTGCAGTTCAGCACTAACCAGAGTCATCCACTGTGACTCTGAAAGCAACTACCTCTGCCTTTTTCCTTTTAATTTTGTTTTTCTTTTCATCATGACAGTGGTGAGGTCCTGCTTCCCCTGCCTCCCCTGACTGCACGTCACTGCTGTGGAATTATTTATGAAAATAAAAAAGGCAGGATGAAAAAAATCTAATAAATAGTCTACAATAAAACACATGGATTATAAGACTAAATGATTCTCTATGTACTTTCTAAGAAATGCTCAACCCACTTAACACTCAGAAAGAACACATATAATCACAAGAGACACATTTACACAATTTCCTCCCCCTCCCCATCATTTTTGCAAAAGGAAGAAGGGGTAGAAATAATGGGGGAAAGGAAAAGGAAAGAAGAAAAAGAGGGAAAGAATAGGATGTGGGTTCCTACCTGTTCGGACTGGTTCGGCCGAATAGGTAGTAACTCAGCTGCCCACACATCCAAACTGGTTCTCTCAGCGGTGCCATAAGTGCCAACATCTTGTTTTTTGCTTCTGCGCATGTGCAGAAGCAATTTTTACCTATTGCGCATGAGTGTATCAAGCACGCATGCGAAGCGCATCCCTGAGCAAGCCGGCAGCAAAAGAATCCAGAACTGATCCCTGAATAGGATCACACAAGAAAGAAATAAAAGTGCCAGAAATCATATTTAGGAGGTTATGAGAAGAGGAACAACCTCTTATATGATGCTGGCAAAGTCTAATGCTAACACTTCAATGTATATGCAGCATTTGCAATTCTTGCTTATTTTTAATGGAGCATATAAAATAACCTCCACTGCAGTCCATGGGATTGGAGGGAAACACATTTGCTTCTTATTGAGTCACATTATATCATGATGTCACACCAGAGGTAGAACACTTATTGGGTCACCTTATTAATTCTTTTTTTAAAAAATTTTTTATTTCTCATATATACATTCACAATTATATGATCTCATAACTGTTATTAATAATATGTATTTGTAACAATTTTTCTCCCCTACAGTTGACAATATACTTGAAATTGCTTTCTTACCATCCCATAAACCCATCTTATCTTACAACAATCCTACTTCTTCTTCCTTCCTTCCCTCCTTCCTTCCCTCCTTTCTTCTCTCCTCTCTCCTTCCTTCCCTCCTTCCTTCCCTCCCTCATTCCCCCTTCCCTCCCTCCTTTCTTCTCTCCTTCTCTCCTTCCCTCCTTCCTTCCCTCCTTCCTTCCCTCCTTTCTTCCCCCTTCCTTCTCTCCTTCATTCCCTCCTTCCTTCCCTCCATTCTTCTCTCCTTCTCTCCTTCCTTCCCTCCTTCCTTCCCTCCTTTTTTCTCTCCTTCTCTCCTTCCTTCCCTCCTTCATTCCCTCCTTGCTTCCCTCCCTCCTTCCTTCCCTCCTTCCTTCCCCCCTTTCTTCTCTTTCTTCTCTCCTTCCTTCCTCCTCTCCTTTCCCTTCTCTCCTTCCCCTTCCTCTCCTCTACCCTTCCCCTCTTCTTCCCTTTCCTCCCCTCTCTCCTACTCTTACATTCCCTCCAATTCTTCCTCTGCTTTTCCCTCTCCCCTGTTCCTATTAATTCTAAAGTTCCTTTGAGGAGAGGCTTTCGAATTTAGCTTTAGGCTTTAGTAAGTCTAATGTATCTGGACCTAGATTAATTAGATGAAATGTGTGCTGCATAAAGGGCACCATAGAAAGGATTCTATCATTTGGTGTTGTGTAAAGGAGCAGCCTAGAAGGTCTATAAAAGAAAAGGACAATTATCAACATGAGGCTTTCTCCAAAGGGCTATTTCAAAATATAAAGACCTATAAAATTCAAAAATTCAATCACATAGAAGCCTGAGAGAAAACTCTTGAGTCAATTTATTTGGGCCTTCTCCAGATATATTTCAATCTAGATTGGACATCCAGATATATAACATAAACTTTTAGAGAAATTATTTGATACTCTCATATATCACAAATTAAATTGGATGGATTTGACAGGCATGTTAACATTAGAAAATATAGTTTTCTGCTTCTTATGTGGTAAGAATCCTGCCATTGAATTCAGCTAGAAATGGCTGTTTGGTGTAAATAGGTTGAAGACTGTGGGTCATAAAATAGGGCCACCATTTTGATGGATATAGAACAGTGAGGTAAATAATCTGAAGTTCCAGGTTTACAAACAATTCCTTAAAGCTGATCTCCAAGCTCTTCCAATAGTTTTTATCATATTGTCTTTGTTCATTAAATTTCCTACATTCCATTAATGTTCATTAAATTTTAAATTAAATGGTATCTACATTTTGTTCATTTCTTGCCCACACATCCCTCAAACGTCCTTCAAAGTTGACCTCCAGATAGTTCACAACTGTATAAAATAATTTGAAATGACCATTAGTAATTTCAAAGTCAAAATCATGGGAAGGAAAAAAAAGCAATAAACTCAAGTCCGAGTGGTTTTCCTAAGTTATGTGCTCTTGAAATGTATAGGACTGACTTCCATGTAAATATGTTTAGAATTGAGCTGAAGGAGTCTATTGTTATTCCATACTACACTCTTACAAAGATTTATTAGCTAATACATTAACCTGCAAGAGACACTTCAAAAACATGTCTGGAATGTCTGTGCTTAATGGATTTTAAACCATTTTCTCTAAGGAGAAAGCAGGTTTATTTGAGTCATTAAAAATCAGGTGCAGGTAAAATTTTGACTTTGGAAAGAAAGAAAAAGATTCTTAACTGAGATAAGTTACTCTTCCATATCCCACTTCTTTTAAATGGGCAGATGAAGAAAGAAAACTGACTAAAACCATAAATGTGATTCATATGGAAGCAAACAGTTCTACAGTTTAAAAAGCTAGGTGATCTTTTTTTTAAAAAAAATTGGCTTCTGAGAGTATTTATTCCACATGGCCATCAAATAAATGTCTTATATATTTAGCATCTCTGATTTGATGTTTTAATTGCAGAGAGGAGTACGTTAATATCCTATATGCAATTAAGTTTATTATCTCCTTTATCAAATCCAGATTTAAGCCATTGATGATATTCGTGCGGCATCATAGCCCTGGTTGCAGAAAAAAACTGCAGAAAAAATATATTTTAAAAGTGTATGTTAATGAAATTAGATTCATTACGTTTTGACAAAGCATGCCTGCCAAAAAGACAGTCGCCTTTTATCTGCTAGGTCCTGTTTTCAACTTCCCAGGTTCTGATGTGGGGGGGGAGTGGGGAGTTGAGAGATACTTGAACCTCTAGTGATATAGGGAGGCTGTGTTCACAAAATGTTTCACTCTGAAAGGCTGCATTTGTTCATGTTTTCCTTGGCTAGAAGTTGTTCTTGAACAGCAATGCTGTGTCTTATCTCTGTTTTTGTTTATGTACCGTGCACTCTTGAAGGGCAGATGCATTCTCTTTCTTCTTTAATTAATTGACTTGCCATTTCCCTTACTATAATTTCTTCAGAACCACCCAAGTTCAACTGTTATAGTAATAGTAGCAGCCATAGCAATAGCGCTTAGACTTATATACTGCTTCACAGTGCTTTACAGCCCTCTCTAAGCAGTTTACAGTCAGCATATTGCCCCCAACAATCTGGGTCCTCATTTTACCCACCTCGGAAGGATGGAAGGCTGAATCAATCTTGAGCCTGGTGTGACTCGAACTGCCGAATTGCTGGTGGTCAGCAGTCAGCAGAGTTACCTTGCATTCTAACTGCTGGGCCACCATGGCCATAGTTACAGAGGAAGTAATATTCATACTAACAATAACACAAAAAACAGCAATAGCCTTAATCAGCAGTTTCAGGAGATTCTTTAAAAATCCCATTCCCGCTTTTTAATGCATTGATCCTGCATGTATCCACAAAAAGGCAAAGCTTTGATTTTGTTATTACAATGCCATTCTCACCTACCCTACCCTGTAGATGACAGTAAAGTTTCCTCAAATCAAGCTTGACATTCATGGACATTTCCGTGGTGTGTTCCCAAAATTGGGTTGTCCTTGGCTTCTTCTGGATGTTGCTTTGATTCTTATGATCTGGTGTTTCTCAACCCTGAAAATTCCAGCAATTCTGAGAGTCCACACATCTTAAAGTTGCTAAGGTTGAGAAAAATTGTTCTAATCTAGTCTACAAATATCTCCTATTCAAGTACTATCCCGGCCAAGCCTTGCTTAGTTTCCCAAGTTCAATGAGACTGGCTAGGGCTGTGCCTGCTGACACATTGACAGCAGAACCTCAGTTTAGAACTGACAGTTCATTCGCAGTGCAAGATGATGAGCTGCTTTGCCTGAAATATTTTGCAACTGCTCTTTTGTTTCCTAGTGAAATATTATAAAGAATGTAAAGAACAACCAGTTTGTGAAGTCCGTCACCATATGCTGAGCTGAGTTTAGACTTCATCTCACACATAATGCAATTAAACTGCTTTTCATTTTCTGCTTTACGAATGCGTTGAAACGTATTTGAAACGGGGCTTTTAAAATTAGCCATGTGCTTAAATGCACTGCTGAACTTCAATTTAATTCTGGCAGAGTAAACTTTTTTAAAAGATCAAAGGCCAGGACACCCAAAGTCTTACCTTGGAGCATCTGCAGAAAGGAGCTGGGAGGAAGTACAGCTTTAACATATGGTAATCAAGTCAGTTAAAAACTGTTCCCATGATTCAGAAAACCATAGATATTTGAAAGAAACCACACTTGTCTTCTGCTTTCAGGTTTAAATTCACAGAAGTGGTGAATTGAAGTTGACAGTAGACCCAGGGGTGAGCTGTTGGGAGTTCACACGAGTTCGGGCCAGGGACGTGCAGTCACTAGAGGCAAGGTAGGCGGAGCCTCACCAGTCTCCTCAGGAAAAAGAAAGAAATTTAAATATTTTTTTTTAAATAATTAAAGCCAAGATAGTTGCTACCAGATTCCAGCTCACAGTGGCTTGGTGTCTGCTTAGTGTTAACCAAAGCAGGAGGCGAGAGAACTCGGGGCCTCTTTTCCATAAGGAATTTTTCGCCTTCTAAAAGTTAATAAAGAGTTAAAAGGCAAAGAAGTTCAGATGGAAAAGAGGCACTAATTCTCCTGCCTCCTGATTTGGAAGCAGCCAATCGTGTCTTCTTGAGCACGCTTACGTTGGGCGGGGCGTGCTTCAGAGGAGGGAGGAGTGGGCGAGAAGGAGGAGGCTGCCTCTTTGCTGCAGACCTGGGCGCTTGGCGGCTCCCGCGATGCAAAGTGCCACACCATCCCCGATGCTGCCCCCGCTGCCCCGGCCTGCTTCTCCAGGCTCCGCCGCTGGAAGTCCCGGATCGCCTCTGGGGGAAGGCTGGGTGAGAAGCGGAGCGAAGCTTCTCTGCGGCCTCCCAGCGCTGCGCAGAGGCTCTTGCAGGAGCACGTGTCAGCGGCCGGCGGCCTGGAGCGGCCCCGGCTGTGAGACAAGGGAGCACTTAAAGCAGCCGCTGCCGCTGCCTCCTTCGCCCAGTGGGGCGGTGGTGGCGGCAGCGGCAGCGGCTACTTTAAGTGCTCCCTTGTCTCACAGCCGGGGCCACTCCAGGCCGCCGGCCGCTGACACATGCTCCTGCAGCGCCTCTGGGCAGCGCCAGGAGAAGCTTCGCTCCGTTTTTCACTCAGCCTTCCCCCAGAGGCGATCCGGGACTTCTAGCGGCGGAGCTTGGAGAAGCAGCAGACACAGGCCGGGACAGCAGGGGGGCAGCGGGGCACTTTGCATCGCGGGAGCCACCAAGCGCCTTTGCTGCAGACCAGGGCGCTTGGTTGCTCCCGCGATGCAAATTCCCCCCCCCCCCGCTGAGGCCGACCGCTGCCCTGCTGAGCCTCACCAGGTATCAACCTCACCGCACGTCACTGGTTCGGGCGATCCTCTAGCTAGGATTCTGCGCAGTTCGGCCAACCCCCAAATGCCACCCTGGCTTGTTTACCTGTGTGTACATTTGTGTAATGTTGTGTTTGCTAACATTTTGTAATATAAAAGGGTTTGGATAGTGATATAGATATTCAGTAATGATTTCCTGGAAATTTGCAAGGGAAGAGTTGAGTTTAAGTCTATACCTCCCTTCATAGCTAATGGGATTCAAGAATTATTTTACATGTCCAACTTTGAAAGACAATGAGTGTCTTTCCATTACTGTCACATCCAGTTCAATTCAAAGTATGCTTTGAACTAATGCAGTATATCTAATAAATAGAAGGGCTAGAATAGGCATAAACTTTAAAAGCAAAGGAATATATGTAAGTGGAAATTTTTTTAAAGACCCTGGGAACCCTTAAAATAATTTTCTAGCCCTACTACCAAGCACCTAATGACAGTTGACTCTCTACTTGTGAAATTGCCTGAAGAGAAACATTTACACACTTCTGGCAAATCATCTGAGATGTTAGTGAGAGGTGATCTTAGTCAGAGCTACATGGCAGCCAATAAGAACAATTTTGTTCATCTGAATCCAGATGATGGATGACGATCAGAAGAACATGTATAAAAGTGTATACTAATTTTAACTGCTGATCATTGGCCCATAGGATCACAATGAATCAGAGGCTGAATTGATACTCATCCACAACACAATTCTTACATTGATTGATTAGACCTGGGAACTTTTGTGCTTCCTTTTAATGCTTATGATTTCATGAAAAGATTATGTGGTTAATCTTTGGTGAGATTCACAGCCTTTGGGACTGGTTGGTAGCTCAACAGCTCGAGTCCTAACGAAGAACCTAGGAACTGTTAAGGTAACATCAGAGGATATAAGCTGTTCCAAGTAGGGTGGTTTTTTGTAGAATCAGAATATTCAAGTCTGATAAATTTTAAATTTCCAAATAGCGAGGTAGCCCTTTAAGTATTGCTCCAAGGGCTCCAATTACAATTGGGACAATGCACGATTTTTTTCCCTACAGTCTCTCAACTTCAATTTGGAAGTCCCGGTACTTTGTGATTTTTTCTTGCTGTTTATCTTCAATTCGTGCATCTCCAGGTATTGCAATGTCAATGAACAATACTTTTTTCTTTTCAACTATTGTTATGTCAGGTGTGTTGTTGGCCAAGTGCCTGTCAGTCTGAATTCTGAAGTCCCACAAGATCTTGACTTTCTCATTCTCTAAAACCTTCTGAACCTCATGTTCCCAGTGGTTTTTGCTGTACTCAAATCCAAACTTTTGGCACAATTTCCAGTGAATGATCTTAGCAACATGGTCATGGCGTTGTAGGTAGTCAGTTTGTGAAATTTTGCTGCACCCACTGATCAAGTGGTCGCCTGTCTCATCTTTCTCATTACAGAGGCGACATTTGCTGTTGGTGGTAATGCTGAATTTTTGCCTTCATGCAGTTTGTGGCTAAGACTTGTTCTTGAGCTGCCAAAATAAAGCCTTCTGTTTCTTTTTTCAGTGCTCCTGATCTTAACCAGTTCCAAGTTAGCTTTTGGTCAGCTTTGCCTTCAATACTTTTCAAGTATTGGCAATGCATAGCTTTGTTTTTCCAATTTTCAGCTCGATTCTCAATTACTTCTTTCTTATATTCAGCTTTTGACTCAATTGTCTTTAAAAGGCCTCCTTTATTTACTTCCTTAATCATTGGTTCTTCACTTTTCTGGATGTAATCATTCAAGCTGTGTTTTTCTTCATCCACAGTCTGTTTTACTTGTAGGAGTCCTCAACCACCCTCTGCTCTTGGTAGATATAATCGGTCAACATCACTTTTAGGGTGCAAAGCATGATTCATTGTCATAAGCTTCCCTGTTTTTCTGTCCAAATTGTCCAACTCCATCTGGGTCCAATCAATGATTCCTGCAGAGTATCAGATCACAGGTATAGCCCAGGTATTTATGGCTTTTATGATGTTTCCTCCACTCAATTTGGACTTTAATATCTTGCGAATTCATCGAATGTACTTGGCTGAAGTTAATTCCTTGACTTTATTATGCATTAAGTCAGAGGCCTCTAAAATCCCCAAGTACTTGTAGCCTTCTTCTGGTTTTACTGCCTTTATCATTTCTTCAAGTTCTATTCCATCATCTTCTATGACCTTGCCTGCTTTGATTGCCATTGTTGCACATTTGTCAATTCCAAACTGCATACCAATGTCTTGACTAAATTCTTTTGTGCTTTCAATTAATAAATTCAGTTCAGCTTTTGTTTTACCAAACAGCTTCAAATCATCCATGTACACCAAGTGCAAAATTTTCAGTCCTTTGCAAGTTCATATCCATAGTTCATCTTCTTCAAAATGATTGTCAGTGGTAGCATTGAGAGTATAAAAAGTAGGGGTGAAGGGGAATCACCCTGGAGAATGCCTCGTTTAATTTCAATTTCACCAAGTACTTCTTAATTACTTATAAGCTTCATTTTCCAGAGGTTCATTGAAGTTTCCATGAATTTTTGTATGTTGCTGCTGATGCCAAAGATTTTCAAGCATTTCTTGATCCAGCTATGGGGAACTGAATCAAATGCTTTCTTATAGTCTATCCAAGCCATGAACAGGTTGGTTCGTCTTTTCTTCTTTAGGATTTGTTTGTCAATCAGCAGTTGGTCCTTTGTTCCTCTTGAATTTTTGCAGCATCCTTTCTGTTCTACAGGAAGCAAGTTATTTCTTTCCAAGTATCCATAAATTTGGTTTGCAATGATACCAGTAAGGAGCTTGTATGTTGTTGGCAAACAGGTGATTGGTCTATAGTTTCCAGGATCCTTTCCTTTTTCTTTATCTTTTTGGATCAAAAATGTCCTTCCAGTTGTCATCCATTCATCATTTTCAGGTGTTTTTAAGATCTGGTTCATTTGGGCTGCCAATATTTTGTGCACACTTGTAAGTGCCTTTAACCAGAAGCCATGTAACTCATCTGGTCCAGGTGCACTCCAGTTCTTCACTTTTCTTGACTGGCTTTGCACCATTTCTTTTGTTATTTTCACATCTTCCATTTTATGCACTTTAATAGAATCCTCAATCTGTTTGATCCATTTTGCATTTCTGTTGTGCTTCTTGATGTTTTCCCACAAATTCTTCCAGAATTTCAGAACTTTCTCTTTATTAGGCTTTTTATTTGTTGTTACTCCATCTCCACTTTCTAAGCTCTTATAAAACTGGTGCTGATTTCCTCTGAACTGTGAGTTTTCCTTGAATTGAGTTACTCAGTTTTCATATCTTTTAATCTTTTCAGCAAAGGCAACAACCCTCTGCTTCAGCTCTTCAATTACTATCACAATCTCTTTATTCTCTAAATCGTATCTTGTTTCCAGCTGCTTTTGACCTGCTTGTTCTTTAGTTGACCTTGCCTTAGGTTCTTCAAGTTGCTCAAGTCTCCACTAAAATTTTTGATCTTCAATTCCAACCGAATTTTCCATTTAGGCTTCCTCTTCTTGCCTCTTTGGTTCTTTTGTATTTTCAAACCCAATTCTTTGGTAGTTACGAAGGCTTATGCATACATCAGCTGGTTTGTTTCAGCTAATGTAGTGGTTTGAATGGTTTGCACAGCCACATTGACCTTTTTTAGTACCTTTCTCAATTCTTTCCGGTTCACTTGGTTCAGCTTTGGCAAACGTGTTCTTTCAGCATCTTTCATTTGATGCTTTATTTTCTCAGCTAATTGAACAATATCTGTTGGTGTTTGTTCTTCAGTGCTTCCTTGTTCTTTATCTTCATCCATTTCAGCATCCTCTTCCTTCCTTTCTTCCTCAGTTTGCTTTTGAGTCTGCAAATCATTCTTGATGTTACTCTTCTTTGTTGGTATACTCAGACTATTAGTTGCTTTCTCTTCGATTCTTATTAATTCTGCTGTGGTGAAAAATTTGTGGCTTAGAATTACACGTCGTTGGTCCATTAGCCTTTGTTCACTGATATCACAGTCCATGTGGTTCACCTTCCAAATCTGATACATTTGTTTTTGAAATCCATGTTTTGCTAGCTCGGACTGATAGTAAGCTTTCATAATAGAGATGTTTTCTTCCCGAGTCCAAATTTTTCGCTTTTTCGCTTTTTCTTCCAGTAACTTTTCAGCTCCATGCCCTGGTTGCCTAGCAGAGGGAGCTGAGTCCCGTAGCTCATTTTGCACAGAATGCCCAGGAGCCATAGCATCCAACAGAATCCTTGTTAATCTGGGCGATTCAGGTGGCATAAATTTCATTTTTTTCGTATTCACCATATTTGAATGGGTTGTGGAGCAAATTTTGTCTGGCCCTTCATTTAAGACCTGTCTGATATGGTTGTACCTGTTCAGCATATCCTTTAGAATCATTAGAGCACGCAAGCCCCTCCACCCCCTCCATGACAAGGTAAAGCTCCTCGAAGAGGTTGTTGTTGTTGTTGTTGTTGTTATTATTATTATTATTTTGTGAGATTCACAGCCTTTGGGACTGGTTGGTAGCTCAACAGCTCAAGTCCTAACCAAGGATTTAGGAATTATTAAGGTATTGTTGGAGGATATAAGCTGTTCCAAGTAGGATGGTTTTTTGTAGAATCAAAATGTTCAAGTCCGATAAATTTTAATTTTCCAAATAGCGAGGTAGCCCTTTAGGTACTGCTCCAAGGGCTCCAATTACAATCGGGACAACACATTATTTCTTTTTCCACATTGACTCAACTTCAATTTTGTTTTATTTTATTTTTTTATTATTATTACTACTACTACTACTACTACTACTACTACTACTACTACTACTACTACTACTACTACTTCGGGTATCCAGGTGTCTATACCATGTCTATGCTTTATATAACCAGCAACTTGAACATATTCTACTTTTGATGCAATAGATGCCATAAAATTTGGAGCCACTTAGCAATCAATACTTAGTTTGAGGGATATCTCCTTTGTAATATTATTTTGCTTGCAATGCATCAGGGATTCTGGAAATGTTCTTTCTGCTTCATAACATCCAAAGATGATAGGCAGAATGCATTCTTCTACTATCATTGCCTTTGTCAAAAGTGAAAGAAACACTTACATAAATCTTTTTGCTTGTTCTCAGGACCCCAGTCAATAAGCCTGCCCTTTGTTATTTGTGTTTCTGCTGACCAGAGAGAGAAGGCGCTTCTCATGGAAAATTTAATAAGGCCTCAGGAGAAGCTAAACAGAACAAATGCATCAAAACTATTTGTGAAAATATCCTACAGCCAAAGCCAATCAGTGTTTTAAACAGTTATTCCAATGAAAGAGTCGGAATGGATATAAATGTAAGAAAATAGCCCAGAAACTGAGAAATAACAGCTGGAAATATTTTCACAGCCTAAGGTCATAGTCAAACAAAGACACGCAATGCATAGAATATATAAACTTTTGTCATCAAGGCCTTACATGGTACAACAAAGGTCCTGTGATTTTGGGTGTTTAGCTTTAGAATTTAATCAAAAGTACATAATACAATAAAACCAATGTGTATCAGGAGCTAATACAAATCTTGCATAATCACATCTGGAGAAGAATTAAGAGAGTTCGTGAAACTGCTTATTATATAAAGCACCCCATACATACATTTTGCAAATGTGTAGGACAACAACTTACATCATTCATAATAAAGAGGCTGTTTTACCATGCTGGTAGGAATTTTGGGAACTGTGATTCAGCGCATTTGAACAATGGCAGGTTGAAAAGCTGGTTATGGTTTAGGTCTTCAGAGAAGAGGGGATCAACCTATTTTCCAGAAGATAAGACAAGAAACAATGAATGGAAACTAATCAAGGAGAGAAGCAATCTAGAACTAAAGAGAAATTTCCTAACCGTGAGAACAATTAACCAGTGGCACGACTTGCCTTCAGAAGTTGTGGGTGATCTATCATTGGAGGTTTTATGATCCTTCTTTTTCTTCTCAGCAGAGGAGAACATACTTGTATGCATTCAGGCAATGAAGAAAAAAGTGATATGGTAGAATAAATGTTTTTGTCAATGTTTGTTTGTATGTATGTAGTATGGCTTCTCACTCCAATAACTTTGGAAATAAGAGTAATAATAGGAAATCCTTGGGCTTTAAAAATCTTACAGGGTGATGAATAAAAATATCAGTAAATAGTGCTAGATTGGTAATAGTTTATGCATCTCCATTTTGATTATTTACCATAAATCCTTACTCAGGTTTAAATATGCACAGTATAAAGTAATGTGCTTAAATCTTGTCGGTTAATATTTGTTGTAATGTGTGTTCTGGAATATATCCATTCTGCCTTATCTTACTAGACAGAGATAATCTATTAGAGATAGGGGATCCCTGAAGGAACCAGGTCTTCTGCCATGAAGGGCTTGATAGATAGTAACCACTACCTTAAATTGTTCTGAAATCTCATGTCTTACTTATATTGAGAAATATGACTTCTCTTCTCTTGTATCCCTTGTATTAATTTTGTTTCCCATCTTCTTCTTTAAAGTTCTATTGCCATTGGTTTTTATCACCTCTATTCAGTCAATCATTCTAAGGCTGATAAGCATATTCCAGATCTCCTCAAAGAGATATTCTTGCCACTTCCTCCTGACAAAACTAATTTTTCATAATATATTTTGAAATCCCTCTTCAGTGCCTCCTGTCTGAACATTGCTTGGTGAGGCACAACTAAAGTGAGAGAGTGAGCTAGACATAGATGTGGACCTATACATAGACATAGACAGATGTATTATGCTAAGAGCTATAAGAAGAAATACTACAATGAAAAATAAATTAAAAATAAAAATAATACCAAAATTATTCAAATGTATGTTTGTGGTAATCACAAGACACTCTTGTTAAACATTCTTCTTTTATTTATTTAGCCTGGGAGTAGGAATAATTTGTTAGTTGCCACATGCCATCTGAGCATGTGTCCATATACCCAATGATCATAAGATATTGGAATCAAAGTTTTAGTAGACAACATCTTGAAAATGGTGATTTTAAGAAAAAAAGATGACTGCTAGAGAATCTGTTGATTACTTGTAATTAAATCACACTGAAATGCAGAAGATCTAGAGCCTAGGAAAAGAACTTATTCTCTCCAGAAGACCAAAGTTCATCAAGAGGTCTTGAATGATCCCTTTTATAGTCTTCCACACAGATGATTGTGTAGAAAACAATAGGTCTGGACATGTTGCTTTTTCTGACTTCCGGTGGGCCTGGTAGGTCCATTTTTCACCCTCCCCAGGCTCCAGAAGCTTTCAGGGAAGCCTCCGGAAGATGAAAAATGGCCAAAAATCAAGGCCGCTGGAGCTGACAGGGCAACGCCTCACGTGCTCTCAGAAATGGTTCCATGTGCCATGTGTGACACGCGTGCCATAGGTTTGCCATCACGGGTCTATTTGCATGCTAGTTCTGGCACAGATTTGAAACCCAGCACTAGCTCTTGTAGTTCAGTAGTTCCTCAGAAAAGATAGGGCAGCAGATTGACTGCCTCAGAGATTATTCTAAGCACTAACTACAGCTGTTCTAATCAATTTTTAAAGTTTTTGCCTCCATCATGTTTCACAAAATTATAATTACAATCAATTTGGAATTTCAACATGATCTTGCCATTTCAACAGAGTTTATGTGTCTAAATATAATTGGGACTTTATTTTCACAAGTGATGGTCACAGAATAGATTCAGTAAGCATGTTCCTGATCTACCTTCATCACATATTCTTTGCACACATTTTTGTCATATCTAAAAAGGCTACTATTATAGTACAGAGGAGGAGGATCATAATGTACTCCTTCTCAAGTTTGTTGTGAGGACAAATGTGGAATATAAAAAAGTTTTCCTGGCAAAGACACCACATTTTAATAAAAATGAACCATAAGCTGCATGTCTGTGATGTGGTTCAATACCTATGGATTTTAAAGTCTTTTTTTAAGCATGAGACTGATCTTCCAGAGATTTTTTTTTTTTTTTTTTTTTTTGCTTTTAAGAAGTTGTCACAAGTTGCTTGGTGCATTTTGAAATAGTATTTCAAATCACAAAATAATGTTATAATTCCACTAGCTATTTTGGGCCTCTTTGTCCAATAGTATTAGCATTGATTCTTTATTGATTAGCCCTTGGGCCATATCCAGGTGCAAAGTTCTGGAAACAAATTATTACTAAAATTTGATAAAAGCAATTTAAAATTAAATTTGATAAAATAGAATTTAAAATGGAATTGGAATAAAATACGATTTAAAATGGAATTAGAATAAAATACGATTTAAAATGGAATTAGAATAAAACACAGTCTAAAATGACTATAGTATAAAATGAAAACAAATCAAAATCAATTTGCAGAGAGAACACTTATGAACATTAAATAACAATTGGTAATTAGACCATGACTCAATGCCCATGATGGTACTTTGAGCAAATTTTACATCAAGGAAATAATTTCAATTTCAGATGTTTTAAATAGTTGAAAAATTCCTTCTGACTCAGTTGGCTTTGCAGTATCCTAAAAAACCTAGCAAGAAACTGTAACTTTTTCACATAGTAAGTTTTTTTTTTATTTTTCCATTTTCATAGCATATAATAATACCTTAAAATCCAACACCCCTCCTCCAACTTGGTAAACTCCGCTCCCTCCCACCCTTGCCCCCAACCCCCCCAAGCTTTCCCCCCCAGTGACTTCCCAGAACCAATACAAGGTATAAATCTTTAACAAAAACAGTTTAAAATATACTTAAAAAGAAAGTATAAAGTTAATAAGGTCTTTGAATTGAGCTTAGCTCCTCCTTGCTAGGCTAACTATAAACAATTTGTACCATTTTTTATCTTAATCATAAGCTATCTGAAATTTCCTAGACCCATATTTATTTTGAATATAGTCAATCCATTTTTCCAGTCTCGTTTATATCTCTCGTTTGACAAGAAACTGTAACTTTTAATACTTTGGAAAATAAGATCATTATAAAATGGTTCAAATGGCATACACATACATATACAAATACACTTCAGTTGTGTTTCTGTGTGTGTATATTCAGTAAGGCACATGATTATGTCAATTGGCCTTTCTTACACCTTGTGTCCTTTGGAAATGCTGGGGCTGCAGAGTTCATGCTGACTGAAAAATCATAGTTCCAACACAATTGTTAAGGCACCTGGTTGGTGGCAAGCTGACATAAATAATGTGAAATTGCAATATTTATTTCCTTTATTATATTCCCTTCATAAGATTTCAGCTTTTAAACAATCTGGTTTACCGAGCAAGAAATAAGATCATCGCCTTGTCAAGCTCATTTTGACCTCTTTCTCTTTGTCTCACTCCCTTTCCCTCAAAGGAGAGAAACTTGTTTTTAACAATATGAAAGCTGATATTCTCTGGATGCCAAATTTAACCAAATGCCAGATTGCAATCTTGTGTGACAAAAATCACAGATGAACAGAATGGCGTACTGTGTTGTCTGTGCCGAAAAGTACTTTTTATAAAAGGCACTGAAAATCAGCAAGCATTTTGGAATTCATTTTGGTTTTCACATATTCATTTGACACATTTACATCCCACTTTCAGAGTGACACCTAAAGAGATCCTCTGATTTTATCCTCACAAGAACAGTAAATAGAGATAATGTGTACCAATTTACACCAGGAGTGTCCCTGTTGCAAGAACAATGTGAAACTTGATTAGTGTACCTGACAACATGATAAACAATCTCCAATGTTGAACCAAAGCCAGTTTTGAATAATATTAGCTATTTTTCACTAAGGATGTCTTATTGAATGTGATGTCTAATGTGAACAAATTATCGTACCATACAAAAGACAAGAAGATTGTAATTCCCATGAAATTTGAGATACCCAAATGGACTGGATTGTACACAGTCTCGTCTAATCATTACTTCAGATGTGTCAGTACCAAAGCAAATAAAAATAAATACAATCCACCACCACGCCTGTCAGCAATAGAAATCTTGTTAAACAGCTTCATCTATTATAGTTTAGTCTTTCAAACCTGAGTTTTTAGAGGACTGCGGTGCTTTCATTTGTCCTTAACTGATAGCATATGATTTGTCAGAGTATTATCGTCATCCAAGACAAAAGCGGTTTGGTGTGTAGTTGAAAAGAAAAGTAGAAAGGAAAACAGGCAAACAACTCAGGAACGTTTCCCCTTTGAGCAAAACTCACACCTTATTCCCAAACCACTTTCATTTAATTTTAAAGAAGCTTTCAAACATATTTGCCTGCTTTGAGTTGGACAAGGACAGTCTAGGGAGAAATGTGTCGATCTCAAATCAGATCACACAGCCTGCATGATTTGTATCCTGCTAAGTCAATTATGGCTATTTTTACCACAGGCCCAGGGATCTATTTTGATCGTTATGCCTCGTTTGTTCCCTTTGCAGAAATACCTTGGCCAAATGGAATGTATGCCTTGGCTAAATTGCATTATTCATTATTAGGGATGTGGTATATATGCTTAGGACTTAGGACAGACAAATGCATCACACTCCCACCACTAAAGAACAATAGCAACAACAAAAACAACCTGATAGATTTCCCTAAAATTTATACCGCTAAACAAATACAGTTATCAAAATAATGGTTGTAATTTAAACAGAATTAGAATCAGCATGGTGGGAGAAATGTGATCAAATGATTCGTGTAACTGCTCAGTCTGTTGCAGAGGTTCTGCCTGTTGAGAGGTTTAGTGTTTCCCCTGAACCCTATTAACTGATCATTGTTTTTGAATTGAACACTTTTTCAAATATAGAATATTTCCAAAGAGAAGAGATAAAAGCAGATTTCAGTTGAACCTAGTGAGTGTTAGTGTTTTACAGAATGATTTGGGGGTATAAAGATTTTTTTTCCAAATTGATCTATCTGTGTTCTGCCCACCTACCATGAAACTTCGTCTAAGCTCTTTTTACAGCCTTCAACACAATTGCTTCTACCTGTTTTCCTCTCTTCTTCCACCCCTATTTCTTGGCAGTTCTCTGTTCCTCCTATTGACCTCAGGATTCTTAGATTTTTCCAAATGGAACAGGTTTTCTGTTGTGAAACAGTTAAATGCAATGAAGAATATTTCTCAACCTCCAGACCATGGATAGCTCATATTAAATTACATTGCAATTAATTATTCAATGAAGATTGTCATTAACGTTACAGTGAAAAATATGATCAATATTGCAGCTGTCACAGATGAAAAAATTACACATATGGATGACCATCATGCCTATAATTCATTAATTGGTTTATGGACAGGCATTTTCCAGGGGGAATATCACCAAATCATGCAGTGTCCATCATTGCCAGCCATTGCAAGTCATATTGCAGAAAAGAGAGAAGTACAAATCTAGACATGCCATTTCTTATTGGAGAAATAACTTCGATCAAGAACATTACTTTAATTCTGGCAATAACTCAGACTAAATGAATTTAATTTCTCTTTAAGAGTGTGTGGATGTAGGTTATAAACTTAATTTTAACTTCTGATCATTATTTTCATTTTTGCAGCTAGAAAACTATACAATCTTTCAGCATATTTTCCAATTCAATCCAACAGAATTTTTATGAGGATGAAATGAAGTACAAGGGGTAAATCCATTCAAGACATTGTATTTCTCATGGCATTTTGCCTGAATTTTCTTTCTTCTCCTGACTGACAAAAATAGATTGAAATTATAAGAAAGGAGCCTTTAAACTGCTGTTCTGTGAAGAATTGAGATTCATCACTCCTGATAATTTGCAATAGAAGAAAGGCTGTTGCAAGAGATCTATTTTTATTTCATCCTTCTTTTCTTCTATTTTAATAGCTATTACTGTTTGTAGGTTGCCATATCTTATGAACAATTGAGCGCATGTATTCATAAGTTATCTTAGAAGGAGATATTCTGAAATGTTTGAAGACATTCATTGTGGAAAGCAGCCTGAAAATCAGTCACAAAACTACTCTGTTCTATTTGCATGAATTCACCACAATGAATCTAGAAAAAATCTGCAGGGGAAATATTTAGGTGTGAAAATTCAGTTGCATCTTTATTCATTGATTAATATACATGGATTTTTACCATTCTAATGGCCTCAGAAGGAAGACTTCTGCCTGATTCCCCACTATTAAGGATGTATATCTGTTGGTATTATGAAAGGGGGCCTTTTCAATGATGCCCCTTTCCCTGGGGAACATCATTCCCTAGGAGCAGGGTTGGTATTCACTTACCTTCCATACCTGTTTGCAAATGTGAGGGTGTGTGTGCATGCGCTTTTGGCAAAAAAATTGCCTAAATCAGATGCTGTAGAGCTGGGGTGGGTGGGTGGGGGCAAACTGGTCTGAACCAGTAGAATAAAACCTCTGCCCAGGAGGTATGATTAACCCCCACCTTGCTTCTTTTCCAAAAGGCCTTGAAGTTGTGGTTTTGTCAGTAGGCCTGGGTATTCTGAATAGAGATGGAGCTGTTCAAGTGGGTGGTTTGATTCTGCCATGACGATAGGGATCAAGAGTTTTATAATTTTATGTTGTGGATTTTTAATTCCAGAGTCATCTTGTGTGAGTTGGGCAGCCATATAAATCTGTTGAGTACATAAAATAAATAAATGCATGGGTAAATAATAAAAAAATTGCAGGAAGACAAATAAGGATCATAAAAAGCAGCAGAATCTAAGGAATAACAACATGCAGGCATTTAGCCCAGCACTCTACATTCAATGTTGCCAACCAGATCCCCCAAGATCCCCAGAGGGCCATCAGTTCCTTTCTAAAGCTAAACTTTAATTGATTAAAGTCATCATTTTATCATGAAACTAAATTCTATTATTTATTCTGTTGAGCTTCTTATATCTCAACAATTGCTTTAAGAAGTGCTGTTGTATTTCCTGAATCCCCAACCATTCAAGGTCAATGGATGACCCCAAGTACCATTGGAAATCATAGAATAATAACAACTGTACATCAGGGTCAAGTGTTGTGGTGAAAAATTCCATTCTTTCCTATTGAAATTAAGTCTCATGTTTCTCAATCAAATATGACATCATAAAAATAATATCCAGTGCTTTTAGTGTTACTCAAAGTAACAACCTGGTTCTGCTGTTTTTATCTTTGTCTATTCTATGGGGACATAGTGGCTCAGTGGCTAAGTCGCTGAGCTTATCGATCAGAAAGGTTGGCAGTTCGGCGGTTTGAAGCCCTAGTGCCATGTAACGGAGTGAGTTCCCATTAATTGCCCCAGCTTCTGCCAACCTAGCAATTCGAAAGCATGTAAAAATGCAAATAGAAAAATAGGAACCTTTGGTGAGAAGGTTAACAGCATTCCATGTACCTTCGGTGTTGAGTCATGCTGGCCACATGACCACAAAGACATCTTCAGACAGCACTGGCTCTTTGGAGATGAGCACCGCCCCCTAGAGTCAGGAATGACTAGCATATATGTGTGAGGGGAACCTTTAGCTTTACCTTATTCTATGTATAAGAAACTGTGCCTGTGCTATTTTAGTTTTAGATCTCTCTAATACCAAAAAATGAATTCAATGTAATATAAAAGCAGGAGATTTTAGGAATTACTCTGTAGTTCGAGCAAACTAAATCCATATTTTATACCAAATCCAACCACAAGATGCTGATGACAGTATTTGTTTAAAAGCACCTTTTTTATAAAGCAATCGGGTTTATTTATAAACAGCAAAATCACATAAGTTCTTTCATTTGCATGTTTATTTCACTTTCCCTTGAATAACTTTGTATATTTCCCCTATTTAATTAAATGACCTCTTGGTATGTTTCTTTTTAAATTAAGGACTTTTTAAAATGCTAGGATGATAATAGTAATATCTGAATGTGCAATCTCAAAACAACACTCTGAAAATATTCATGTTAAAATTAGATGACTAGTGTTTGAAAATTGAAGTGCACTAATTATGCTATTTTACCAAAATTGCCATGATAAATCAGAATACTTGAGGAATTACCTCTTCCTTGTTATTGGGTATGGTAGGAGAGGCATTCTTCAGGTTCTGTTTATGAGGTTTGTCATCAAATGAGACCCAGAAGGAAAGCATTTTCAGCCATAGTGCTCATTTTTTCTACAGAGCTTAGATTAGCCCCAACCTTACTGGCCTTTAGGGAGACCCTGAAAATACGGCTCTGCCATTGTGCTTGGAGGGGGTCTGTTGACAGTGGAGAGATTCTTCAATAGCCATGTTGAATGATGTCCTAACTGGATGTTGCTGCTGACTTGGGTGATTATTTTTTTATTTTTTTATTGAGGGTTTGTATGTTTACACATTTTTAATTAATTGTTTTGTGGTTTGGGCATTATTTTAATTGTTGTGAGTCACCCAGAGTTACCAAGGTGATACGTGCAGCTGTGCAAATTAAATAAATAAATAACAACATTCTAGATAGAAGATTATTAGAATAGACTACATTAGTCTGGGATCAGATTGCTACCAATTATTTGCACCCTAGAACCCATTGCTATGTATTTTTAGCCCTTGATGATAATAATTTGTAATCACACAATAGGAAGTTAAGAATAAAGAGATAGGAAGCATGAATAAGGAACTTGTATGGTTCGATTTAATGGCTCATGTGAGAACAATTGAGATATTCTGCAATTGTTCTGCAGCAAATCTGTTTTTCATCACATTCCTGCTTTTAAGAATGATCTTAAAATGGCTTCTTTTCCTCATTAGCACATCCTAATTTGTCTCTGCCATTACTAATATCTTCAATGGTAGATTAGATAATAGAAATAGAAATAGCAAAAGGTGCATAGCAGGATAGAAATGGAAAGAAAGGAGATTAATGGTGGTGAAGGTAGAAAGGGGGCAGGAAACTCAATCAAGGACGCTAGAAGGAAGATGATCACACTATATGAAAAAAACACCATGATTTTTATTTAAAAAAATAATAAAAATTAACTTATGATAATGGGGACGCAAGATAACAAGAGCAGATAGAATGAACAGAGCCATTAAGAAACTAGAGTCAATGAAATAATATGTAAAACCTGAATACAGTGTATATAACGTGATGTTGCATGAATATAATTGATAGTTTTTCCAATGTGCACATGAAACACTGTTGCATGGCTTTTATTATATTTTTCTATTATGCTGAAGTAGCAGTTTCCTGGAGCCTACTTAGAATCCTCATCCACCCAAGTTAATATCCTGGCAAGAGTGATGTAGCTGGCTGACAGCTCCACCTGGTTATTCTCGTCCCTCACCCATTTTTCTCAGAAAACGATCATTCTATTATAATTAATATCCTTTTTTACAGATATATACTATTCTGATTCTTTTGGTTGGAGGGCTTCAGATTTTTTTAAAAAAATGAATAATTTAAAATGTGACTATTTCTAAATATGTGTATTCTCAAAAGACAAATTTCAGGGTTCTTTTTTTCTTCTCTCACATTAGCCTGTTAAAATTATTGTGCATATACACATCCTTTAAAGCAACAATTATGTGAGAACCTGCAGGAAGGGTGCAAAACATCTGCCAAAACTCTAGTGTGCACCTTGGCCCAGCAGACTTCACAATGTGTTTTCATTGAACTTGAAGAAATTGTACCTCAAATACCTCCCTCAGTTATTTCAAACTAGATCTGTGATGGCGTACCTATGGCACATGTGCCACAGGTGGCATGCGGAGCACTCTCTGCAGGCACACAAGCTGTCGCCCACCTCAGCTCCACCATGCATTTGCATGTGCCTCCCACCAAGCAGCTGATTTTTGGGTCTCTCCTGCACATGTGGGAGACACACACGCATGTGGGGGGCATGGGGGGTTGTGCACACATGCACGGGGGTGGGGAAAGTGCAGGTGTGTGTAGCATCCCCCATGCCCATTTTTTGTTTCCGGAGGCTTTAGGGAAGCCTACTAGGCCCAAAATGGGCCAGGAGGGAAGTCGTGCACATGCACAGGGAGGGGTCACAGGGGGTCACATGCATGTGCTGGGGGTGGGGCGCATTGCATTGTGGGTGTGGGCATGTGCATGCGCATGCGATTTTGGCATGCAAGGACAAAAAGGTTAGTCATCGCTGAACTAGATATTCCAAATTTTCGATGTGTTATCTTAAGTGTTGGCATAAGTCAAGTTTGAATCTATATACAGTACATAAATTCTCTCTGAAAAGTGAAGGGAGGGTAAGAAAAGAGAAAGTTATTTATCAAGGAGTTTTCATACTCTCGGTACTTTTCTTCAGATGAAGCATCACATTTAAGCCATTCTTCTCTTGGATTTCTGTGAATAAGATTCATTGCGAGAAGTGCCCTAAGTAGAAATGTGGACTTTGGCCAACCCATTCTGAGACACTCATTTGGGAATTGGCATTTGCACCTGGACTAAGAAAATGAGTCAGCATGTGATTTAATGACATAAAATGTGACCTCACTAGCAGAAGTTATTCCTAAAATGTCTAAGAGGCAAATGCATTAGTATGTTCAGCCGCCATGCTGGTTAATGACTAGACTTTTTCAAGCATATGGGATCATTATTCCAGCATATCATCAGTAAGCTTTCCAGAAAAGCTAATTAAAGGTCCATTAAAATGCTTACCATAAAGTTGGGTCTTATCAGAGTTCTTCACTCTCGTTTGAGGAATTTGCTGAGTTTCTGCAGTTTTCTGCTCTACTCTTCTGGTTCTTCGTGTAATTACTAAAGATGAACAAAGCTAATTAGGTGGTCTTTAATTTTACTTTCATCCCTATTTACTTCTTATTTTAATCTGGAAGTGTACATTTTTTATTAATATTACAAAAACACTACCCAGTATTCAGTGGTGGTTCATTATCCATACCTTTTTTTACTTAATGCTCTCCTAATGACAACTTTTGTATTTAAAGTTCAAGCAATTGCTCATGAAGTTCAACATTAATTTATGAATTGTAACAAGATGGTGTTGAGATGATCAGATCAGGTGCTCCAAAAACAGTGTTCCCAGGGAAATTAGTACTTCCAAGCAAACATGTAAGTGTAAAAAAACTCTTAAGCAGGAAATAACTCTTAAACTGAAACCCATTGCAGCTATGCCTACCTAAACTGTACTACAAATCTGGAAGATTGTGTTAACTTTGCAAGCCAATGGATATTGAAGTCCTACAGACTTAAAGTTAGTCTTTTAATTACATTAAACTATATGATGCAGGCATTTAAAATGAAAAGTTCCTAAAGCCTTTTTTTTAAGAAAAGAAAGGAAAAGAAAATATGTAGAGACCTTGGCACTGTTTCCCTTTTCTTGGATTCCATGCTGCTGTAGTGCATTAGGTCTTGTCTAAATAATGTGCTTACACAGCTCCTCTTAATAGAAAGTTGGCCTGTTATTTTAGTAACTGAATACCTACCAGTATTTAGTATGGATTGTTTTTTAATACTGCATTTCTCATTTCTTCTGCTGCTGACATCCAGGAAGGGTAGCGTGCTGTTGCTTTCTTCTCCTGTGAATTTATTCCTTTGAACACGTTGATTGTTTCATGTGTCTTCTATAGTTGTTCTTTTTTCATTATGACAAATATGTCTTCTAGATACATACCTTTGATTGTATATGTAACTGTAATATGGTTTCTACACTCCGAATTACAGTTGCTGCTGAGTTCTGAAGATGTTGATCCTATGGGTGTTCCTCTGTTGTGTTGATATATTTGTCTATCAAACTGAAAGTAGGTAATGAGACAGAGGATGATGAGGTCCACGATACTGGGTATTTCAATCTTACCTTTCTACTTGACCAGGTTCAGTGCAGGGTGTAATACTGTTACTAAGTATTCTTTCATTATTTTTGGATCTTTGGGCATAAAGAGTACCATGACATCAAATGGAACCATAATTTCATCCTATTCTGTTTTTAGGCCTTTGATTTTAGGGAAGCACTTTAGTGAAGAGAAGATACAATTTCCATTTAGGAGCCAAGGTGGTGCAGTGGTTAGGGTGCAGTACTGCAGGCCACTTCAGCTGACTATTATCTGCAGTTCAGCGGTTCTAATCTCACCGGCTCAAGGTTGACTCAGCCTTCCATCCTTCCAAGGTGGGTGAAATGAGGACCCAGACTGTGGGGGCGATATGCTGACTCTGTAAACCGCTTAGAGAGGGCTGAAAGCCCTATGAAGCGGTATATAAGTCTAACTGCTATTTCACTCTGAGATATCCAAGCTTTTTTGTAAGTTCTTTGGCTCTGTTGTATATTGGAGTCTCTAGTAACAATACTATTGGATGAAGAGGTATATTGGGCTTGTGTATTATTGGACATCCATACTGGTGTGGGAGAATGGATCTCCCACTTTTTCATGTTTGTTCTTTTGTACACTGTTTAATGCAGGCTTTGGATAGAAAAAGACCAACACTAACACTTGCTTTATTGATATCATTTATGCTGTTTGAAGTTGAAGTATGAGGGCAAGAATACACATAAGTTGATTTAGAAGAAAAAGAATCCATTTTAGTTGGTTTTATTATTTGGAAAAACTCTGCCATAAGGAATAATAACTGTGCTACAGAAATCTGTTTGACAGATGGCATCTAGATTTGTTTAGAATATTCACAAACTAGCTAGAGAACTATTGTCTGTTTTGACAAAAGATACAAGAATATAAACATCAGTATAAAAATACCTAGGCATATGCTGTAGATTTTTTTAAAAAACATATAAAACTGAGAATAACTTAGAAAAGACCAGCAGGATGTAAGCAGGGAGAATGCTGGGCTCTCTTTCTCCCCAGAATTTTCTAAATCAGCTTTTCCTCTATTGTTATGTCCTTATATAAATCTCTTATTTGTAAGGGTTACGCTTCTTCAAAAATGCAGCACAACAAATCCAATAAAATGCTATCTTCTGCACTGGATAAAGTCTTTTTGTATTTCATTAGAGATAAGAAGTTACCTGTGGACCAAGGGAGATTTTAGTATATCACTCAGAAAAATTGAGTCTCCATCACTTCTTCTGACAAGCCTAGAAAATCACAAATTAATGGTCATAAGTCAGCTAGCATGCACTGAAAAAGTAAAAAGAAAATAATAAATACATGGTGGAGTGATATACATTGTAAGATATTACAGAGATGTGACGGATCAAAACAACCACATTTCAAATCCCAGTTTAATCATGAGCATAGAATCAAACATTTTCCCTACAATAATGTAGAATAATCATTTATTGGTGTTCATGCCTCAAGATTTTACATATAGAAAGCCAATCCTTCCACCAGGCAACTTTTTTCCCCCTAAGCAGTCAGATTTCTTTACAGAAATGTAAGAAAACCAATATTAACTGTATCCATAAGGATTAAAATGTTTGGGATGGTAGGGCAGCTTCTAATAGGCTACTAGGGATTGAATATCCATAGCCTAAAGAAGGATGGTAGCATTAGCTCACCCAAAGGAGCATTATATCAATTCTGCCATTGGCTGACAAAGACAGCAACAAACTGCTACTGTATGTTGTATAATGCATTTCCTTCTTTGTGCAGGGATTGCACTGGGTAAAATTCTGGAAGCTGCATTAGCAAAATGCTACGAGAACTTTTCCAAATGGACATTAGTCAGAGTGATAGAGAAATGTTAAAGTGAAAAGTGCAAATGGAGAGTAACATTCTTTGCTCTTTCAAACAACAAAGTAATGTCAAAAACACCCCTGGATAATTTTTTTTTTAAAAAAACTTCAAACTTCCAGGGCATAGAGCACGCACGGGGGGGGGGGATCCCCTTTCTCAAAAAAACGATCTTCTAAACATTGCAAAGCTTACTTCAGAACGGTATTACTTTAAAATTATGTGCATGTTATAGATTCTGGAATCTCCTTTATGCATCTTTCAATATGAAACCCAAGCTGGAGGTTTGAAATATTTTCAGTAAGTATGATCTAGATAGGTGTTCAAGCAGTTTTGGAATCAGTTTATGTACTTGCAGTAACTTTTGCATTATATAAATGTGCATGAAAAAACAAGTAGCAGATTTGGGCAAATAATTTACCCTCAGAGTTAGAAAAGGAGAGTAAATTCATGCAGAATTAGCAAGATAGTTTTACACCACATGAGATCATTAGTCAGTTTTTATCTGATCCAATACTTCTCTATCTCAGCAACTTTAAGATGTGTAATACTTCAACTTCCAGAATTCCCCATCCAGAATTTTGAAATTGTAGCCTAAACATCTTTAAGTTGTTGAGTTTGAGACATATTGGCTGGAACCCTTGAGGATCTGTTTTATTCTATCATCTGCTTCCTGATCCCTCTTGAAGTAATGGCAGAAGTGTTCTTCTAGTGGCAACAGATGCTGTCATAGACATCCTCAAAGGGAAATGGGGTACATTGTGACATATGTATGTCATAACCAGTGGTGTGTTTCAAATTTTTTTAGAACCTCTTCTGTAGGTGTGGTCTGCTTTGTGGGAGTGGCTTCCCAGCCATGTGACCACATGGGAGCGGCTTGGCAGCAATGTGACCAAGTGGGAGTGGCTTGGCAGTCATGTGACTGGGTGGGCGTGGTCAACTTGTAAAATGTAGTGAAACTCACGTAACAACGCTCTTGCTTAGCAACCAAAATGTTGGCTCAGAAACTCTGGCATTTGAAGCATGCAAGTCTTAAAAGCCGTGAAGTTACAAGACCCTTGCACCCCTAACCCTTTAGAAAAAAACCCCAGGGATGTTCAAACTTGACAGCTTTAAGACTTTAAGGTTTAGATAGGACTCTTAGAGGCGGGTGGGGCAATTGGTGAGCCAGCCAATCAGTGAGTGGCGGGCGGGGCAAATATGGTGCAGATGGGCAGGGGAAGGGAGCTGGAACCGGTTCTAAACGGCACAGTAGATTTGTGGAACCTCTTCTATAGAAGAGGTTAGAACTGGTAGGAACCCACCCCTGGTCATAACACAAAACTATGTTATCTAGTACATCATATTTCAGAACCAAGCCTATAAGGGTGGGATTTAAGACATAATGTTATCGTGTATGTGTCAACACTTTGATATAATCCCAGTTTACTGCAGGCATCTATGGTACCTTTTGTAAACATTTGTCTTCTTTTCATCATTTCTTTTCTCTCAATCTTGTTTTAGAAATGATATCCCAAAATGAATTTATATTCATATTAACAATTCCTAAGAAGACGTAAAGAGCCATATTTACTTTTGTTTGCTGTGTGCTTTTCATATTGCTGCCTAAAAAAATGTCTCTATGGGTTTCATACTAGTTATTTAAATCTGGCAAAATGTTTTTCTAAAAAACAATTTAAATATTTTAACAATTGATGTGAGACAAAGCTATACGAACTGCCAATCACAAAGGAAGGAAAACTCCAATTCCAACTATTCATCATTGTCCCTTGAATGAATATGAAGGATTCTCATTGTACAATTATTGGATTTGTGTTAAATATATTTTTCACAGATTTATAGTAATTTCTTTTTGCATTGTGACTATTAACAATTTTGAGAATATGATTGGAAATACACTGTCATGAATAACAAATAACAACATTCTAGCTATTTCCACATAAACTATGGATATTGTTCATGTGTTATTTCCCACATTCAATCACATTTGAGCCAAATAGCTATATAATCCTTCTTGCAGCTTCTGTAGATTGTAAACTCTCTTTTAGCTTTATACAGCAATTTCTATACAAATTGGTTTTAGCTCAGTAAGGATCTCAGGATTCAGTTCAGATCAGCTTCTGGTGTATATCACAAATATGACCGTGACATGAAAATTTAAACAACCTAAACTGAATAGCAAATAGAACAAGCCAAGTTGTTGTTGTTTTCAATTTATGCAACTGAAGAGAAATAAGCTGGGAGTGGAAATGAGGAATCTGGACAGCATGGACAGACATGAATGGTGAAGCTATTTTAAGGGCCCACTGATTTATGTTTAAGATGTTTGAAAAGTGGGCAAAATTTTCAAAAGTCCTCATGGTAAGTGAGACATTGGAAGTAATGATGCACAAAATTGCAGATGTATTTCCAATAGTGCTGATAAAGAACTTTAATACACATATAGAAAAAATATCTGCTGATTAGATATTGGTTTTTCAGCTCCTGGCTAGATTTTGAGCTTAACTGGAGACTCCTAAAACTGAATGGTCCTTGGGCTTGATTGTTTTTTGTAGATGCTCCCTTATCCAAAGTAGGTAATATCAACAGTGCTAGTAGGGAGTTTGTTCTCAGTTTCTGTTCTAATGGCTTGCCCTGTGCCAGTGTTGGTGGGCGTGGTCTTGCTTGGGCTGTTTAGTATTTGCTGGTTTCACAGTTCCTTGATTGGAGTATTATTTACTTGTGGATTATTGGGCTGATGTTAATATTGGCATTAATTTATGCTCATCTGGGTGTTGATTGCTGGTGGAGCGGTGTTTTGGTCTTTTTCTCCCTTTTTTGGCTTGTTGGTTGTCTTTTTGTATGGTATGTAAATGTGGTTTATTTCTATGTGCCTACTTATGGCTGATTTGTCAGAATACCAAGCTTTCAGGAATTCTCTACATTTTTTAATTTGGCTTGGTCTAGGATGGTCAGAGTTTCCCAGTTGAAACTATGGTTAAGATTGTCCATTGTAAAATTTTTAAAAAAATTACCATGTCTTCTGACTCTAGTTGGCATTCATGATGTGTTCAGTTAGTCTTCTGCATGTTTGGCCTACAAAGTGCCTGCTGCAGTCCTTACACTATATGTTGAAGATGACTCCTGGTTTTTTTTGTTTAAATTCTTCTGGGGCTGCTGAGTCTTTTAGTTTAGTTAGGATGTTTTGCAGTCCTAAAACTGCATGGACTTGTCCATGTAGTTGTTAGGAGTCTAAGACTTAATTTGATGCTTTTTCCCATTCCAGCCCAAGTGTCAGCCAGGGGATCGCCTCTTTCTACAGCATATAGTATAGCCTTCCTCAACCAAGTGCTCTCTAAATGTCTTGAACAAATAATCTTACAATTACCTTTTTGTATCTCACAACAAGCAATGCATTTACACATTGTGGGTAATTTCAATTGAGAAGGAATTATCAGATCCTCAGGCAGGGACTCAAATACAAAGACTCTCAATAACGATGGAGGAGTTATTAATTCAGAAGCCAGATAATTTAATTTTTACTTATCCATTAATCAAATCTGTATAGTTGCCCATCTTGCAAAAGTCAAGCCTGGGTGGCGCACAAAATAAATTAAGCAGAAAATATAAAAACACTAATAGCAAATATAAAAAATATTATAGTATATAATTATAATTAAATATCTAAAAACTCAACATGCAAACCATAAGAGATGACAATTATTACTGCCATCTAAACAAGTCTGCAGTTCAAGCCTGGTCATATAACCAGGTCTTCCAGAATATCAAAAGGAATCAGGCCAATCTGGGTTCAGGGGGAAGGATGTTCCATAAGGCAAGCGCTATGTCAGAGAAGGTAAATCTCCTGAGACCCACCAAAAGTAGATCTCTAGTCAATTATACCTGAAGGCATGTCTTTCTTCTCTACTGGTGGACTGTATGGGTCTGATGCAAGTATGGGACTGTATGGGACTGATGCAAGCAGGGAGAGGTAGTCTCTCAGATAGACCACTCCCATGCCATGAAGAGCTGTAAAAGTTAAAATCAATGTTTTGAATTGGACCCAGTAACGAATTGGCATAACTCCAGAACCCTACCAACTTTTAGTTTGATAACAGAACAGAACAGGAATGCAAGCTGTATTTTGCTCTAGGTGTGGCTCTAGGTGTGGCTCCTTTCAAGACTATTTGGAAACTTCGGCTGGTGCAGAATGCAGCTGCACATTTAATGAGCCCATTTTCTTATTACCATGTTACATTGTTATTTATTAGCTCCTTTGGCAAATGGTTTATTTCCATGCACAATTCAAGGTAGTAGTTGTTAATTATACAGTTCTATAAGGCTTGGGGCATAGTGGCTCAGTGGCTAAGACACTGAGCTTGTCGATCAGAAAGGTCAGCAGTTCAGCGGTTAGAATCCCTAGCACTGTGTAATGGAGTGAGCTCCTGTTACTTGTCCCAGCTTCTGCCAATCTAGTAGTTCGAAGGCACATGGAAAATGGGGACCACTTTGGTGGGAAGATAACAGTATTCCGTGCGCTTTCAGCATTTAGTCATGCCGACCATATGACGACAGAGATGTCTCCGGACACAGCTGACTCTTCAGGTTTCACCCTTCAGAGTCGGGAATGACTAGCACATATGTCCGAGGGGAACCTTTGTCTTTTATAATGCTTGGGAACTAGTTATTTCAAGCCAGACTAGGTTGTTTAGAATTCGTTCATCCAACACAAGCAAACAGAGAATGCCCACTGATGGTGTTTGCTGCCACCTCCAAAATCAGCAAGTCTGGTAAAGGACACTCAGAGGGCAGATTTTTTGAAGAGGAGTTCTTTCAGCTTTCCTTCAGAGGTAAGAATACCTCTTTCACTCATGCTGAAAATGTATGATCTGGCTGTCAAAGTGCTTTTGGGAGCTGGAACATTACTTCTTAATGTTATTTTCAGTTAAAAGTGGCACCATGGGCGTTTTGCATTGGCTATTATTGTGTTTGTTGATTGAACACATTTTGTAATCCACTTAGAGTGACCCAGATTGATGCAATATAAAAGTCACCATAATATAGAGGTATGTTTTTCCCATATAACCACTGATTATCTTTGGTAGACATTTCTGTCCATCCCTTACAGAAATATAATTCCCAAAAGCACATAAAATGACTTTTTTTTTAGTTATGTGCAAAATCAAATTGCTTGTTTCTTTGAATGACTGGTTCTTTTATTTACTCAGAATCTTCATTAAATACTTAGCACATTCAATTATGCTTTGTCATATTAGGAACTCCTTTTGGCAACAAACTCTATAGCTTTTTTTTTTTAAAAAATCTCTTATTCCCTTTTTTAAAACCCCATCATGTGTAGTCATACTAATTCAAAATGCGATATAAAGGTCTGAGATATATTTATCCATTTCAAATCTTTACAGGATAAATGCTTTTTCATCTGAATTGTCCATGTGAAACAATCACATATAGATATAATTTTAAAATGTCAATGTCTTCGATCACAAATAATTATTACTTCCTACGCTTGATTTAACTAAGATATAAGTTTTTAAAAGTTCTCTTGTTGATCCCATTGGTACAGCGAAGCTTTTTCTGTTTTGCAGCAGAATAAAATGGTAGAAAGGAACCCAACTTTGGGTATCTTATTTTTTAAAGCAATTCCTTGTTTTTTGAAAAAAAAATGTATTGATCATACAATAGGTAGGACAAAGGGTCAAAATAGAAAGTGCTTTTATTTGTTTATTCTTAATTTAGAACAGAAGGATTTGCATAGTGTTTAAGTCCAATTATCTTAGTTGTGTTTAATTTCCTCTTAATTGGAATTAGGTTAGCCAACAGGAATCTTTTAAGGTAAATTCACTGATGCCTAGGTGGAACTATCTTAATAGAATCCTTAGAAAGAATTCCAAAGTTGTATATTGTTTGAAAGACAAATTCCACTACTCATTTCTGGATGAATGAAACATTGGCTTGAATGGCACAAATTTTGAATTGAAGTAGGGTTTTCATTGATCCCCATGCAAATAAGCAGAATAACACATGAATATAAATGTGTAAACCGGTATGTTTATTCATTAAATTTATATCTAATAATGTGAAGGACTGTTGACCTGGGATTGGGAATGGGGAAGGAAGAATGAACCATTAAAAGGAGAGTTTCAGAAAGTATTATTTAATCCCGAGAAAGTACAAAGTGTGACAAAAAATTCAGAATAATCCCACACTGATTTTATTTGGTATAAGAGAAAAGTAGAAATAGACTGCCAGACTATTTTAACACATTCTTGCAACCTTTGCTGTATTCATTTTTGACCTGACTTACCTTAAAGAGCTGACAAATTGTTACTGCCTGCAAAAACTCAGATTATGATCTTGAGCACAATCAGAGAAAAATAACGAAGCAGTTTTAACATAACCCAGCCTTGAAAACTGGACTTCAATAATAGAAATAAGCAATTCTGCTTTGTATTCCTGAATGTTTGTTTGTTTATTTATTAAATTTATTCCCCCCCCCCAATATTACCACAGGGTAACTCTGAGTGGCTCACAATGTTAAAAAGATAAAACTATAGAAAACCTATAGACAATATAAATAAAATAATATAAAAATCCAAATATTCAGTCTTAACTAAAAGATGGGGAATGAGGGAATAGGATGAATGGGAGGGGAGGAACTGTTACTAATCTACCAACCAATGTGAAATCCCTCCAGTGGTGGGTTGCAGGCATACTGGAGCCTGCCCGCAGCATCGGATACCATTCCGGTACAGTGCTCCAGAGGGCCCACCCTCCCACCCGTGCTCCTTACCTGTCTTTTAACTCTTCAGCGCTTACACGCATGGCATGTACAACACCTGTGTGACTCTTCACCAAGCAGCTGCAGCATTGTGGAGGCTCGTAGAGGCATCGATGGACAGTAAGACGCATGTGCACGCTGTGCTCATGTGCGTGCGTGCCACGCATGTTCATGTGGAGGACGCTGGGCCCTGTTGCAACCGGTGGGATCCTGAACTCACCATTGAATCCCTCCATTGGAGCTCCAAGCTAACTGTCAGAGCCAAGTCTTTTAAGCTCTTGAGGAGAGCTCTGGGGGTTTGGGTCTAATCCGCTCTGGGGAGGACAAGATGTTCTAAAGCTATGTCTGCAGACTGATCGGTGTCCCATTGCAACCTCTAAGATGATGCACCAGTTTAACAATCTGAAAAGCTAATTACCTTTTTAAAAATTCATACAACAATTCAGGAGGTTTGACCCAGAGAAATAATTGAGTTTCTCCATCCCATTGCTGATAAGCAGCACTAGCGTTGTTCTCTGTTAGCAGACCCACTCAGCAATTCTACAAATTGACACATTCAGTGATTTTTGTGGTGGTACAAACCCATATAGAGATCTAACAGAGCACATCCTTTTCACACCAGCATTGATTTTGCACATCTTCTAAAGAGACGATGCCTGAAACTAGCTGAGAAAGTCAATAATGCAAAGCAATGTGTTTGAGATCGTGATAAGTAACAGAAAACAAAATCAATGTTTCCAACTATTATTATCATGAAGTATAGTTCATTATAGAGAACATTAAACTGGAACAAATGGCATCATTCACATTTCTGCACTGTCACTCATGATGACAATCATGAGAAATGATGCACACACAGACACACATTGCAGTTTGGGTAGTTACTATCCAATAACCTTCCAATCAATGAAGTATTACAGAAACACTGAAGAAGATGGATGCTCGAGTCACATATCATCAGCACTGGCACTATCTGCACATAAAGAAGGAAAACTAAATGTGCCAGACTGCCTGTGATGTCCCAAGTAAGGAAGTTTTAACAGGCAAATCAGAAGCTTGTATTTCCACAGCAAGAAACAGACAAGTAGAATGCAAGCAAACCAGGGCTTAAATCATGGTTTGCATTAAGCCATTCATTTGTATGCCACAATAATTATTATATTTATTCCTCCAAGAAAGCTATTTTCAAAATAGGATGCTCATCTTACATTTCTTGACAATATGTTAACAAAAGCAAAAAGATGGATAGAATTGGAAGAATATGAGGAATATGGCAATACTTATTATTGCATGGGTTTTTTATTTAAAAATATGAAATTACTGTATTTTTTTTTCATTTAAAAATATTGCTCTGGCAATATCAGTGTTGAAGAAGAAAGGTTCTCCCTTCCCCCCAAATCTTTTATGCAATTGTCTTTATCTGGCCTAAGACTATACATTTACTCTAATTAATGTTAAATTGACAAAATTAGCTGCACAATTTCTTCTTAGCACGGTATGTCCTTTGATCTTAGATTCTTTGAAAAGAAAGAATGAGCAATTTCTGAAACTGCTGGGAAATTTCTGAAACTGCTGGGAGGCCAAAGAGCTGTTGCCCCCGTCTCGAATGGTATGACTGTTGTGTGTTTTTAAATTATGTATTGTTATGTTTCGTCTTTTTATTTTCTGTCTGTACCCCCCTTCCCTGATTTGAATTGTGAGCCGCCCTGAGTCCCCTTCGGGGGGAAAAGGGCAGCATATAAATATAATCAAATCAAATCAAATCAAACAACCAATTGCTCTCCTTCACATATGATGGGCAGAGTTGGATAAATGTAAGTAGATGATTATGTGAAGGACAATCATGTGTGAATGCTTTCTCTATTGGCAGGTGGGAAACTGATAACATTCAAGGGGAAGGGAAATGAAGTTAGTGACTCCAGTAATTTCTTTCCTCAAGTTTGTTCTGCATCAAAACTCTAAAGCAGATTAAAACTGGAGCAGCACAACTTATGTTGGCACACTTCTCTTGTCATAAAAACCCTGGAAAAATATACATTAAACACCCATTTGGTTGTCCACAAACTTCCTTCAGGATTCCAAATTAAGTAGATTGCATGTTTTACATGGTAACAGCTGACCTCATATATTTGTCTTAGCCTCCATCTCTTTAGTACAGAGCATGGCTGGGGCAGTCCTCTACTGCAACCTACATGCTACACATGAATAGAATGCAACTTTTCTTGTTGAAGGCTCCAAGAGAAGCTGGGTTTGAAAGCAGCAGTTCAGGGGATTTAAAGGTTTCAGATAGCTCAGGTGTCGTCATCTAATTCCTTTGGCAGAGTCTAATTCCATCACAGCAGTCCAAATAGTACAATGGAAACACTTAGGCTAGTAGCTTTGACCATTCTTCATTCAGGGAATCTTTCTACATCACCATGCCACAAAAGGCCAACTAATCCTGCTGGTTTCACCAAATGTAGAAAAATCTGGATATCAGTTGGTTTAATGACAGTGATAGGCAGCAGTAAATCCCTAATGCACAGTAGGCAGTTATTCACTGTTTTAGTTATAAACAAACACATTATTTTTAAAAAATATTATACTTTATGAACGCTAACTATCGTGATCTCTTGTCAATTTTAAAGTTAAAAAACTCCCTAAAATTATCAAATCCAAAATATCATCGCAGGGCCTGGAGTAACAATTTAATTAGTTAATATCTCAAAGCCATACACTTTTCAAGTGAGAAGAGAAAACAGATGTTATACTCAATCTATTCAGATGTTCCTTGCCAGTTATCCAAGGATGTAAGTAATGGCACAGGTCTTTCCAGACCTGCAGGGGATTATGAGATGTGTTCTGGGGCAGACACTCAGTTCATACAGGATGATGAGAATACGAGTTCATCCTAAAATATCCACACAATTATTTCTACTTGACATCTCATATAATCCTGCTCACAAATTGTTCTCTCCCTCTCTCTCTCTCCCCTCCTCCAAGTCCATGCATATTTGTTTATTTTTGACTACAAAGCTGGGAATCACTGATAAACACGGATTTTTCATAAATTATGTAACACTACACTATTGTAAGCAAGATCTCCATTTACTGTATGATTCCCCAATGCAGACAACCCAAAAGCAGGAAGGCAGTCTTTGTGGGCCTCTTTGAAGTAGATCCAATCAGGCTGACAGAGCTGGAGAATTTTGCTTCAGTCAAGCAAAGTCTCCAAAGTTCAAGCTAAAGTAACAGCATAAAAAAAAGCAGTGACTTTGTTTCGCTCAGCTACAGTGCTTGATGCTGCTTTTCCAATAATAGCCCCAAGTAACTTTCCATTCAGCCTGTCATTTTTCATACCCAGTGTGAAATTGTTGTATGATTTACTGCTCTGTGTTCTAAGAGCCATTGCCCAAGACACTCTTGCTGCCCTCGTCACTGATTTACTTAAATCTTTCTTACGTTTGTCAGCTGCAGGTAATGGGCATACTTCTGCATAACAACGGATAATTTGAGTGGAGAATGCGGAGCAATGCTGTAGAAAGCTAGTGGCTGAGATTACAGCGCTTGACAGATGAGGTTACTGTGATTATCGTCTGTGCTCATGAGTTCCATTACTGGAAGAAACAGCACACAAAAGAGACCAATTCCCCATACTATATATAGGGCTACTTTACTTTGGTAAGAGCAATTTCAGAGGAAGAAGTCCTCCCTTGGTTAAAAGGTACAACGATAATGGGGTAGCCACTTCACACAAATATTTAGTGCTCTACACATCAAATGCCTCTTATTATAATTTTCCTGCTCTGTTTGAACCCGGCAGGGTGCTCACTTTAAACAGATTCTTTATCTGACAAAACTAAAATTCACTTGGGACTACTCTTCAAAAGTCTCTATCATATCTGCTTAGATTTCCATTGCTGGGTCTTGAGTTTAAGAACTAGGAATGCTGATGGAATTAATTCTTTGCAAACTGACATAATTCCTGCTGTCCTGCAGAAATGAAGACTGGGATGCAAATGTCCTCATTTTACCTCGCACCAAATGTCTTTACACAGTCCTCCATTCAGATTGAAATGTAGTATCTAGAAATGCCTATTACCTTATTAATATATATTAGGAATGTACATTATGAGAGAGAAATATATTTGGATTTAACTTGCATTTATTCTCAAAAACAATCACTTTAATTAGTTTTAATGGTATGTATTGTTTTCTTGGGAACTGCATGCCAAGTAATGGGGACTGCAGCCAAGAAATTAAAAGACGCTTGCTCTTGGGAGGAAAGCTATGGCAAATTTAGACAGCATACTAAAAAGCAGAGACGTCACCCTGCCAACAAAAGGGCATATAGTCAAGGATATGGTGTTCCTAGTCGCAATGTATGGCTGTGAAAGTTGGACTATAGGAAAGGTTGAGCGCCGAAGAATTGAGGCCATTGAACTATGGTGCTGGAGAAGACCCCTGCGAGTCCCTTGGACTGCAAGGCGATCAAACCAATCAGTCCTAGAGAGCAACCAATTGCTCTTTAGAAGGCCAGATCCTGAAGATAAAACTCAAATACTTTGGCCACCTAATGAGAAGGGAAATGCTGGGAAAGATTGAGGGCAAAAGAAGAAAGGGACAACAGAAAATGAGGTAGGTGGATGAAGTCACTGAAACACTAGGCTTGAGCTTAAATGGACTCCAGAGGATGGTAGAGAACAAGAAGGCCTGGAGGAACGTTGTCCATGGAGTTGTGATGGGTCAGACACAACTTCGCAACTAACAACAACAAATTGTTTTCTTTGTATTTTTGTTTAATTATTTCTTATACTCCACCAAGAGTCATGTTGTCTGAGTTAGGTAGCCATGATGATGATGATGATGATGATGATGATGATGATGATGACGACGACGATATCCATTCAGTTATGTCTTATTCTTGGCAATTCTATGGGCCACATCTCTCAACGTCTTCCATTCTTGGACTACTTTTTTGAGGTTTTCTGTGCTCTGGTTGGTGTCAGCTTTGATGGTGTCCAGCCATCATGTTCTTTGGCTTCCTGGCTTCTTTTTACCCCTAACTCTTCCAAACAGAATTGCTTTCTCCAATGAATTCTCCTGCCAACATGGCCAAAATAAGTGAAATGCACTTTTGTGATTCTGCCTTCCAGTGATTGGTGATACACATTCCAGTAGTTGCTTGTTAGTCACCTTTGCTGTCCAAGGAATACACAGGAACCTTGTTCAGTAAAACAGCTCAAATTGATTTTCTTTCTCTCTTGCTTTTTTAAAGTCCAACTTTTGCAACCATAGGTAGTTGCAAGAAAACCAATAGCGCAAACTAATCTACATTTGGTTGCCAGGCTGACATCCTTGTTTTTCCATATTTGGCTGATGTTCATCATTGTTGTGCAACCCAGTGCAATCCAATAGGTAGCCATATAAATGTTCTAAATTAGATTCTTCAGAATTATCAATATTGACCCACACACACACAAAGATTGATGGGACTATTCAATGTTGCTGCTATTGTTGCAATATAATTACAAATAATTATTTGTACTATTAGTTAAAATGGTATTAAATAATATTCATAATTGTTTGGAGGTTGATGAATAATATGAAACTTTATGAAGAGGTTGATGAGTTGAAGAGTTTGAGGAACTCCTGTTCTAAATAAACAAATAAATGTAGGCCTGTATAATGCACAGATGTGTTGTAGGTTGTGTGTCATTTCCAGTCAGTTTTATCCTTTACCCAGAAAGGACCGTCTGGTATGGAACGGGACAAACGGGGTGTTTTAAATGAAGCCATTGGAAAAATGTATCTTCCACAAAGTCAGCAGTGCAAGAATGTAATTGTGTGGCAAAAGCAACTGTTCCCTGAACTCCCCTTTGCTAAATTTGGAGGTTAAATTCACTCAGCATCATACGAAACAGAGAGGTTTAAGTCCCACTCAAAGTTCAACTCTTAACATAACCTTAGCTACAGAGTCACTATTCATGTCTCCATAATATATTTTTAGCATTACCCTGCCATTTCACCTTGTGCAGCTATTTAAAGATCAAAAGGAATTTCTTTCACTAAAGGAAAAAAAAGTAATGCATTTTAACAGGGAGGGAGGAGAAGGAGGAGGGAGGGAGGGAGGAGAGAGAGGTGGGGAGAGAGAGAGACAGACTAAGGGGTGAACAAGAATATTCAGCAAATGCTACCTAATCATTCTTAAAAATTTAACATTTGACTGTCAAAGGTGCTTCCTCTCTGATTCCATCAGCATAAATTACAAAACTAAAATGAGATCAGGACCAAGAAAAGGTGGATTCAAATTCCAATTCAGCCATGCACAAAGTAATATTGACCTTTTCCTCTCCCCTGACCATTTAATCTACTCCACATACTTAGACTGTAGAGTGACAGCATCCTGTCCCCCATGCCTGAACTATTTAACAGGGGATGTGAGTGTGACAGGAAATATAAAATATGGGACAAATAATGGGAAAAAAAACCCTGAAGAAAATAACATTTCTTTAGAGGACAGATTTGACTGTATTTTTAACCAGTTTTTAACTACATGTGACATGAATTATATCACTTGAAGGGACAATTCGCAATATTAAAACCATGAGTCCAGCAGGGAAACGGCATCTAGGGGAGAGATAGAGAGAATCTCCATACCTCACCATTGGTATTTTCAGATCAGAGGCCGAGGACTATATTCTTACCACATTTGTCAGGTGCGACTTCATTTAATAATCAGGAAAGAAAAAACTCAACTCCATTTGTGTGAAATTAAGTGTACTTTTACTAATTACAAATGAACAGTAGCGAAGCTAAGCTGAATCTGGTTAATTAGGCGCAAAAGCAAAGAATATCATGTATAATTCAATCCCCTCCCCTTGGCACCCCAGTCCATAGTCCAATTATAATTCACCCAACTGTCAGGTGGGAGATATCTTCAAAAAATTTCACCAGGATGGAATGCTGGACAGATAACCTTGGCGGGAAACTCCCTTCCTCCACATGCGCAATGAGATGGTCAGGTCAGCGTCTAGAATCTTCCTCCAGTACATAACGATTCCCTTCCCAAATACCAAGCCCCCCCTCCCCGTTTCAATGGCAGCCGAAGCAGCAGCAAAGCAGAGGCTGACATCCAGCCCTCCTCCAGAAAAGGGCGGTCAGACCTGTAGAAACGAAAAGAACACAAACAAACTGACAGACAACAATACACGAAAGAGAGAAAGGGGAAGGGAGAAAAAACAACAAAAAAAGGAAAGGAAAATTAGGAGACTGTCCAAGAATCAGGGCTTGTCAGGATAGACAGAGTAGAACTTGCGGAGCAGACGAGGCGCTCGAACATGGGACCCGTCAACCCATTCAGCGTGAGATGGGGGAAAATGCTTCCAAGCCACCAGGTACTGGACACGGTTCCGCCGCTTACAAGAGTCCAAAATCTCACAGATCTCGAAATGTTGCTCTCCCTCTATCAAAAGCGGGCAGGTGGAGGAGGAAGAGGTGTTCTCAAAGAAGAAGTGAGGTGAGGTTTCAGGAGATTAACATGAAAAACAGGGTAAACCCGGTTGAGATGCTTAGGTAACTGGAGACGGATGGAGACAGGGTTGATGATCTTGACAATTGGAAATGGGCCAATATACTTGGGGCCCAACTTCTTCGACTTCTGCATCGTTTGAAGAAACCTAGTGGATAAATAAACTTGATCACCAACTTTGTACTCATGGGGTTTAGCCTGTTTCTTATCAGCTTGTTTCTTATGAGCACGGTGCGCAGCATCTAGAGTCTGGAGAGCCAAAGGCCAGACGTCCCGAAGGCGATCACTCCACTCGGACAGCGAAGACACTTGCAGCTGCTCGCAAGGAATCTCAGGAATGGGCACAAAATCTTGGCCATACACCACACAAAAAGAGGTAAAGCCAGTACTGCTGTGCATGGAATTGTTGTAAGCCACCTCAGCATGAGGCAACAGTTCCACCCAATCATCTTGTTAGTAGTTGATGAAACAACATAAATATTGCTCCAGCACAGAATTAGTCCTCTCGCAAGCCCCATTAGTTTGAGGGTGGTGGGAGGAGCTTAACCCCTGGGCGGAGCCAATCCACTTCAGAAACTCTTTCCAGAACAGGGAGGTGAACTGAACACCCCTGTCCGAAATGATGCGGTTGGGCACCCCATGTAAGCGATATATATGTGAGATGAACATCTTAGCGAGAGATTTAGCTGAAGGGATCTTGGAGCAAGGGATGAAATGAACTTGCTTGGAGAATAAGTCAGTAACAACCCAGATTACTGTGTTTCCTTGACTTTCCAGAAGTTCAACAATGAAATCCATGGAGATCTCCTTCCACGGGGCTACTGGGTGAGCCACCTCCTGGAGCAAACCCTGGGGCTTACCCGGAGGGCGTTTAGCAGCGGCACAAATGGGACAACTAGAAACATAAGCCTCAATGTCCTTTTTCAGTGAGGGCCACCAAAATTGCCTCTTGACAAGGTGCAGGGTCTTGACGAATCCAAAGTGCCCAGCCATCTGGGAGTCATAGGCCCTTTGAAGTACAATGGTTCTAAATGACACAGGGAGGTATAACTTTGCCCCAATCCAAGCCAATCCATCTTTCATAGTGCATTCATCCATGTCTTGCTGGAACCAGTCATCCTCAGTAAGGGCCTTTTTTAGGTTAGAAAAAAAGTCCTCAGTGACTTCCAATTTAGAAGTTGTTTGACTTCTAGTAACAGCAGGAGCAGCCAGGCTCTTTGTGGGTATGACAGGCTGGACAACACTGAGCTTTGAACAGTTGTACTGAGGGAGTCTGGACAAAGCATCAGCCATAAGGTTTTTCCCTCCTGGAATGTATTTCAAGGTAAAATTGAATCTATTGAAATGCTGAGCCCAGCGCATCTGCTTAGGAGAAAGTTTTCTGGGGGTTCTCAATGCCTCCAAGTTTTTATGGTCAGTCCACACCTCATAAGGGTGCTTGGCACCCTCTAGAAAATGGTGCCACGTGGATAAAGCCCAGTGAATAGCAAAAGCCTCTTTCTCCCAAATGGCCCAACGTCTCTCTGTGTCGGTCAGTTTGCGAGAGGTATAAGCGCAGGGTTGTAATTTACCTTGGCTATTAGCTTGAAGTAGTACAGCTCCCACTGCCATATCACTGGCGTCAGCCTGGACCACAAAAGGTGCGTCCATGTCTGGGTGTTTGAGGACTGGTTCCTCCGCAAAGAGGCGTTTCAGCTTCTCGAAAGCAGCTTGACAGTCCATAGTCCAGTCCAACGGTTTGCTAGGTTTAGGCTTGGCCCCTCCTTTCGACTTAAGGAGGTTAGTTATAAGGAGAACTATCTTAGCGAAGGAGGGAATAAATTGATGATAGAAGTTAGCAAAACCCAAAAATCTCTGTAATTGCTTACGTGTACGTGGAGCCTCCCACTCGGTGACAGCTCTGACCTTAGCGGGGTCCATTTCAATTCCCTTGTGGGAGATTCGATAGCCCAGGTAATCAATCTTCTCCTGATGAAATTTGCACTTGGACAATTTGGTGTACAGTTCCGCCAAATTTACAGTTCCGAGTTTTTTCAGAACTATGCGAACAAGCTTCACATGTTCCTCACATGTTTCCATGTAAATAAGGATATCGTCTAAATAGACCATTACGCCTTTGTAAAGATGGTCATGTAAAACCTCATTAATCAACTGCATGAAGACTGCTGGCGCCCCCTGGAGGCCAAATGGCATTACTCAAAATTGGAAACAACTAAGGGGGCAGTTGAAAGCAGTTTTCCATTTGTCCCCCTCTTTAATTCTGACTCTATAGTACGCTTCCCTCAGGTCCAACTTAGTGAAAATCCGACCCTTCCCTAGTTGGGTCAGCATGTCCTTCATCAGTGGTAAGGGGTACAGGTTCTGAGCAGAGATGCAGTTTAAATTTTTGAAGTTCACACATAATCTGAGGGAGCCATCTTTCTTTTCTCTGAACAATACTGGAGCTGCTACCTTGGCCTTGCTGGTTCAATGAAGCCCCTTTCCAAGTTTTTATCAATGAATTTCCTCATTTCCTCCATCTCTCTAGGGGTCATTGAATATATTTGGGGCTTTGGAAGCTTTACTCCAGGTAAAATATCAATGGTGCAATCTGTGGGTCTGTGAGGGGGCAATTTATCAGAAGATTTTTCACTAAAAACATCCTTGAGGTCCCAATATTCCCTTGGTATTCTTTCATCCCCCTCAAACTTCTCCTGCCCCCTGGCTGCCAGTGAGCGAGTAGTAGTATCAGAGGCTGGAGATTCAACTTTTCCCTCCAGGGGTGTGGCTGTCCGAATCCGCAACCACCCCTCTCTCCAGTTTATGCGTAGGTTCCATCTACAGAGCCAGGGGAGTCCCAAAACAAGGGGCTGGTCCATGCCAGGCACCACAATAAAAGTTATTATTTCTTGGTGGGTACCCATCCACATCTCGATGGGTTCAATGGAAAAATGAGCAGGACCGCCTCCCGCAATAGAGCCATCTATTTGGCAAAAAGCAATAGGGATTTTTAAAGTCTTTAGTTTCAAACCTAGCTTCTCAACCATTTCAGGGCTTATCATGCAACGGGAACACCCAGAATCTAATAGAACCAGAAGTTTTTCTTTTGCGCCAGAAGAGGGCACTCTAAGCTCAATTGGGATAAGCATAGGGCCAGAGTGGGAACTTACCCAGCGATGAGAATTCTCATCATCAGTGTCATCAGACGGGCTGGGGCTTTCGTCTCCCCCCTCCTCTGGCTCAAAGCGTCGAGAAACATTTTCTGCAGCGAAGCAGCCTCCTTCCTCTTGCCTGGAGCCTTCTCAGGTTTCCTCTCCCTTCGGGGGGGTGGAGCAAGGTGGGTCTGCTTGACTCGGCAATTCACAGCACGATGCCCCTCCTTTCCACAGCGGAAACAAGCGGAGAGCTTGGGTTTGCCTGCAAAACCTCACCTGTCCTCACTTCTTGGGCAGGGGGATTTAGGGGTTGGGGGGGATTTCTCAATGTCCCCCTCTTCCATGCAACGAAGCCTGATTAAGTCTAACTCAATGTTTGCAGCGTTCTCATACCAAGGTTCCAAACGACGGGGAAGGCGTCTGTTTATGCATTGCTGGTAAACGTCTTTATCCAAGCCATCAGCGAATCGATCCAGCAAGGCTTCTTCCAACCACCTCCTCATGTAGGCCGACAACTCCTGGAATTCCTGCACATATTCAGGCACAGTTTTCTTTCCCTGTCTAAGGGCCGTAAATTTCAGCCTAGCGCGACGCTCGGTCAAAGGGTTGTCAAACCTTCTCCTCATGGCTGCCATAAAGTCATTAAAGTTCCTCAGGAGAGGGGAGTTACTATTATGTAATCCGACCATCCAGTCGGCTGCTTTCTTCTCCAAGGCCATTAACACCATTCTCACTTTAGATTCATCCGTGACTAAATCAGGCCCATATATTTCCATATAATTCCAGACCTGAATAATAAACAACCCGAGACATCTGAGTTCTCCATCATATTTTACGCTTAAGGATGGGACCTTAGCCATCCGACGTCGCCTCCCCCCCCCCCCCCGCTCTCGGAATGTCTCTAACTGCAGGGGGGGAGGTTGGTGCTGGGTTTTCTTGCTCACATCCCCCTTCGGCCCCTCCAGTCTCCCTTAAGCTATGCAGCGAGTACCTTTTCTCCAGTTCCTCTGCTGGTTCCTTTTCCACAGCTCTCTCTCGAATTCGGCGTTCACTCCATGCCTCTTCGAGGAGCCTCATGGCGTGGGAGATTTTGTAGTCTTCCTCTCCAGAGCCACTCCAGTTAGCAGCTGGCTTTTTCTTTGGCCTCCTTCTCGTGACTCCAGGTTGTAATTCCTCAGGTTCCTCTTTCTGTCCCACACCCCAAGTCCATCTGGGATGAACGGCAGGTTCTTCCACTCTCAGGTCGGCTAGCATTTCTGTTAGAGATGGTGCTGCTGTTGCACCCATGTCTTCCTCCTGGTCGCTTTCATGCAAAGACATTTTTCTTTTCTTTCTATGAGGGCACCCCACTCGGTAGTTGTTCGCTCCGGGTTGGGTGCGAGGTGAGATTCAGCTTAGTGTCAGGTGCGACTTCATTTAATAATCAGGAAAGAAACCACTCAACTCCATTTGTTTGAAATAAGTGTACTTTTACTAATTACAAATGAACAGTAGAGAAGCTAAGCTGAATCTGGTTAATTAGGCGTGAAAGCAAAGAATATCATGTATAATTCAATCCCCTCCCCTTGGCACCCCAGTCCAATTATAATTCACCCAACTGTCAGGTGGGAGTTATCTTCAAAAAACATCATCAGTATGGAATGCTGGACAATTAACCTTGGCAGGAAACTCCCTTCCTCCACATGCGCAATGAGATGGTCAGGTCAGCATCTAGAATCTTCCTCCAGCACATAACAATTCCCTTCCCAAATACCAAGCTCCCCCCTCCCCGTTTCAATGGCAGCCGAAGCAGCAACAAAGCAGAGGCTGACAACATTTTTGGCCAAGGCTCCACCTTACCCTTTCCTATTCCTCTGCATTTTGATTCCAATCTGGATTCAGAAGTTTCATGTTAATATTTTTATTCTTTTATAAGTGATGCTGATGTGTCTTCACATACAGTACATCACAATATCTTAAGTATGTGAGTGAAGACAGGCACTTAAGAGAGTAAAGACAGGTCTTCCCTGATAGTTCTCAGAGTATATGCTTGATGTAGATAGTAGTGTGCTTCAGTTTGGCAAGATTCTGTCTATAGGTATGAAATAATAAAGAAATCTGCTTGGAAGAATCAATGTTACAACTTTTTCCCCATTTGAATCCTCCCCCTTGGTTGTTTTTGTTATTTTGCATTTAGTTTTTCTTGGTGTTTCATAAAGTTGTTTTAAGTGAGAGGGGAAAAATAAAAATCACATGTCATTCTTGGTTTGGAGGCCTGACAATCTGCAGACAACTATGGATATGGAAGATATATTTGTTTCTATAGTTTTCCTGATAGTATTTATAACCAGCCTCAATCCAAATGGACTGTGAGCATTGTACAACAAAGTTAGAATATGAACCAGTTATAATCAGTCATGTCCAGAGAGTAAAAATCATCAATAAAAATCTAAGTCATCATATGGATATAAGGGCCATATGCCAGCTGAATTGTCACTTGTAACATAAAAAGACTAAATTTTTCTGATCCCATGTCTTCAACTATTTTGGTTTACTACTTCTTACTCCTTTTCTGTGTTTTGCATAATGTTGCTTAATCTAAAAAGGAATGTTATGGTGGGTAAATATGTATATATGAACGCATATCACCCAGATTTGTTAAAGAATTATTATAAAAAACAAATCATGGCATTAATCCCTAGAATGCACAGTTGTTCTGCAATTTAATCTTCGGCAGATCTTAAAACTTGCTTTTGTTTTGCCCTTCTGAATCTGAAATTGTACCCTTATGCTCTTTGTAAGGTAAATACTGGTGTGAAAATAAATGGAGGAACTGTGGGGGGAAATCGGTTTGGTTTTAAAAAAAAAAAATAACAAAGTTCATATATCTTTTATTTTCGCTATTTTTCAGAATCTCAAAATACAAAAGCAATTCAGTTTAAAATTTTAAAAAATGCTTAATTAAAAATCCTTAATTGAAAACTAGTTGTAAGTACTATAATGAATGTTCAATAGAAGCCTGTAAGAACCTATATTGTGCAGCTAGAGGAGCACATAAAAATGTACTAGCTAACAAAAAGGCTTGTCAGCTAATGCAAAAAGGTGTAAGGCTTATTACTAAACATATCTGAACAGAGAAAGAATTCCAGAACCGGAGCACATGAATCACAACTGCCCTCACACAGATTGTCACATAAACAATCACTGAACGATCTTATGCCCACAAGAGGATACCCCCACTAAAGCATATTTGATGGGAAAATACAATAATGGAGCATTTGTCATATACAGCTTTGTCATATCACAGCAAGTACAATATCTTAAATATTGCTTGAGGACAAACTGAGAGCCAATGCAAGTAGAATACATGTAAATTGCCATTTTCTGCAATCTAACCATAGTATATTACACTGGCTGCAGCTTCTGGACACATGTCAAGGGTAATTCCTCATATAAGACTTTGCAATAAACCATTCTTGGGGTTATCAATACTTAAAGCTGGAGAAAGTTAAACGAATACTCTCAGCCACAAATCTGATGTTTCAGAGATGGCTGGATTTCATTCACCTCAAAATAAGCTTTCAACTGGATAGCAGTGTTTCGGCCTTGTGGGAATTTAATCCCAGCTTGTTCCTTCCTATCAAGGTCATGATTACACTTGGACAACATTCAGTTACTATCAGAAGTGCACTTTAAGATCTGTGACAAATAGCAACCATCAAGTCATTTCCTGTCTATTTGAAATAATATAGGAAACAAAGTAGAACAGTGTAGCACATCTTTTAAAGATGGCAGAATATATTTAATAAATCAAATCATGGTTTATCTGAGAACAAAGAGAAGTGAACACAAAAGTGTTAAAATAACGCAGGACAGCGTAATAGTGAAGGTGTTAGATGCAGATCAATAATATGAACACTTTAAAGCTGATTTTCTACCGCTCAACCAATAGTCCTTCTAGACAGATAGGAAGGTGTAGGACCGTGATGGCTAACCTTTTTGTTGTCGTGTGTCAAAGTGCACATGCTCAGTGACAGTGTACCCGCATGCCCGCATCCATAATGCAATGTGCATGTGATACCCCCATGCATGCCCCATGCCACCACATGTGCGTTCCACCCCTCCATGAGCTCCACCCCCCTTGCCCATTTTTCACTTCCAGGTTGGTGCAGGAGGACACGTGGGGGGCTCATGTTCTGGGCCTGGAAGGCTTCCTACACAAACCTGGAAGCCAAAATGGGGCATGGGGGCGCTGCAGAAGCCCCAAAATGCAATGCAGGAGCCCCCTCATGCATGCACCCTACCTCCACCCACCCCCATGCATGCGTGACAACTGGCTGGCAGGAGACCAACTGGCTGGCAGGAGGCACGTGCGCATGCCCAGTGGAGCTGGGCTGGTGTGCTCGCAGAAAGGGCTTTGTGTGCCACCTGTGGCATCTGTGCCATAGGTTTGCCATCATGGGTCTAGGACTTTAAGGTCCAATCCCACCTGGTAATCTAGAACCATTGGGAATGGCATCACAAAGTGCTCAGACTTGCAAGAGAATTACTGAAGTCATTATATATCGTCTATCAAGGTGACTTCTGCAGTTTCAGATTCATATCCAAATTAAAACCCAGAATTAAATAGGTCCAAATGAACAGTATTATCTAGATGTGTCTGAAATAGCATGCAGGTGGAAATTTTCTACCTTCTTTTTTCCTTCTGAATGCATATTGGTTACAATGAGCTAGCCACTATAATATGACAAGAGCTATGCTGGATAGCCAAAGTTCACGAGGAGTCTGTAGTACCTTTTCTGACTAATTAATTTAAAGACGTATACTTTCATAAACTATTTTAGCCACTTTAGTATGTCTGATGAAGTGATTCGTAATTCACAAATGCAATTGTTAGTCAGGAAAGGTGCCACCAGATTCCTTTTGAATGAACTAGGTATGAAAAGTTGTGTCCTATCTTAGCCATAAAAGTCAGCTGGGTGATTTTGGGTCAGTCATTCTCTCTCAGCCAAACTCATCTCCCAGGGTTGTTGTGGTGGAGAAAATAGGAGGAGGAAGGTATGTTGGATATGTTCGTTAATGTGAGTTATTTATAAAAATAATAAAGGTGGATTGTCTTTATTATTTTTACAAATAAATATGTAAATACTGTATTTTCAGAGTATAAGACGCACCGGAGTATAAGATGCACCATGATTTTGAAGAGGTAATTTTTTTTAAAAAAGGTTTGGCACTCTGCAGTCCTCCTAAACCCTCTGAATGCCTCGTTATTTTGCGAAATAAATGGGGGGGGGATGCAGAGCTTTGGAAGGCTTGTAGATGGCTCCTGAGGGTTAGGAGGCAAAAACGGCCCATTTTTTGCTTTTTTTGCCCTCCCCAGCCCCCAGGAGCACTCTGGAAGCTTCCTAAAGGCTATGCACGGCCAATTTTGCAAAGGGGCGGGGTTTTGGGAGGCCAAAAATGCTGTATTTGGTGTATAAGATACACCCAGATTTTCACCCTCTTTTTTGAGGGAAAAAGGTGTGTCTTATACTTCAAAAAAATGCAGTAAATAAAATAAATTTCCTCCACTTCGGAAGCCTTTTAGTTTCTTTGAGAAATGGGAATACACACATGATAACTCCTCCAGAGAAATAAATATGGCCCCAGCATTTCCACAAAGGCATTGATCAGATGTTTGTTTGTCTTTGTAAAAAAAAAAAAATCTGAGCGAAATGGGACATGGTTTGAAACTATAACAGAACTGAAAGCAAGGATTATTTCAAGTAATTCTCCTTGACGCAGTAACAAAAGAATGTTTCCTGGAGATGAATGAAATGTCAGGTAGTCAGAAAAGTTGTTTTAAGTTGTCTTTGAGAAATAAAAAGAATTTCTTTGGACAGATTTCCTCTGTGACACTTTACAGCTTAGACTGTGGTTGTAGAGCAGTTTATTATATCACTTATAAATAGCAATAATTTTGGGATTTTTGCAAATGTCGATACAGTACATCAGCACTCCAAGATGGATATCACGGTGTATCTACTCAGTCAACTATTAAATTATTAAGATAATTGAAAATGTCATAATTACCATTATCATCACTAAATTATAGAATTAGAAAGTGTGCTTCCTGCTCAGTGCATGGGAAGTCACTAACTGGAGGTCACTATAGTAGATGTGGGGATTTGATTATCTTCCAGATGTTTCTGGGTTTCAACTCCCAGCATCAAACACCTTTGGCAGTGCAATTGGGACTTCTATGGTTCAAAAGGCATATGGTTTCTCTGCATTATTTTTAGCCAAAAAGGCAACTGGTCAAGCTTTGCTTAAAAACTTTCAATGAATGAGAGTCCATCCACCCATAAATGGAAGAAGAAAGTTTTTAAATGAGCTTTTTAAAAAACAAAACAAAAAAAAAACCTACTATTTAGCTGTAATTTGTTTCTCTGCATTTTTCATTTGTTTGTCTTAAATCTTTGCTTCTGGAGAGATAAAGAACATGTTTGCCCAAATTCTGCCTTTTGTGATACCACATCTTGATCTTCCACCACATATACCAGGAACTCCCAAGATTCTTTTAATATAATTTATACATAAACATATACCTTCTTTTAAATAAGTAGCAAGGCAATTCAGTGGAAGCTGCCAATGTCTGATGCCAAATGCCACTGAATAAGAGATGGGGAATGAACAAAATCCAGCATCTTTATCATATATTCATTCATAGACATATGGATGTTGATATATACTTAGACATCATGACAGACCAAACAGCTTAAGTTCATATTTTAGGAAAGTAAGAAAAAAACAAACTATACAGAACTAATGACCTTGAAATTTGGAGGGAGGGAGAGGGAGAGATGGAGAGCTCTGTGTGTGTGTGTGTGTGTATTTGTGTGTGTGTGTATTTGTGTGTGTGTGTGTGTGTGTGTGTGTGTGTGTGTGTGTGTGTGTGTGCAGTGTCCCATAAACATCCTTTGGAGGCAGCTACCCTCCAGGGCTATGCGACAGATGGAAACAAATCACAAAGCAAAAATGTACAAAAAAACCCCTAGCAGGCACCAAAAGAAACCCAGAAACGAAACAGCAAATTGTTATTTGAAAACACAAGAGCCTACATATTTATTTGCTGGTTCCTTTTTTCTTTGCCTCTCTTTGTACATGCCACATATTGGGTTTCTCTTGACTGAAATGAGAGTTTTATTATGTTCGATCTCCTGGAATATAGCAGACAAGAGACAGAGTGCATATGGCAGAAGTGATAATATAGATATAGATACAAAACTTTTAGACATGAAACTAATAGACTATTGTACAAATAGAATTCTTTTGTTCGTGTTTCTGCTATTGCAAAGAGATTACAGGTAGTCCTCGACTTACAATCATAATTGAGCCCAAAATTTCTGTTGCTAAGCGAGAGATTTATTAAGTGAGTTTTGCCCCATTTTATGACCTTATTTGCGACAATTATTAAATGAATCACTGCAGTTGTTAAATTAGTAACACAGTTGTTAAGTGAATTGATTCTGCCTGTCAGAAGATCGCAACATGATCTAGGAACACTGCAACCATAATAAATATGAGCCAGTTGCCAAGTGTCCAGATATGTGACTATTGGGATGCTACAACATACATTGTGAGTGTGAAAAATGGTGATAAGATACTTTTTTCAGTCCTGATGTAACTTCAAACAGTCACTAAATGAATTGTTATAAGTCAAGGACTACCTATAATTCATTAAACAACACAGGAACATAGGAGACTAGTACATGGCAATGCATCTTCCCACCTTCTGCATTGACTCAGATCATGGATCACAGAGAAGTGATGTGAGAATTTTCCTGATCACCATCAGTCTTGATGAAGCTTCCAACAAAACAATCCAAGCTGGTTCATGAAATATTCTTTCTAAACTCTGACACAACACAGTTATTAGAGTTGGAGTAAATATTGAGCCCTCATGGTTTATATCAGAGGTGGAATTCACTTATCTTACCTACCGGTTCACAACTGTGACCACGCTCGCACATGCGCTTCATTTGCACACCTTCTGCCCATGTGCAGTGCTAATGCCAGTGGTGGTATTCAGCCAGTTTGCACCTATTCAGGAGAACCAATTGTTAACTTTCTAAGCAGTTCGGAGAACCAGTTGTTGGAAGAAATCTTACTTCATTTTTTTCACTTTATAGGACTAATCCTATAAGGAAGGCAGGAAGGAAACATTCTGGCGTTGTTTCTAGCCTAATCTTTATTGCCCTGCTTACAGAAACTGCCTCTCCGGTTAACCCTTATTACATTATAACAGCGAAGGTGAAGCACCCAGCGATTGAGTGACATTGAATTGGCCATGCCCACCCAGTCACATGACCACCAAGCCCCGCTTACCCAGCTGGTCATTAGGGCAGAGAACCAGTTGATAAATTATTTGAATCCCACCACTGGCTCACGTATTATGTCGGGGTGGGTGGGCGGACCCTCCTGCAGCCACCACTACTGGTTCACCTGAACCAGAGAGAACCAGCTGAATACCACCTCTGGTTCATACCTGTAGCTTCCATGAACATATTTAACCAATTTGTAGAGAAAACCTGAAAGAAAATGTCAGCATGTGATATTATTATTATTTATTATATTATTGTATTTGAGGACATTGTAAGAACTCCTGTATTGCCGTAGGACATTGGGACACTTTCCATTTATAGACTGAAGTTGAAGAACAGACTTTTCCCCACTATCTCCAGCTACCAATGAATTCTCACCAGGCCATATGTCTCAATTTATTGCTGACCATGTTGCCTGTCAATGAACCATTATGCCTTACTAAAGATTCATTTGGTTCCAAGCATCCAAGAGGAATTTATAAGCAAGGACTTTCAGCAACCTAAAATAAATATTCACTGGGACATCACAACACATCTTGCCATATTGTGCACGGGCCTTAAACGGTAGCTGCGTTCATAGCAAATTATACTCATTGATGCATCAGCCTTTTTTGAGTTAAGGCACTACTTATTTCTGAAACTGTTGATTAAGCTCCTTTCTATGCACTGCCTATGCTTAACATGAATCATTTCAATGCAGGGTACGGTGAAAGTCTGTCACAAACAGTCTGGAAATAAAAGATTGAAGTTATGGTTTATTTTTTCCTGCATCTCATTAAAAACTGTACCAGATTTGTTTTAAAAAAATAATGCATAAATACATATTTTGTCTGATTCACTTATATATCCAATTCAAATAACAGCACATTATAAAACCAAAGGGCTGCATTATTCACCTACTTTTAAGTAATTTATTGCTTTACTTTTATTTATTTTTGAATAAGTCACAGCTGGCAGTAACCTAATAACCCATAAACACCTTCCCACCCCACCCTCCTCCAGCAAGAAGCAACCAGAGCTACTCTAAGTAACTTATCCAATATTTCTCATTTTTAATGTTATGAATGCTGCTGCTTCTTACACATAGATTGTCGGAGAGCCGGAAAGAATATTTCTCGCTGCTTAATTAACAGCTCAACCCCATGCATATTTATTCAGAAGTATGTTCCACTCAATCCAAATAAGTGTGCGTTGAATTTTTTTTTAACAACAAGAATCTCCCTGAGTCTTTCATGGAGGACCTCTTTCCTTTTCGTGCAAAGAAGGCAATTTGGAATGAAAAAAGATGGAAAATGAGAAGTAGGCCAGGGGTGGTATTCAGCAGGTTCTGACCAGTTATGGAGAACCTGTAGCGGAAATTTTGAGTAGTTTGGAGAACCAGTAAATACCACCTCTGACTGTCCCCGCCCTCATCTATTCTCTGCCTCCTGAGTCCCAGATGATCAGGAAGAAATGTGGATTTTGCAGTAACCTTCCCTTGGAGTGGGGAGGGAATGGAGATTTTACAGTATCCTTCCCTTGCCACGCCCACCAAGCCATGCCATGCCCACCAAGCCATGCCCCACCAAGACACATCCACATATCTGGTAGTAAAAATTTAAATTCCACCACTGAAGTATGTGCACCATATTCGGTGTGATTCGGATGGTTCCAATCCTGTCAGACATTCGCAAGGCCTTGAAATAGAGCGCGTTTCTCCAAGAGATTGAATTCATTTCTCTTCTGTCTCCAAAAGAGTTCAAATAATATATGTTGACTTTCAGATTGCACAAGGTCTGTGATTGTTATTAACTTTATAGAAGTTTAATTTTGAAAAGTAATCATGAAGTTTGAATGTGTTCAAAATACACCCAAAGAAGGAGGGGGGGGAGAAAGCAAAGGGGCATTCTAACTGCTTTTTGAATAGTTTTTCTTCCTTTTTTTTCTTTTCCCAATTTTTTTAATTACAATATCAAAATCTAACCTCCAAAGGGGGAAAAAATAAATGCATGCAAAATACTAGTTGTAGTTATATGTGACTAGTAAGATTATATTACAGGTGGTCCTTGTTTAATGACCATTCACTCAGTGACTGTTCATACTTAACTGACTAAGTGGTAAGTGCAACCAGTCCTTGTACTAACAGCATTCATGTGATTGTGACTGGTGACCTTCCCTGCTGGCGTCCATCAAGGAAAGTCAATGGGCAAGCCACTTAATAACCCATATGGTCCTTGCTTAACAATGAATATGAGCTGTGGTGGTGCAGTGGTTAGAATGCAATATTGCAGTCTAACTTTGCCCACAGTCAGGAGTTTGATTGGCTCAAGATTGATTTGGCCTTCCATCCTTCCCAGGTTGGTAAAATGAAGACCCAATTGCTGACTCTGTAAACTGCTTAGAGCAGCCTGCAAAGCACTATGGAGCGATATGCAAGTCCAAGTACTGTTGCTATAATTGCGACTGTACATTTTAGTAGCCCCTAATTCTATTTGGGTTTGACAGCATTGATTTAGACTGTCAGATTTGTAGCAAGAAACAATCTACATGTAAAACTCTGAATGTTTCTGAAATCTGTTCTTGTACAAATATGTCCCCAGTTACTGGCAAGTTTAAACTTATATTGGGGTGGCAACCTGTTGCCAGTAGTGTCAGCAAGACAAGTGTCAGCAAAGCTGATGGATGAAATTGTGGCAATATAGTGGCTTCTCAATCCTTTTGTCATGAATCATTCTGATGAAAGCAGCAAGCTCCAGAGAATGCCTATGGCTCTTGAGCAACTTATGGGCCCTTGGTGTAATTTCAAAAGCAATTAATTTAGCAAGGACAATCTGCTTCAGCTGATTGGCTCAAGGAATTAGGAATGGGAGGCTCACTATTGCATTACTTCTCCTTCTTCCAAGCCATGTCCAGTTGGCAATAGGAAGCAGGGAGATCTGGTGGAATTCCAGATCCACCAGGAAGATCACTTTTGTGTGAGACCTTTCTAGGCTCTGTTCTTTCCTCACTTCAGCGTCTACATGAAGCTGCTAGGTGAGGTCATGATGATGATACTCAATTATACACTCCACCGTCCAGGCCTTCCGCACAGCCTTGAAGAACTGGCTCACCCGTCAGGCCTGGGGATAAGGACCATTACCCCGCCCGAATGTTGTATGCATGTTGCTTATTATTTTATTATGTGTTGTCGTCTTAGTGCTGTATTCCCCCCTCCCTGGTTTTCTGTGAGCCGCCCTGAGTCCCCTCGGGGAAAAGGGCGGCCTACAAATAAAATCAATTCAATTCAATTCAATTCAATACATCTCCATTCTGCTGACCAACTGATGTTTTGATGTTACTTCATGGTCTCAGGAGACTGTGGGGGTTTCAATAGGAAAGAACAAGCAAGATGGAGTGATTTTGGGTTTTAGCCCCCATAATCCAGGGATTTTCCATTCTTGCTTCTCAGTGGGACTGCCCAAACTGATCAGGACAAGTGCACAATTTGGAGATCCTCATGTTTAAGAAACAGGTGATAGCTGTGACCAGGAAGGCACATGCAGAGATCCATCTTGTGTGCCAGTTATGTTTTTCCTGATTTGGGAGGCACTATTCAAAATCATTCATTTCTTGGTCACCTCTTGAATGAATTACTGTAATATGCTGAATGTTAAGGCTATCTTGAAGAACACCCAGAAGCTGCAAGTGATTCAGGATGAGGTAGCATAGATAGGTGCACTTCAGCATACCTCTACTACACCAATGCTCCATGAGCAGCACTGAATCCCAATAGGCTTCCCAGTGGAATTCAAGATGCTTCTTGGCATGAAACAGGTTATTGGCAGAAATGTTTTTTTCTGTCTTGTTTGCCCTGCTAAATCTGGCAGGATGAGCGTACTTTATATCCCATCAATTAAACAGTTCCGTATGGTAGGATCCAGGAAGTGTGGCTTCTTTGTCACAGTGCTTGCTGTTTAAAACACCATATTCCACCAAGATTTGCTTGGCCTTGGTCCTGTTGGCATTTGAGAAATCTTTGGAGACCAAGATGTTCCCTCAGTCATGGGGTCTGAAGATTGGGAAAGCCTGTCAATGTAATTTCGTATTCTGATTGCTGGTGTGTGGCTTCAGTTTTGCAAAAATCAGAAACAATTCAGACCCAGGGGAAGGCAAGTCAGCAACTCTTCGGCAGGTAGATGTAATCCCATTATGTCTCTACCAACACAACACATTTGACCAGGTCAGTTAAATTTTAGCAGTTGTATTCACACAACATATTTAGTTTAGTTAACCGTAGCCTCAGTGGCTTAGCAGGCTGTATAATCATAGTCCCAGCCCATTTGTGTTATTTTGTGATTCCATATATTCTGCAAAATCCCAAAGAATTAATTCAGTAGCCTAGTTAAGTGTGCTCCTCAAACCAAGCCTAAGGCTATAGATGTTCTCAACCTACATGAACCTTCAGTTGGGTTTAACACTCTGTTGAGACATCTTTCTATAGCTGCCTTAAAAGGAGAGCTCTTTAGCCTGCAGGGTTCACTTATTCAAGATCTCATTCTTTGCTGGCTCACATTGTGTGAATTGCTTCTTATTAGGATTCTATTATCTGTCCAATCAGAAGCTAGTGCTGTGCCAAGCATTATTTCAGATACATGCCATGGAAGGCAGTTCCTCTGCAGGCAGTCTCAGGTTGTGGGATTCAGCCACAAAGAAGGCATATTGCAATGGAAAGATATTGGGATGGTGGGGCCAAAAATCTGGCCGCCTTCTACATTGATTCGGAACATGGAGCTTACTGTGATATGAGCATTTTCTTGATCATCTTCAACATACAATGCATTCTGCTGGGCAGGTTTTCCTAGGCTGTGGTGGGATGCACCAGAGCAGGAAGCAGCTGTGTAGAGACATGAACACAAACAGAACCTGGGAAACCTATGAAGCAACTATTTTGAAACTTAGATAGAATGAGGCCAAACATTTCAAGAAAATGTGCCAGTGAACTTTGATAAGACTATTCTATTGTTCTACAATCCTGGTATCAGAATTTTGTTTTTATATTTAGATTAAAATTAAGTAGTTGCAATTTATGGCCATCATTTGGTCGGTTTTGTGGCCATGGAAAACAGTTCCCATCCATCTTTCCTATTGTTTCTTTTATGCCCAGAATAGTGATATCATATTCCCCACTGTCTTGTTTCTCCCATATTCCTTTAAAAAGCCCGTCCTCACCATAGATGTAACTCAATACAGAGCCATTGATTCTGAGTCTCTCGTTCTAATTACCCAATCAGTTACATGCCCACCTTTACTGAAATGCTTTAACCAATTGTCAATAAGAGGTAGAACCTTCTCAAAACATTTTCCTGAAATTGAGGTGGATTATATCTCCACCCCATAGGTTTTGGGCTAATCCAGGGTTTGGCAATCTGTGGCTCTGGAGCTGCATGTAATTCTTTCATCCCTCTGCTGTGGCTCCCTGTCACCAGCTGGCTCCACAATTGATAGGGCTTCCAGTTAGGAGATGTAGAGGAAAAAGGATGCTGCACTAGGAGGAGACTCTATGGTGGGGAAACCTGACTTCCGGTCAGCTCCAGAATTGAATGTGGGGCTTCCGGTTATAGGTCACCAACTTCTGAGTTAACCAAACTAAATGATTATTTTGTGTTTTTTTAATAATAATTTTATATTCCATGGTTACCATGATACCATTCATTTTCGACTCACTAGTGTCTTTTGTGTCGCTCTATAAAAAGGCTTTAGTGTTGTAGCCTATGGTTAATGAACTAGTCCTCATGTGGTAGTCATGATTTGATTTTGCACATGATGTTCTTTCAGGGAAAGGGCATAGAGGCTTTAAAGATGAGGAACAGACATCATCTTCCCTAATTTTTTTTCTTTACAGCGCTGGGTCATTTAAAAGGAAAAATAATGAATTCATATATTCATTTTAAGATAGGCAATGTTACCACAAAAGCCTTCACACCCAGCTCTTGACCCAATCTTCTATGTGTTACAACTTGTCCTTATGAGCCATGTTACACTCAAAATTCCTTTCCCTTCCTCCCTGACCTTGTCACATAGCCAAATCTGATAGCTATCTGACAATATCTCTGGCTGCCAGGAAAAACAGAAGGCTTATTTTAAAACAAAGAAGCAAACAAGGTGATGCAACTGCCAGTCAAGGCCAAGAACAGCAGCATACTTATTCAAATAAATAAATAAATAAGGCAGCAGAATTGAGTGCTTGGGAACACTACCATTAACACAGCAAGAGTTCTTTGCCTTGGTACACACCCTTCATGAAAAAGAGAACTTTCGGGAAGCAGAACTCCTCTCCCACTCTCAGTAGAAAGTGTCTGTGTGTGTTTGTTTGTGTGTATGTATGTATGTGTATATAATGTGTGTCTGTATATATGTATATATGTGTGTGTGTGTGTGTGTGTATACATACATACACACATACACATACACACATATATACACATACATACACACACACATACACACACACACATACACACTATGTGTGTGTGTTGGGATGGTGAAATTCAATTTATTTTACTACCGCTTCTGTGGGCGTGGCTTGGTGGCATGGCAGGGGAAGGATACTGCAAAAACCCCATTCCCTCCCCACTCCTGGGGGAAGGATATTGAAAAATCTTCATTCCCACCCCACTCTGGTGCCAGCCAGAGGTGGTATTTGTCGGTTCTCTGAACTACTCAAAATTTCCGCTACTGGTTCTCCAGAACCTTTCAGAATACACAAACACACACACACTATATACACATACACACTCACACAGCAACAACCAAAATCAATATGATTACTAAAAACATATCCTTGGAAACTGTCAACCTCAACTCCAGCTCAAAAGATCATAGATAGCATGGAAACATAGCATGGAATTCAGAAGATGAAGTTGTTCTGTGATAGTCTGGATGTTTGCCAAATAGCTGAATATCTACAAAGCAAACTCCCAGCCTTAACATTTGGCAACTTCTCTGCTCAACTTTCTGATTAAACAGTTGGAGCCCAACCAGTGTTTGCAAGTAAATCCCATCTTACTTTTCTCTTCATCAAGACTTTATGCTTTTCTTTTTTCCAGATTGGTCTTCAGTTTTCTCAGTGCAACATTTGCTTCTCAAGGCAGTGAACTGAACAAAAATCCCTTCTGCCAGTGGGGGTGGGGGGGAACCATTCTTGGCAGAGTTATTGCTCAAGATTATACATATGATTTTGGTGAGTGGGTGGATAAGGAAATGAATTGAAATAGCTTATTTGTCTGGATCTTAAAGTCTGATCAGAATTTCTACATTATATTGTTCCCCGCAGTTATCTTCTTTTGAAGCCACCCAAAAGAATAAAATATGTGAGCAACTGTAGTTGCATTTTCTTATCCATTTCAAGATATATATTAGGGTGGGGGGAGAGAGAGACTGGAAAGCAAGTATCCTATTTGCCTTCTATTATGTTTAAATATATATTTCAGTTATATAATCTAATTGAAAATTTTTAATTAAGTCACCTATTTACTCAATACTTAATTAATAATGTATTAATTACTCAGTTATATATAGTTGTTATTTTCTCAAATTATAATATAAGCCCATACATATTTTGTTATATACTGTTTGTGCATACAGGACTGTAACTTTGTTGCTAGTATCCTTATGATTTATATTGATATTGATTGTTTCCTGACTGCTTATTTGTACTCTATGACTATAATTAAGTATTGTACCTTATGATTCTTGATGAATGTATCTTTTCATGTCTTTTTATGTACACTGAGATCATATGCACCAAAGACAAATTTCTTTCTGCAAATATTTATTTTATTTCTTAAAAAAAAACACACACAAATATTTCATCATTTGTCAATGAAGTACATTGAAGTACAATTTTTTTTGTGTGCCCCTCCCTCCCTCCCTCCCTCCAGCCCCCCAACCCCCCTCCTCCTCCCCCCCCGACTTCCCAGAACCCGTACATGGTATGGATTTTTAACTAACACAGTCTAAAATCTATTGAGAAAAAAGAAATAAAGAAATTAATGACATTCTACATTGACCTTAGCTTCTTCTTACTGAACTAACTTTTAACAGTTTAAATCATTTCTGATCTTAAGTATAGGCTAACTGGAATTTCTTGGTCCCATATTTATTTTGTCAATCCATTTTTTCCAGTCTCGTTTATATCTCTCATTTGAATGATCTTTAAGATATGCCGATATTTTAGCCATCTCGGCTAAGTTTGTCACTTTCAATGTCCATTCTTTTTTTAGTATTTTTAGTATTTTATTGGAATTTATAGGCCGCCCTTTTCCCTGAGGGGACTCAGGGTGGCTTACAATCAAAGAGGGGGGGGGGTGCAAGTACAAAAACAAAAACAGTAGGTGAATAAAATAAGACAATAAAAACACAACTTGCATTCAACATTCAACACTCGGGTGGGGCGAATTAGGAACTTATCCCCAGGCCTGACGGGATAGCCAGATCTTGAGGGCTGTGCGGAAGGTCTGTACGGTGGTGAGGGTGCGAATCTCGACGGGGAGGTCGTTCCACAGGGTCGGAGCTGCTACAGAAAAGGCTCTCCTCCGCGTAGTCGCCAGTCGGCATTGACTGGCAGATGGGATTCGGAGGAGGCCCAATCTGTGCGATCTAATTGGTCTGATTAGCCAAGAATTGGTCTACAATTCTTGGATTGTAGGCAAGTCTTCCTTCTTCCAATATTGCGCCACCAACAGTCTTGCTGCAGTTATTAGGTGCAGAATCAAATTAGTCTCTACCACTGTAAAGTCAGTACATATACCTAGTAAAAATAACTGAGGAATAAACTTTATCCTTCTTTTAAAAATATTTTGCATGACCCACCATATTTTTATCCAGAATGCCTTAACCTTTTGGCAGGTCCACCATATATGATAATATGTAGCATCGAGAGAACCACACCTCCAACATTTAGGCTGTACATTCGGATACATAGAAGCCAACTTTTTAGGATCTAAATGCCATCTGTAGAACATCTTGTAAAAATTTTCTCTCAGATTTTGAGCTTGTGTAAATTTCACATTTCTTACCCAGATTCTTTCCCATGTATCCAACATTATTGGTTCCTCAATATTTTGAGCCCATTTTATCATACAATCTTTAACTAATTCTGTTTCCGAATCCATCTGTATTAATACATTATATATCCTCTTTATATGCATTAAGCTTTGATCTCTTATTTGTTTAAACAGATTATCCTCAACTTGGATAAAACCAATTTTTTGATCTATTTTCCACCTATAATTGCCCATACTGGAACCATGTTTGAACTACCTTCTCCTCTTTTAATACCTCTAAAGATTTTAATTGTAATACCCCCCTTTCCGAGGTAAGAAGCTGTCTGTAAGTAATTCTGTCCTGTTTTTGTGCTGTATTCATATTTTCAATTGCGTGTCTAGGAATTGCCCACACGGGTATCTTGTCATTTAATTTATATTGGTATTTCTTCCAAACCCGCAATAAAGCATTTCTTAAAATATGACTTTTAAAATTCTTATCCAATTTTTTGTTGAATAACAGGTAAGCATGCCAGCCAAATACCAGATCGTGTCCCTCAATATTCAATATTCTATCATTGGTTAAATGAGTCCAATCACTAATTACAGATAATGCCACTGCATCATAATATAGTTTTAAATTAGGTAGTTTCAATCCTCCTTTCTCACGTACATCTTGCATTATTTTCATCTTTACCCTCGGCTTCTTTCCTGCCCACACAAATTTGTTGATACCCTTCTGCCATTCTAAAAGGTTCGCATCTTTTTTAAGTATAGGTAACATTTGGAAAAGAAATAAAAATTTTGGTAAAATGTTCATTTTCACTGCCGCTATCCTACCCAGCAAAGATAAGTGCAATTTCTCCCATTTTTTCATCTCTGTCTGTATGCTATGCCAAAGTGGTTCATAATTATGCTTATATAATTTCCCATTTGAAGTTAAAATGTTAACTCCAAGATATTTGACTTTTTTAACTACCTCACATCCTAGCATCACTCCTAATTCTTCCTTTTGTTTAATATTCATATTTATAGCTAATATTTTGGTTTTTCCTAAATTTATTTTAAAGCCAGACACTTGAACATATTGATTAATCGTATTCATTAAAACCATACTGGATTCCTGCGGTTGTTCCAATATTATGACCAAATCATCCGCAAAAGCGTGGACTCTATATTCTTGCTGCCTAATCTTGATCCCTTTTAAACCATCCAAGCCCCGTATTTTATTCAACAATACTTCCAAAGTTATAATAAACAATAATGGGGACAAAGGACAGCCCTGTCTTGTACCTTTTCCAATTTGAAAAGAGTCTGTTAAACTTCCATTGACTATGATTTGTGCTGTTTGCTGTTGGTATATTGCTTTAATTGACTGTAAAAAATTATCTCCTATCTGCATTTTTTGCAATATCTTCAGCAGAAATTGCCAGTTAACTCGATCAAAGGCCTTCTCAGCATCCAAAAATATAAACGCAGCAGGGATCTGGTTGTTCTTTCCCAAATATTCTAATGCATTAATAATTAATCTGACATTACTTTTCCTCTGTCTCCCTTGTATAAAACCTGTTTGGTCCGTATGTATCAATTGTTGAATAACCAACATTAACCTATTTGCTAATATTTTAGTAAAAATTTTATAATCTACATTCAGTAATGAAATAGGTCTATAATTTTTGGGTTGAGTAGTATCTTGATCTTCTTTGGGTATCAAAGATATAAACGCTGTCTTCCAAGATGGAGGGACTTTACCTTCCGTTTGAATCATATTAAATAATTCTCTAAGAGGTTCTACCATTTCTAACTGTAAGTTTTTATAGTAAACCGCTGTCAAGCCATCTGTACCTGGTGCTTTCCCTGACTTTAATTGCTTAATTACCTGCAGGATTTCCTTGAAAGGGATTGATGCCTGTCCGAGAAGAAAGTGAAGTCATATTCCTCTGCATTTCTTTCTCGCCAAATATCTCTCAATTCAAAATCATCCATAATGTCAAAGAAAGGTTTGGGTAACTTTGCTCGCATCTTAGTATTTAGGCGGGAAATCTTCTTATCTCTCTTAGTGTCTATCACTCCATTCCAGTCACCCAATAGTATACAGGAACTATAGTCCCACTGTACTAATTTAGCATGAAGATTTCTATAGAATCTATCTTGCTGTTGATTGGGAGCATAAATTCCCAAAAGTAATGTCTTTTTTCCTTCTAAGATTAAGTCTAAAGCAATATATCTTCCGAAGGGATCTGCTTCTATTAATTCAGCTTTCATATCTTTTCTTAAGTATACAACTATACCATTCTTCTTTTCCATAGCAGAAGCTGCAAAATGTTGACCAAGTTTTGAGTTGATCAAATATTTTTGATCAGTTGACTTGATATGAGTTTCTTGCAAACAAATTACATTGTTCTTAAACTGTTTGAGATAATGAAATATTTTCTTCCTCTTCTGTGGAGAATTCAGTCCGTTGACATTCCATGTTAAAATCTTAGTTGTCATCTTTGGTTGGTTGAAGCATTTTTAGAGCTTCCTGCATGGCCTGTTTAACCTTAGGTCTAGCTCCTCCCACTGCTTCCAGATTTGTTATTGTAGTTCCTTGATCGATGGCCGATGATTGTTGATGCTGTTGCTTTTTAGCTTGTTTCTCCATACGTCTAGTAGTCATGCGGCTAGGTCTTGGTTCCATGGCACCTTGCACTTCTAGAGAAGAGAGATGCTCCATCTTGTCTGGTGGTTGTGTAGTTTGCTGTCTATCCTGTCCTTCTTGTGGTCTTTCTCTAGGTCCAGATGGTGCAGGGTATCCGGCCTTCAATATATTATAATAAAAATCTCGGGCTTTCCATACAGAGTTGAGGCGGTACCTTTGCTTATCAAATGTAAATATGATGCCAAATGGTGCATCCCATCTATACTGTATCTGACGATTTCTGAGTTCTTCGACCAAAAAAGCGTAGTCTCTCCTGGCTCTTAACATTTGAGGTGGTATCTCTTTCAAAACAGCCAGGTCTTGACCGCCAATTTGAAGCTTAGTGTTATAAGACGCTTGCAGTACCATATTTCTAAGCTCTCTTGTAGTAAAATATATAACGATGTCTCGAGGAAGCTGCTTCTGCTTTGCCAGCCAGGAGTTAACGCGGTAAGCTTTGTCAATTTGCCAGTCTAGGTTGGTCCCTGGTCTTCCCATCAGGTGGTCAAAAGTTTCCGATAGGATCTGTTTCAGGTTCTCCTGTTTCTCCTCACGCTGCCCCCTTACTCTTAATGCGAACTCCATTTGTCGGTACTGTATCATAATAATTTCTTTTTCAGCATTTTCCACTTTTTGTTCCACCACCTCTGTTTTCAATGTCAAGTTAGCATTGGCATCATTAAGAACCTCTAGAGTATCTTCCATTCCAGAAATATGTTCTATTAATACAGTTACAAGTCTCAGCATTTCGCTCCTGTTTAAGTCCTTTTATTTCACTTTTAATTTCTTCTTTCATTTCTTTTATTTCCTCTTTTCTCTCCTGCTTTACCACCTCTCTATTATCTCTAAACTTATCTTCCATTTTAATTGTCTGTGCATTAAGAGCCTCACTTAGATTACTCAGGAAAAATTCTTTCATTAACACATCCCCAGCAGGGGGCGTAGGAAGCGGAGGCTGCAGCTTTGTGCCAGGCACTGAGGATGTGCCCCTGGAAGTAGAGGGTGACGACTTCAAGTTAATATTTGGTTTTGAAGCCATTTCAAAATTTATCTGCCTGCAGTTAATAAAACTCTATTGCCTAAATATGCAGCTTTAAGTAAAGAGGCTGAGTTCCCCTTTTATTTTGAAGTTTAAGGCTTGGCTAAACTTTCAGTGAGTAAACATTGTAACAAGACCGTTCAGCAGATTCATCACCATTTAACTTCCAGATAAGCAAGATTAATGAAGGAGTAAAATTCTTGTAGAAATGAAACTAATTAAAAAGCTTCTGCTGGCCTATTGTGAAACCAAAACAGATGATAAGCAATCTCTTTTGTTTTGAATTCTTGTGACAATTAACAAAAAGTGTTCGTTATTACCGGAGAAACCAGCCTGCTCGGCGCCATTTTAAAAGCCTCTAAGTAAATAATTTTTCGGAGGAGAAAAAGAAAAGAAGCTAAAATATTGATAAACAATTATTGTCCACGCAAACGGATTCAGCTCGTGATAAGATTAAATCAAACAAAACTTTGAACTGAGTGGGGGAGACCTACTTTGTCCCGCACAAGGCAGTTTGAAGTTCCCAGCACGGACAGCCGTTCTGCCTTGGGCTAGCCCCCCTTTCCCTGCAAGCACAAAAGCTGCAAAAATCGAAGAGCATTTGCCAGCAAAACAATTTCTTCTTTCCTTCTTGCCTGAAGGATAAGAAAACCTGATAAGACGTCAGATGGAAGATCCTCTAAACAGGTACGTAGCCAGGAATTCGGAGGCAGCTGATTTTTTGCTGCCACCACCAGCAGGCTCCTCCCAGGAAGTCCCCAAAGACAAATTTCTTGTATGTCCAATCACATTTGGCCAATAAAGAATTCTATTCTATTCTATTCTACTATCAAAGAAAAAGCAGAAGGGCTGGCAAAATGAATCATCACTAAATTTCTTGTGTGTCCAATCACACCTGGCCAATAAAGAATTCTATTCTATTCTATTATCAAAGAAAAAGTAGAAGAAAGAAGGGCTGACAAAATGATTCATCACTAAATTAATCTAATCACCTTAACTTCAGTCCTGCACTGAAGAATTAAACACCAGTGGATGGGCATTGTTGCAATGTTAGCCTCTCAGCACTAACAAACAGGTGTTAGTAGGCTAGAACAGTTTGACTCCAGACAGCACTCCTTCCTCACTGGGAAACAGGTGAGGGCTTTCAGAGTACTTAATTCCACGTCTATTGCTAAATTGTTGCCAAATATAAGATCTGACACTAAAAAAATAAACACATCTAAACTTCAATAAACAAAATCTATCATTCCCTCTTAAATATTTTCCTGTAAACAGTTACGGTAACTTCCTGCAATAGTAAAAAAACCACCATAAATAAACATTTGCATTTAATTTGTAGCTCCATTGATGAACCTTCCTGAGGCTGGTGATTGGTGTGACCCGACAAAAGGGCGAATGACAAAACCGCGCCCGACTAAACCACGTCGCTAAAACCGTGACATCATCAGCATGGCGACAACAGCGCGGCAACAACAGTGCAGAGACAGAAGGGCGCTTTACAACTGCGCATCGGCAGAAAGCCGATTTAACTTAAGGTAAGGGTTAGGGTTAGGGTTAGGGTTAGGTTTAGGATTAGGTTTACGGTTAGGTTTAGGGTTATGTTTAGCATTACGTTTATGGTTAGGTTTAGGGTTAGGTTTAGTTTTACAGTGGGCTTCTGTCGCTGCGCTGTTGTCGACGCGATTCAGCACTCATTCGTTGGAGCACTTTAGAACACGCGGTTTTGTCACCGCGGTTTAGTCGGCCATGGTTTTGTCGTTCGCCCTTTTGTCGGTGAAACGGTGATTGGAGCTGCTGGCTACAAGAGGGGAGTCAGAGAGACAAAGAGGACTAGGTAGTAGCCCATGCGCCGAATCATATATCTATAAACCAAAATAGCAATAATACATTCTGGATTAGTGCACTTGAGATTGTGGTTTTATTTTATTTCAAAATGACTGGCTTAGTTCAATGTAATAGCTGTTTTGCACCTGTCTTTCGCAGTACTCTTTTCAAATTTGGATACTGTCTCCTTTGTAAACAAATTACTAGTCTACATAGACAGATTACCTATCTAGAATCTCTAATTTGTGCTCTCCAAGCAGAAATTAGGCGCCCAATTCGGCCATTTCACACTATGGAGATGCCACACTATCAGCCCCCTCTACCGCAAAGATCCTGCAGGAGAAGAGCAGTGTGGACAACCGTGGGATCTGGCAGGGTGAGAGCTGTGAACCATAAAAACAAAGCTTTTGCTGTGACCCAGCATAACAGATATAGCGCCCTTGCTGACCTTAATGGGGACACTAAAGAGACAGGTCAATGTGGTTGTGATAATGATGACTCAAATAAGCAGGGGATTGTGGTCCAAAATGAAGAACTTTCTTTGGAAAGGTGAAATGGGAACCAAGGTATCACACATCAGTCAAAGATCAAGGTATCAAAGTCCTTCATGGTATTTAAAGTCCTTCATGGTATTGGACCTGGATACTTGAGAGACCGCCTGCTGCCAATTACCTCCCAAAGACCCATTAGATCACACAGATTAGGCCTCCTCCGGGTTCCGTCTACTAGCCAATGTCATCTGGCTACTACCCGGGGGAGGGCCTTCTCTGTGGCGGCTCCGGCCCTTTGGAACGAGCTCCCCACAGAGATTCGGACCCTCACCTCTCTCCAGGCTTTCTGAAAAGCCGTTAAAACCTGGCTGTGTCGGCAGGCCTGGGGTCGATGAGTTCCCTTCCCCTCTCGAATCGTGTGGCTGTTGGTTGTTTTAAATTCCCTGTACTTGTTGTTGTAGTTCTTGTGTTTCCCTTCCCCTCCTTTGGGTTTGTGCGCTGCCCTGAGTCCCACTGGGAATAGGGCGGCATATAAATAAAATGAACCTCGAACCTCGAACCTATGTAAAAAGAGAAGTCACCTTCTGGTTGGTGATTCAATCATAAGGGATGTAAATTTAGGAAAGGATATGGAGGTTTTAAAAGAGGTCAGGTGTCTTTCAGGTGCTACTGCCAGCAGAGACAACAGGCGTATTCTTAATATAGTCAAGAATGCAAGTAAGGACTGTGACGTTGATGCTATTATACATCTTGTCATGATGATCTGTCCCAAAAAGATGTACTTTTTGTGAAGAATGATTTCCAGAGCTTGGGGTATGAACTTAGTAGTGTAGGTTCAGGCGTGGGTTCCTGCCAGCTCTAACCTCTTCTATAGAAGAGGTTCCACAAATCTACCGTGCCATTTAGAATCGGTTCCAGCTCCCTGCTCCTGTCCATTCACACCATGCTTGCCCCGCCCACCGCTCAGTGATTGGCTGTCTCACCAATCGCCCCGCCCACCTCTAAGAGTCCTATCTAAACCTTAAAATCTTAAAACTGTCAAGTTTGAACATCCCTGGGGTTCTTTTCTAAAGGGTTAGGGGTGCAAGTGTCTTGTAACGTGACAGCTTTAAGATTTGCGTGCTTCAAATTCCAGAGTTTCTGACCCAATATTTTGGTTGCTAAGCAAGTGAGTACGCAAGAGCGTAAGTGAGTTTCACCACATTTTACAAGTTGGCCATGCCCACCCAGTCACACTACTGCCAACCACTCCCACTCGGTCACATGGCTGGCAAGGTCCTCCCACCCAGTAACATGGCCGGCAAGCCAGTCCCACAAAGTAGACCACTCCTACAGAAGAGGTTCTAAAATTTTTTGAAACCCACCACTGTGTAGGTTGTACACTTATCTTTTCAGAGGTTTTACCAGTATACAAGGAACAAAAAGGGAAGGGCAGCGTGTAGCAGAGTTTAATGTGTGGCTAAAGGAGTGGTGTGAAAGGGAAGGCTTTGGTTTTATTAGTCACGATGCAGGTGTACAAGAGATGGTTTTCACCCATCCAAGAAAGGGACTGAGTTACTTGGCATTAAATTCACAGATTTTCTGGATAAACATTTAAATTGAACAGCGGGGGCAGAGAATTAATTGATTCAGAACATTTCTGTCCCCAGCAATCTAAAACTCATAGGGTTATCTGTGCATGTAACATAGATGTTTGTGCAGGTAAGATTATCACTTCTGCTGTCAAGCAAAACCAAGCATTTAAAAGTGAGTGCCATACTATGTGCATGAATCATACAAGTGGCAAGAAAATAGGGGCAGTCAGGCATAACACAGGTTACGTAGACAGTAAACACAGGGTCAATCAAAATGGACGCAAATGTCTATACACCAATGCACAGAGTATGAGGAATAAACAGGGTGAATTAGAAATTGAAGTAAATGAGGGCAGATATGATATTGTTGCCATTACAGAAACTTGGTGGGATGAAACCCACAAATGGAACATACAGCTAGAAGGATTTAAATTATTTAAAAGAAATAGACCAAATAAAAGAGGAGGTGGAGTTGCACTATATATAAGAAATAACTACATCTCTACAGAAATAGAGCACAACAATGATGAGAATTATCTTGAATGCATTTGGATCAATATTAAAGGTTGGGGGGAAATGACATTGCCATAGGTCTATACTACAGGCCACCCAACCAAGCAGAAGAAGTAGATGAACTTTTTGCTAGTCAGCTGACTAAGGTATGTAGGAAACACACGACGATAATGGGGGATTTTAACTACCCTGACATCAACTGGGAAACAAACTCTGCACCAAGTGGAAAATCCAACAGGTTCCTAACGAACCTAGCAGACAACTTTGTTTCCCCAAAAGTAGAGAAGTTAACAAGGAGATCGGCCATATTAGACTTAATTCTCACTAACAGAGAGGAAATGATAGAAGGTGTTGAAGCCATAGGAACCCTGGGGGCAAGTGACCATGCAATATTGGAATTCAACATTATGCAAACACAAGTAGTAGAACAAAGTCAAACTAGAGTCTTGGATTTTAAGAGAGCTAATTTCAATAAACTTAGAGAGAGCTTGGGAAGAATTCCATGGATGAGAATCCTCAAGGGGAAAACAACTCAAGAAGCTTGGGAAATTTTGAAAAATGAGATTACAAAAGCTCAGTCTAGCACAATACCAATGAAGGAAAAAAATAGCTCCCAAAAGAAACCAGGATGGCTGCATAAAGAACTCTCTGACAAATTGAAAGACAAAAAAGTTAAGCATAAAAAGTGGAAAGAGGGGGACATAACTAAGGCAGAATATCCGCAAATAGCCCCAGCCTGTAAAGATGAAGTAAGGAAAACTAAGGCTCACAATGAAGAAAGGCTTGCCACAAAAGTAAAAAAAAATAGCAAAAAAAGCTCAATGTCCTCAATGGAACTGCAGCTACATGGAGGGGAGTATGCAGAGGAGTACCCCAAGGCTCTGTTTTAGGCCCAGTACTCTTCAACATCTTCATCAATGATTTGGATGAGGGAATAAATGGGGAACTCATCAAATTTGCAGATGACACCAAGCTGGCAGTCCAGAAGACAGGCTTAAGATACAGAAGGATTTTGACAAACTTGATCATTGGGCACTATCTAATAAAATGAAATTCAATGGTGAAAAGAGTAAGTTTCTACATTTAGGCAAGAAAAATGAAATGCACAGGTACAGTATAGGTGGTACCTTGCTCAATAGTAGTAACTGTGAAAGGGATCTTGGAGTCCTAGTGAACAACATCTAAATATGAGCCAGCAGTATGCAGCAGCTGCCAAAAAAAGCCAACACAGTTCTAGGCTGCATAAACAGGGATAGAATCAAGATCACGTGAAGTGTTAATACCACTTTATAATGCCTTGGTAAGGCCACACTTGGAATACTGCATTCAGTTTTGGTCGCCATGATGCAGAAAATATGTGGAGACTCTAGAAAGAGTGCAGAGAAGAGCAACAAAGATGATTAGGGGACTGGAGACTAAAACATATGAAGAATGGTTGCAGGAACTGGGTATGTCTAGTTTAATGATAAGAAGGACTAGGGGAGACATGATAGCAGTGTTCCAATATCTCAGGGGTTACCACAAAGCAGAGGGAGTCAAACTTTTCTCCAAGGCACTTCAGGGTAGAACAAGAAGCAATGGATGGAAACTAATCAAGGAGAGAAGCAACTTAGAACTGAAGAGAAATTTCCTGACAGTTAGAACAATTAATCAGTGGAACAGCTTGCCTCCAGAAGTTGTGAATGCTCCAACACTGGAAATCTTTAAGAAGATGTTGGATAGCCGTTTGTCTGAAATGGTATAGGGTTTCCTGCCTAGGCAGGGGGTTGGACTAGAAGATCTCCAAGGTCCCTTCCAACTCTGCTATTGTATTGTATTGATCTGGTTTCCTAATCATTCAGTCAGAACTATCCAACTTTGAATTTAGGAATCGAAAGCTCTCTTCTGGGTTTTGACTAAATGGCTCTCCTAGACTGAATTTTAGATAAATCTTTGTGAATATTTTTCCACGATAAGTCGATGGAAGATTGCAATCTTAATATAAATTTATTAGGGAAAAATCATTTTGCTCAATGTAATTTGTGCAGATATTTGGAGGAAGACTGGACTGGACACTTCTCAACTCCTATACACAGATTGTTCTCAACTTTGTTTAACTGCTGCATTATTTGCGATTACATCCTTAAACTAAAATTATTAAATGGAGCGTGCTTGCACAACCATAAAATGGTTACTGAAACTGTCAAGGTGAAATCATACAGCATGAGTAAGCATATGATCTCAGCATCTTAAATCATCATTTCCTTACATTGCTCTTATTTATGACCTTGGTTTTGTGGTGTTATTCCTAATTTTAGGTTGGCTAGACTGAGCATTTGTCTTTTTGATTTAGAGAGCCTAGCCACTTTGGAGAACTTGCAAACATTTAATAATGACAGCACTGTGCAAGAGGTGCGTGTGTGTGTGTTGTGTGTGTGTGTGTGTTTCTCTCCATCTGTCTGATGTAGATAAATCAGTTTAGATGCCTGATTTGATCCAGAGAGATGCTGCTCTGTTCCCGTGGAAATGAATGGAAAAGGTGTGCATTCAGCAGTCTTTTTCCTCTAACAAATGGAAGCTCTTCGAAAGTAGTGGCGAAACTATTTGATCTATTGTTTGAACACAAGAAGCTTGTTTCTTTTCCATTCCAATTACTAAAGCTGATGCAGGAAGCAAAGAAGAAGAGAATGTGCATACCTGAAGGAAGACCTTGGCATTCAGAAATCTTACTTTGCAGGCAAATACTTCAGGAGAGTCAAAAGAGGAGTTCTCAGCCCTCACGTAAGAATTCTTGTAGGTTCTGCTCTTTTTATGGCTAATTCTTGAGGCATTCCTCAGTCAAACATGGCGGCATTCTTCACTGTGCAATAGGACAAAGCAAAGGAGAACTACATTTATTTAAATACAAATCAGCTCCACTGAAAACAGAGACAGAACTTAAATCACGAGGATTCCATTCTTATATGCGTACCGTGTTTCCTCAAAAATAAGACAGGGTCTTATTTTCTTTTCACACCTGAAATAAGCATTTGGCTTAATTTTCAGGGAGGTCTTATCATTTTTGAGATGCAGGAGGCAGCAAGCGTGGTCACCTCATGGCTGCTGCTGTGTTGCAATATTTTCAGGGAGGGCTTATTTTCAAGGGAGGGCTTATTATCTGGGGAGGTCTTATTTTCAGGGAAACAGGGTAGTCCTCGACTTACAACTGTAGTGATTGTTTGAAGTCACAGAGACCCTGGAAAAAGTGACTTATGACCATTTTTCACATTTAACAACCATTTCACTATCCCCATGGTCATGTGATCAAAATTCAGGTGCTTGACAACTGACTCATATGTCTTGGGGTCATATAATCCCCCTTTGCCACCTTGTGACAAGCAAAGTCAGTGGGGAAGCCAGATTCACTTAACAACCGTATCACGAACTTAATACCTGGGGTGATTCACTTAACAACTGTGACAGGAAAAGTTGTAAAATGGAGCAAAAGCTACTTAACAAATATCTCACTTAGCAACATGAAATGGTAGGCTCAATTGTGGTCATAAGTCAAGGACTACCTATATAAAAAGCCATTCTTCCTGGGTAGTATTGCCAGATGGGTGATACTTTTCTCTCAATCTCCACTCTTTCATGTGACTTTGAAAGGTAAAGTAGACACGCAGAGCACACCCCTGTCTGACGCTTCTGCTTCTGTGTGGATGGCCAAGCCCTACGGCAGGTCTCTGGCTTCATATCCAGTGATACAGAATGGATGTGCATCAAACCTTCTGCCTGAAATTTACCTTATAGAGAAGGTGGGCAATGATGCTGTGCTTCCAAAAAGTGTTGGACACCACAATACATAGCAGTAACACAAGATCAGAACCATATGGAAGCTCCATTGCTTTTTTTAAAAAAGAAAAGAAAAAGAAAAGTTGCATTGAAAGCTCAGGGTCGACCTACAAAACAGTTCCAATGCTGTTCAGGGAAACAATAAGGGTACACTATGAATCCTGACTGTTAGCAATAGCAATAACACTTAGACTTATGTACTGCTTCACAGTGCTTTATAGCTCTCTCTGAGCGGTTTACAGAGTCAGTATATTGCTCCCAACAATCTGGGTCCTCATTTTACCCACCTCGGAAGGATGGAAGGCTGAGTCAACCTTGAGCCTGGTGAGATTTGAATTGCCAAATTACAGGCAGCTGGCAGTCAGCACAAGTAGCCTGCAGTACTGCATTCTAACCACTATGCCACCACAGCCCTTAGTAACATTTACATGGATTATTTGTTGGTTTAGATATATAGGCTGCCAAATCTAAGGACTCTAGGTGACAAACACATTCAAATAGTACAGAAATCACTTACTTTACATAAATATAATATATTAGGGATAGAAATACAGTTAAATACCAGCTATCCATTGTCCAGTAGTAGGATTAGAAATCACTTTTCGCCCATTTAAAAAGCCAGTGTTTTAAGACCTTTCTGAAGATCACATTATGTGCCCTGCCCTTAAAAGACAAACAGACACTGCAGCTGGCTGCCAGTGGTCTTCTGGGTGCAATTTAAGATGCTGATTGACACCTACAAAGCGCTACATACACGAGGCAAGGATACTTGTGGATCCCGTCATCTTGCTCAGTCTTTTTTGGTAAGCCTACCAAAACAGAGTTGGCATGCTCCAGGACCTTTTACTAGGAAAAGTCATCATGCAGGATCTAGAAATCTTTTTTCTCTATTGGAGCATCTGCCCTCTGGAACAAAATTCCCCCCCTCAAAGAGCCCCCTCACTATTCTGGCCTTTCACAAGGCACTGAAGATCTGACAATTGGAGCAGGAGTTTGAACCAGTCCTGTCAGTGGACTGGCTGCTTTGGCCATATGCATTGAAAATGAAATATTTTGGACCCCGATTGTTATGTTATGTTTATGTATTCATTGGGGTTTGTTTTTGTTTTATGTGTTATTGTTTTTAAACCTCTATATGCTGCCTAAAGTCACCACCACAAGGTAATATAATTATAAGCTATATAAATTGTTCATTTAAATCAATTGGGGAATCATATTCAGCTGCCAAGAAGTCATGGCTCCAGGTTCTCATAACGTATCATTTTATTAAAATTACAAAATTATAACATTTCAAATATAACATAACATTTCAAACACTATCAATTATATTTCATCAAATAGACAATAAATGAAATCATAACTCAGATAAGGTTTTAAAGTTAAACATGCAAATTAGACACACGAGTAAGCAATATATTGCTGTTTATCTTAAATGTTCTACATTTTCCTGGTCTTGTGGTTTCTGGAATGGAAACAAGCTGTTGATTTTTCTGAAGTAGAAGGAAGAAAATGCTAGGTCAACCCCTTGGTAACAATATTCTATAAATTAATGGCCACAAGTGAAAAATTCCTAGTAAACATAGGTTGGCAATAACATATAAACATATAGCTTGATATAGATAAAAATAGGTTTGCATGATATGTCACTCGGTGCAAAGATATTGCACCAGAATCAATACATAACACTCAGCATATAAAATTTGTCCCAGTCCATTTGAACAAAATACTGTGCCAGGAAGGACAATTAATGTACACCTGTCTATCACCTTCTGACCTTCCTCTGCAAGCTTCAAGTTATTGCCCTTCAAATGTGTCGGACTTAAATTCCTTGTTATGTTTTATAGAAAATCTGGAATTGAAATCTCAGGGAAAGTTTTTCTAATTCAGTGTTTCTTGAACTTTTTTCCCTCTCAAGACTCCTTCCCACTTTTAAAAATTAGGGAGGACTCCAAAAGAGTCCTGTTTGTTTGCATGAGTTATATTTATCAATATTTACCATATTAAAAATTAAAAAATGATCCATTTGCTGCCACTATCACTTCTCACAATTGATGGGATTTTAATATTGTATTATTTTTCAATATAGCATAGTGAATAAATTTCATGACCCAAGAAGGTTTTTTTTGGGGGGGGTGTCATAAGGATCCTAGTATGAGACTTTAAGGTCACACTGCTCTTAAGTGATTAAGTAATGGGAGCTCTAAGATCATATCCATCATGGAACCAAGGGGTTACGATGGAATATGTGATGTCTAGATAATTCCCATTCATCAACAGAAGAAATAGATCTCTGTACTGCACTTGTTTTAAACAGGCTCAAAATCTTTGGAGGTTCCAGGTACACAATATTTTAAAATATACTGTAACTTAGAATGAATAGAATAACAGAGTTGTAAGGGACCTTGGAGGTCTTCTGGTCCAACTCCCTGCATAGGCAGGAAATCCTACATCACTACAGACAAATGGCTATCCAACATCTTCTTAAAAACTTCCAGTGTTGGGGCATTCACAACTTCTGGAGGCAAGTTGTTCCACGAATTCATTGTTCTAACTGTCAGGAAATTTCTCCTTAATTCTAAGTTGCTTCTCTCCTTAATTAGTTTCCATCCATTGCTTCTTGTCCTACCCTTAGGTGCTTTGGAGAATAGCTTGACTCCCTATTCTTTTTGGCAGCCCCTGAGATATTGGAACACTGCTATCATGTCTCCCCTAGTCCTTCTTATTCATGTACTATTGCTGCTTATAACTAGGCTAGATTTTTTTTTTAAAAAAATGTGTATTTATTTATTATCCTACCTTTATTATTTTTATTAATAATGTAAGGCAGCAAACATACCTAATACTCCCCCCTTCTCCTATTTTCTCCACAACAACAATCTGTGAGGTGGTTTGGAATGAGAGTGAATGATTGGCCCAAAGTCACCCATCTGGCTTTCAGGTCTAAGTGAGACTAGTATTCACAGCCTCCTGGTTTCTAGCCTTAACTACTAGACCAAACTGGCTTTCTTTTGCCTGAGCCAAAATATCAGTATTAAAACATGACAATGACCACGGTTTTGAACTCTGCATTAAATCTTAGTTTTTCCTTTCCTTTTCCTTTTCTTTATTAAGTTACCCAGCTGCAAGCTGTGGGAGGGTAGGTGGGTGGCTTGAGTGACATGTTAAGTGGGAAACCTTCCTTCTCTTTTAGAGAGACATGAAGAAGTCAGTAATGCATCACTTGAAAAAGTGACAGACAAATCATTTTGTGCTATTCCTGATGAAAGAAAACGAAAGATGTCAAAACCCCAGATTCTGAACTGCACTGCCAAGGATGATAGAGTGAGCAGGATACTCTCAAGTCTTCCCATTTCCAGGGCGGGTTGTTAAAAGGGCCTTTTAGAAGCAGGCCACAGGCTTTCAACTCTTGGCACCCAATCAAATTAGTCCCAACAACAAAGCAGTAAGGAAGTATATTCTTCATTTTTGTTTAGTTCTGAAGTGTGCCCCTCCTCCAACCCTGTATGAAAGGTCTCCCAATTATCTCCTTTACCTGCCAGATGAAAAAAAAAAAATAAAGCCTCCAGAGTTGTCAAAGATCCAGAGTCTGAGGACATGCCACTGCAACATAGCCATGACATTAAAACAGATGGAAAACTTCTCAGGAACAAAATGTGCACACAAAATGGGTTCTTGGCTTTGAAGTGCATATTCATGGCGTATGCTTTCATGTCATTTGAAAAGCCCGAGCTCAAATCTGACCTACTTAGGCAACGTTCTTATGTCTCAGGCTGGGAGAAGTTATATATTTAGCAAACGAAAGGAGATGGTTTTCCTGTCGTATTTAGAGATTGGGGTAAACTGTCACTGTTTAATTTTTTCAGTGTATTTCTCTCTATAGAAGTATGCAACATTTAAATAACAGTGGCTGTTATTAAAAGTGCACGGTGTTCTAGAGCAGTGAGTGAAGTCGTGATTTTGCATAAGATCACAGAAAATTGAGGGAAAGAAAGTCCAGGATTTTAGATCTGGGGTGGTCATTTATTTTCATGTTTTTAAATATTAATACCTTTTAATTGGCATGTGCAGAGCAGTATTAGTCTACTTCACCTTTGCCTCTTTGCAATAATGCAGCCCACCTCAGCATTGAATGTTCTCCTGTAGCATTAAAGTTAGGTTTACGAAAGGGGCTTCTTTGCATACATAGCACATACGCTTCATTTACAGTTAAGTTTAGAAGGGCAAAGGACAACTTCTTTAACTTTTGGAAGCAAAAGCTGCTTATCTGTACTGGAACTTTTTGACTGATGTTTATCTTTCAGCAAAGCAGCCCCAAACCTCCAAATCCCCCCCCCCGCGCACCCCTCCCCCCAATTCTTAACAATGTAATGTATTAATTCTGCCACAATATTGAATCAACAATGAATAGAGAGCCATGTTTTGTGAAAAGGTTGCTGTGTGATTAGCATGGAAAGTTGAAAGAGATGGTGTCCATCTCTTCCAACTGATGTATCTATTTATTATTATACTGCATTGAGTGATATTTCAAGTTAGAAGACTGCAGGAGAACCAATTTATATAGCCAGTGGTGAGTTACGACCAGTACGCACCAATACCGGCGTACTGGTGCCTGCTGGGAGCACCAGGTACCGTTCTGGTATGGTGCTCCAGAGGGCCCACCCACCCGCCCACTCTCTCACCTCTATTTGAGCTGACCGGGGCATCTGCACACGTCCACGGAGCATACGCCACCTGTACAACACTCCGCTGAGCAGCAGGAGCAGCATGGGCAGTGGGTATGCATGCATGCACTGTACACGTACATGTGGTGGCGCCTGGCCCCATTCCAGCATACCAATTGCAACAGGATCTGGAACCCACCACTGTATACAACCCACAAAAAAGCTAAAAACAGTCGATCAAGCTTAAAGATAGAATAATAATGCAGTGTAGATCTCAAAATAAATATAAATAAAACCTAAATCTGGCCATAAGATAAATTCAAAATTTACTGATGGCAATAGCCTTATTAGGAACAACATAACAATAAGATTTTTGATCAATTAGAGTATTGCCACTACTTGGGCAGTACTGTGTTATAGGTTTTTGCCAATATTTTTATTATAAAAAAGGTTAAATACAAAGTTTCAAAAGAAATTCACAGTAACGAACAAAAAACAAAAGAAACAAACTTTTAAAAGTACATTAAAAAACACAAACACACATACACATATTACACCCCCTAGTTGAATACTGATAAATATATTACAATATTAGTTTCCCACCCTTTGCAAAAAGTTTTCAAACTTCTAATTCTGCTTGAACTCTATCTATCTACTATATTAATAGCCAAATAGTTAACAGATAAAACCACAAACAAACAAACAAACAAACAAAAGGCAATAGAAAGGCAAAAGAAATATCGGAAGCCTCTGTTCATGAACTATTATTGTATGCAACTCATAGGAGGTTTCCACATATTATCTATTTCCAATCACCCTAACAGTTAACTGATTCATCCTGGACCAAATATCCAGAGTTGTTTCTTAATGCTATTTTTTAATCAATTGTTATTGAATTAATATAGTAGATCCATTCTGCAACTTTTATTAAATATCATTTCTGCTAGGAATTTTTTCCTCTCTGTTTAAATTAACAACTTTAAAAAGGGATTAACTAACCTGCTTTATCTTTTCTAACCCAAAGTTCAAAAACTATATTCCTTTCAGCTTCTTTTTCCTTTATTCTGATTTTAATTTATTTGTATTCTTGTTTAGTTATATGTTATAAACTGGTATCTTATAACCAGCTTATTTATAATTTATATATTATGTATAATATTGTATTGCAATGTCCCTGAATGGACATTGCTTTAGAAAGATGAGATGCAAATGTTAAAAAATAAACAAATAATTTTGCTGTCTCTTAGTCATTCACTGCAGCTACGTATAAAAAAAATAGTGCTGCCAATTAATTCAACAATTTGGGTTGATTAGCTCTCTGCCTTTTAATCAATTAATTGGTCAAATTTGAATATGTACGAACATGCTTTTAGAGAGATGAAGACATTGTATAATTTGACAGACAAAACATTGGTAACCATCAGTAGAAGGGGAAAGAATATTTACAACACAATTTATGCATGTCTCCCCAAAAGTAAACCAATATTCTCTGAGAAATGTATATATGGTTACAGCCTTAAAATAAATCTGCATACATTTACCTGAAGAAAGCTCTCTTGACAGTGTATCTTCTTGCCTAAATGTGTCAACAGTTGTTCAGTTAAAATAAAATGAAAATGTATGCTTCCAAATTCAGAATATGGTCTGCTTTCCCACATGAGCAAACAGTCCTATTATTTATTATTCTCTATTATATTTATACAAATACCAAAAGAGCTACAGAAATAGTGCATCCTTGAAACTTTCCTGATGTTTTTCTCCCATGTGTTTTATTCTAAGTACAGATAAAAATACCATGCAAAAACAGCTTTCTTTTTAAGAAGTGCTTGGCTGCTTAATTTATTAATTGTTCATAGTTATTAAGGACATAAAGACTTTAATCATAAATAAACACTTTATTAGGAAGTAAGTCTTAGTAAGGTCAAAGAAATATATTACCATTGAACTTGAACTCAGTGGCTATGCTTTCAAATCTTAACTAAAACATGTGCAGTGAATTAGCACACTTGTTTATATTCAACAAAGAAGCATAAATTAGTCAACCACATTTTAGCAAAGTGTGTGATACTAATCCATTCAATAACTGGGTTCACAAATTACATTAAGCTATGGAGGCACTTCTTAGTTCTGACTTAACTAATTATGTGAAGTCAACTATTGCAACGCAACCTGTAAATTGGAACTAAATAAACCATATCTTAAATGCAATATGTGAACTTACTCATTGTGCTAAATAACAACATCCACAGGATCTTGTTGCTTTCATCAAAATGATAAAAGCAGTGTTGTGGAGCTGTGCCATACGCCCAGTCCTTTTAGGCATGTGTACATACAAAAGAGGCATGATTTCTGGTCTGATGCCACAACAGTATTTTTATCAATATGACTTCCCTTTTAATCTCTTCATTCACAAATGTTGCTGCTAAACCCAATGGTTTGCTATTTGGTTGTGATTTAGCAAACTGTGTGAACCAAGGCATTGTGATTTATAAATCATGCTTCATAGTTTAGCACACTCTGTGAATTCAGTGTGGGTTGTGCTTGGTTCTTTTCCATGTTTGGAGTTGACAATTCATGGCTGCAATGAACTGTTTAATTCCCAAAAAATTCAAGGCATAACATTCACTTGAAACACACCATCTATTTTTAACATAGATTACCCTATTTATCTGAGCTAATCAGTCTTTCTCAATGCCCCAGGTAATTGCAGTGTAGTTTCTCTTTTTAAAAAAGGATCCAAATGCCACCTTAGAGCTACTTGAAGAAAAACAGGATCAAAATGTAATTGATTGACTGACCAACTTCATGAACAAGTTCCCATAACATTAACTTTTGTCATTCTGTTGTTCAGAAGCTCAAGTGTTGATCTGAACCAGCATGTCACCACCTGTTGGAAGAGATGAATGTACAAAGAAGTTCTCAAGGTTTTCAAGCATATAGAAAACCTTTAAGAAGAAGCAAACATAAGCAGCCACTTTAAAGGCCCAGTACAAATACAGCAGGATAAAAGGCCACAAACACTACAGTACATAGAAGGCAGGGCTGTCAAACTCCGGGCCCATGGGCCAGATGCGTCATGCCCATGCCCTTTTAGCGAAGGGGGGGGGGAAGTCCCAATACATCACATGATGCAGCCATGATGACGTGAGTTTAACACCCCTGATATAATGTTACCAATCAAGGCTATAAAAATATAGATGATCACAGGAGAGCAGCAAAGAGTTAAGAATGTTAGTTCTGCATCTCTTTGCTGACACCTACTGTCACCTGGAATTTTGTAGACAAGACTGGTAGCTGTAACTATGTGCTGCGACCACCAATGGAAAATGATGGAAATGGATTAGAGCTGCACTCTGTAGCACTGCTAGCTTGAATATTGAACAGGAGTCCTTGCATTGCAACATGTTGATATTGCAGGGAGATGCATAACACATTTGTTATTTATTATAGAATATAAAAACAAGATTCATAAACACATTAAAAATAGGAAATGAAACCTGATATCCTTGTTGTTATTTTTTTAAAAACAAAACAGTCCTGATCTTTTCAAAGAATAAATATGAGGTGCATCTGAAGATCTTTTGCTGCCAAAATGCAGCTATTTTGAAGCGGAACATAGCAGCTGCTGAAGCTGATCAGCCAGGGCTACCTCACTAGGTTAAGAAATGAATCTGTTATCCAAAATCAGAAGCAAGGGAACACTTCATTTGCAGAGTACAGAAAACTGGTTGAAATGTTGCCAGAATACTGGGTTATATACCATTGTTACCTTCCTGCCAATAGTTCTGAGGGGACTATAATACAGACTAGGGGGATATTATATGAATTTTAATATCCACTATCAGCTGAAAATACCATTTGGGGACACTGTTTAGTGAAAAGGACTACCTACTGAATCAGCTTTGGCTGCTGTGATTCTCATCATAGTCTCCAACTTGAAGAGAGATTCAAATTTCTAATCCTTCAATATTATCTTTAGCTAACAGAACCTGGCATAAAGGTGATTTGGACAAGGAGCAAATAAAGCAAAAGAGGGGTAAAAATGTATGAGATATCCATAAAAATGGCTGAATTGTGTAGGTATGTACAGCAGGACCGAGTAGTGTTGCCTACTACCAGGTGTCTAGTATTCATCTCAAGTTTAAAGGAACGAAAGCTTCATGAAGCAGCACATGCTGAAGCAGAAACATTAAGTTCAACATCAGTGAAAGCTCTTTATCCAAGATCTTTGAGACAGTCTACTAGTCATATCATAGAGCAGAGGAGATATTTAATCTGCATTCATACTATAATACAGCAAACTTTTTGGAAAGCCAGTATATCCAACTAAAAAAACTAAAAACATGAAAGTTCCACATACCCAGTAAGTAACTGTGGAGTGAAAAAGAAATGAGGAGTAATGAGACTGCCTGGGGTTGGCCTGGATTGAGGAATGTTAGAACAAGTTATAGGGTCTTAAGCCAAGTAGTCATTGCCCAACAGCAACAACAGAGGAAAATATGCTCAGTTATGGGCCATCAGCTCATAAAAACAAGCAGCAAAAAAATCAGGCAATAGAATAGGAAATTGCTTTAGAAATGAACTCTCAAGCCTTTGGATATTTGCTTAGTGCCCCTGGCAGTGGAGAGTAATCATATAAAACAATTCATTTTAAATTGAATTTAAATACAATTTTGTTTTTATTTTGGCCTCACCCACTTTGAAAGCCAGACAAGCAGTTTAAAGGCCAAGCTTTGCTTTAGGCCTGAAGTAGATTGCACAGTCCTGTTTTACGTGAATAAAATCTATGGGCAGCTGGGCAACAAATACAATTCACATATTATGCCGGCTTTGTCACTGTATACAAATGGAGTGACTTGCCATTCATATGATCTTTAGTAAACCTCTCATGAACTTAAGTTATAGGGAGGCTAGGAGGAAGGTGATAAATTTACTGAGCACCAGCTGGAGGTGCTGGGAGAACGTCTGCTAAGCCACCTGGTCTCAAATGAGGTCAGAATGCTTTTTTAGTAGCGGGCCATGGAAAACAGGCTCATTGTGAAGGAGCACAGACTTCCCAATAACTATTTATCTTTATGGCCATATGGAAACTTAACATTCAGAAGCAAGTATATCTCAGAATATAGAGAGAGTACAACTAGGAAAAGGGCTCTTGACATTTCTGCCTGACTTTACCTGAAGCCAACATCTGCGCAGGGATCTTATCTTTTTATCGGCTTAATAAGATGAACTATAGAAAGCAAGGTCCTTTTCGGAACAGTTGCAGGCTTCCCCCAGTCTGCAACTGTAATTCCTGGTCATTATTGGGCTTCCTGTACTTGAATTCAAATAAATGCCCACACAATATTTTTTTTCAAATACTTTTCTTCACTTAACGGGAGGTGATTGGGAGAAAGGAATAGTGTGCAAGAGAGCTGGGAGCAACTCAGTGGTGCAATTCAGCTGGTTTTATCCGGTTCAGGCAAACTGGTAGCAGTGGAAGCAGAAGGCTCCGCCTACCTGCCCAAAAGTCATCACATTCCTTTTTTGACACTCTGCACGTGCACGCTCGCATTTGCAAACTGGTAGCAAAGGTAAGTTGATTTCACCCCTAGAGCAACTCCTTCTCAACTTTTCCCTCACTTCCAATTGAACACATAATGAGGATCTCCTCAAAATCCACATTATATCACTGAATTGCAATTGCTTTATTAGGATCCCTAAAGGATAATGCATTGGCTTAAGGTAAATTATTTCTTCTCAGGAGCTTCTATTTTTGTAAAAAGAAGAAACCAAAGAATTGGGAAATGAAAGAAAAGGGAGAGAAGAACAAGGAGGGGAAAATAAACAGGAAGAAGAAAGAAAAATGTAAAAACTAAAGACAAAGTCTATTTTGATGGGAAACTATTTGGCAACAAGATGAAAATCATTCACCATTGCCCTTTTTATCCCAAATAGGCATGTAAAAAATTTCAGATTGTTAAAGATTCAGGTCTTCGGGAACAAGCTTGATCCAAAGATATCACCCAAAATATTGTGTTTCCCTGAAAATAAGACAGAGTCTTATTTTCTTTTGACCCCCCCGAAATAAGCACTTGGCCTTATTTTTGGGAAGGTCTTATTATTTTTGAGGTGCAGGAGGCGGCGAGCGTGGTCACCTCATGGCTGCTGCTGTGTTGCAATATTTGAGGGGGTTATTTTGTGGGGGGAGGGCTTATTTGAGCGCATGCACTCAAAAGCCCAATTGGACTTATTATCCGGGGAGGTCTTATTTTGGGGGAAGCAGGGTATGTTTTTCCATACTCTAGTTTACAGTTTATAAATCTTTCTTCACTTAGTTCTCTGTTTTTCTTTTTTCTTTTCCAGTTTAATGGTATCTTTCCTGAAGTAGAATTTAGTACTCTAAATGAAGCATTCCACAGGCTCATACAGAAGCATTTTGAAACTTGCTTCAGTCCTCTTCCTAATCATAGTTCTGCCTAGTTGCCAACACAATGGTACAAAGTTGTGTTTACCTGCCACATTAAACAATATGGAAAGAAAGAGGGTGGCTCTTCATACTTCTGATAAAAATATTGTTCCAAAGACACTTAGGAATAGGAGCTGCAGTTTATTTCAGATGATATCCATCCTGAGTACTCTCCATTCCAATTTATTTCAGCATTTGGAATCTTCCTCATATCCCATTTACTACAGTATGAAAGTGCCTTGATAACTGCTGGAAAAGAAAGAGAATTTTTTAAAGAGGTGACATGAAGTCACCGTTCCTTTATCAAAAGCCCTCTGCAAAGACAAGCTAAAGTCATCTTTAGATGTTTTGCTGTTATGAGTTTTTCCTTTGTTTTTGACACATATCTTAAGATAAAAAGAATGTACAACACCTCGATGATGCTGGAGATGACATGGTGATGCTGAAGATGACATGGTCAAAGGCTGGGATGTGCACAGGTTCTTTTGGCTGCTTAAGGCAACAAGATAATGTTTGTAAGTTACTGAAGCAGGTGTTTCTCCAATTCACTGGGGTGTAAGAAGTGGGGGGAGGAGGCACAGAACCATCAGACCTCCAAGATTCTGTTACCTTTGCCAATCTCAATAAAAAGTAGATTTGGCCTTCCAGTGGAGTTGATTTCCTGGTCTGCAATTGACAATGTGGTTGACAGCTATGCATTATGTGAACTCCTTAGATACACAGGTCTACCAGTGTCCTGGAAAACTAATGCACCTGCGTTCAAATATAGCTACAACAATCTTGAATTACCAAAAGATATGTCTTTTTTTTAAAAAAAAAAAAAAAAAGCAAAAACTGTGAATTGATTCAAACTGGAAAATAAATGTAATACTGGTTATATCTGAAAGGAATATATTATAGGTTTTTTTTTGCCAGTTTCAGACAAGGAGTGTCACATAATATGGCAATTTCCAGATGTTGATACAGTAGTTGCGGGCTCCATCTTTAAATGTGATTACTGAACATTTGGAAAAGTAAAGTTCACATTTATTTGGGAGTGAAATTACATGGGACTATCAATCATCCAGAAGACTCCATGTTAAATATTGATCCATGTTTATATATTTGTGTATCCTGTGTGATGCAGAGGTCAGTTCTATGTATCTATGATCTCCACTCTGAGTAATGGGTCATGCTTTTTATTTTTTACATAGGTACAGGTCTATAAAATTTATGTGCCTAGGTCAAAACCAAACGAACAAAAATATCCCAACTTATTGGATGCCAAAATATAGAAGCACAGGATATTGCAAGTTTAGGGTTAAGTTAGAGACAGGTTAACACCAAATTAATTAACGTCCCTGCAATCACAATCTCTCTCCACTCTCAAGACTTTGCTGGCCTTGCTACTGAGGCCCAATGAAGCTCAGTCATGGAGGCAACACAAATTCAATTATACTTTTCTGCTGACTTAAATAAGGGCAAAATGCAGGTTAATGTAGCAGTCAGGGTGAGTTAGATTAAGATATTGCTCAATTTTTTCTAATACTATTCCAATGTGTCCAATTTATGTGGTGAAATATGCATGTTTCTGGAAAAATAAAATCTGGCAAAATGTATATGCTTCAGCTCACTTTTCATTCAAGAAGAGAGAAATTGTTAAAAGAACAAAGGAAGCCTGGAAACTAAATTGTATCAAAAATGATACACTTGTTTTTGTACTATATGAAGTACGAATTCTGGGCTTCAATCTACCATGGTGAATTTTTCTGACAATGACTCATCATTATCTCCCTGAAATACATTTGTATTTCAGCAAGATGTATGTAGAATGTAAATCAAAATTTTACTTTTTCTTGAGTTCTTTCAACTGGGAATGTTAGAAGGTATTCCTAAGAATCAAAACTTCCTGGTGGAGGTAAATTGAAGAGAGCAGGCACCCTAAAATTGTCTTCAACTTCATCTGCCATAACTTTAGCTAGCATAATCAAAAAAAGGTGCTTACTGAACACTAAAGATTGTTGAAATCCAACATTGGAAGGACTAACAGAAAGACAGATCATTCTAAGGGCGTATTTCTCATTTCAGTTTCTTGAACTACAGTTCCTAATTCATATAAATCTATGTCCATGTTGAGCACTTTTTTCCTCAGATTGAGTTTGTTTTAATTGTGACAAATACATCTTCTGGATCAAGAACATAAACTCCATTGGAGTAGATTGCTGTATTAATTTGTATCCAGTGGAGTAGATTGCTGTATTAATTTGGAATGACTGGTAGTGTGCAAATCAATACTTTATGGCTTGTTTTGGATTAGTCTGTAAGTTTACACAAAATAAACTGAACAAAACAGTTATCTATACTATCTCAATTAACTTAGCTTGAAATCTCTTCCAGAAAAGTATATATATGAAGTAACATGATCAATCAGAACTAGCAGTGATTAACTAAGGTTTACTCCACAATTTTTCTCTCAAGATTATTATAAATCAGGTCAACAAAGCCAACAACAAGAGATCTATAGAGCTAAGTAGATTGGGGGGGGGGGGCTACATGCTCATCAATGCTTAAATGACATGGTCCCAACTCATCCTGGTTTTTTGCTAAGATCTTTCACTGAAGCCTCCGATTAAGGCATTTGTTATATTAATACCTATCCTACATTTTACTAAGTTTAGTAGCTTCATTGGATCATTTCATCTAGTTGTATAAATAAGGGTACTAAAATAAGAGTCCACCAGACAACATTTAACTGATATTTCCATTAAAAAACCTCTAAGAAAATTATTAGGTTCTGCTCCATTAAGACTGTCATTAGAAATCAAAGAGTTTAAACTCATCTCAGCTATTACAGCCAGCATACCTATAAATGGTAATTCTAATTTCAGTTAATTCCTTATTCTTTATCACTGTTTTGATATTTTTTGTGTGAATTCATGCACGTATTTTATTTGACTGACTATTTTTTAAATGCATTTTACTTGTTTGTATGCATTTTATATGGTCTATGATAATAAACAAATGCAAACGAACAGATCTTATCCAAATGACATATCCAACTTCATTCGCATGGGTTGTTGCTATTAAACACTTCAATGGTACTTCAATCCCTCACCTCACCTCTCCTTTCCTTTCCCTCTTATTTTGGATATCCACCAAAACAATTTTTTGCACTGCAGCTATTGAAACAATCTCTCTTGCTATTATTATATCTATTTAGAAGTTTATAAAAAAAACAAGATCTGATTCAAAGCTTAAGAGGTGTAAGAAATAAATCAGCACTGACTGACAAAAGATTAAACCTAGCTGGGAACAGCTGGATGGCTCTCTTGACTAAATATTTACAAAAGACATGATTATATCACTGGATGACACTGTGCGAATATAACAATTTATCAATCACCCTGTTTAACTCCAGTCCCGGCAGGAGGGAACAAGCATTCTTGCTTAACAATAAATATCTACTGTATACTAATTAACTTGACTTCTTTTTCCCACCTGGAACAAAAAGAAATCAGTATTGTATGCAGATGTGAGTTAGAAGAACACATGACGTAGAGAAGAGGCCAAAAGTGCTTCCCATTAAGCTAATATAAGATAAATGTATGTTCTGTAAACTAATCTGGCTTGATGTTAGCAAGAGCCAGGATGGCGCAGTGGTTGGAATGCAGTATTGCAGGCTGTCTCTGCCCACAGCCAGGAGTTTGATCCTGACTCAAGGTTGACTTAGCCTTCCATCCTGCCGAGATCGGTAAAATGAAGACCCAGTATGCTGAATCTGTAAACCGCTTAGAGAGTGCTGTAAAGCACTATGGAGTGTACGTAAACATGCTGTGGGACTCATATACAGGTTTACTCAGAAATCAGCTTCTCAAGTTTAATAAGAGTTCATGTAAGTTCATTTCAATGGTAGCTAAAACTTTGTCTACCATTGAAAATGGTAGCCAAAGTTTTCACAACCAACTTCTTACCGTGTTTCCTCAAAAATAAGACAGGGTCTTATTTTCTTTTAACGCCCGAAATAAATACTTGGCCTTATTTTTGGGGAGGTCTTATTATTTTTGAGGTGCAGGAGGTGGCAAGTGTAGTCACCTCATGGCTGCTGCTGTGTTGTACTGTTGCTGCAGCAGTGCAACGCAGCCGCTCATCAGCTGTTCACCAAGGCCGTGTACATGCTTCCAGCCATGTTTCCCAGGACTCTGCACCATGCCGTCAGCCCAGCCATGCTGCCGTAACTTGGATGTCCCGTTGCCGCCATCGCCTCCCTGTTCTTTGCTAATGGCTTTTGAGACAGCCATTAGCATGACACAAGAGGTGCAGTGGCTAGGGTTGCGGGAGCGGCTGTTAGGTAAGGTCATATGGGATGTGTGTGGCATATTCTCCCTCCCTTTCCCCCATCTGGCCTCACCTCATCTCGTGTTGTTTGCGCAGCAAGAAACCAGAGGAAATGGCAGGGACCAGATGCGCATTAGTTTAAATATTTTTGGGAAGGGTGTAATTTTTGGGTGAGCGGTTATTTTAGCCCATGCTCTCAAAAGTCTGATTTGGCTTATTATCTAGGGAGGTCTTATTTTCAGGGAACCAGGGCATATCAATGAATGAGATATAGTCATTAAAATGTTAGATTACAATGATAGAGAAGCAGGCTCAAGTTGCTCCTCAGCCACAGAGCTCCTTGAACGACTAGATGCCAATTTCTTTTTTATTCTCTTTGAGAATCAACTTACTGCATAGAATTATAAAATCAGGGAGGGGAATTTATTTGTGCAATAAACTCCCACAAATAAGAATAATTACAAATGTAATTATTTTAAAAAATGAGTAATGCATATTCATGTTATAGAGACACAGGTATACATCCACACAAATAGAAACAAATAGAAAAGTAACAGCCCACTCTTAGATATACAAAATTATTTCTTCTTGCCTACCAGCTCTGGGCTCATCCCCTATGGCAGGTTATAGGATCCTCAATGCTCCTGGTCTCTGCTGCTACTAAATGGGTAATAAATTCATTCTCACTTCATGTTTCATAAGCGCAAATGGATTTCCATGCATTAATACACAATGGTGCTATTTTGTTTTTCATATTTTTCACCCACAGGAACTTGTGGCTTGATTAAAAAGTAAGATGTTGTCCTCTCTCATTCCATGTAGACAAAAGTGATTATGTGGATGGCAGCACATTTCTTCTAGGGATGCTGCATTCTACACAGTTTTCTTCTCTAACCTCTTGGTTCCACCTCCAAGCATCTGACGCTTGAGGAAACTACTCATTGTAGCTAATAGGACGACTGGCACCTTCCATATTCTCAGACATGGGTCTCTTAACACTCTGCATCAGCTTGTCTTCTCCAATACTGGGAAAGTTTGACTTTCATTATCCTGGGGAAAATTCCTATTTGAGAGGCAAAAAAGTCTTCACTACCAAAAGTTTACTTTGTGTGCGTGTATTAAAAGTAGGATTCACTCTTGGCTTCCAGTATATAGATTTATAATTATACTTAGGCTTTTGAATCTCATCAGCAACCAAAGGGTACATTTCACCTTCTTTGGAAAGTTTTAGAGACCAGTGTGCATGCAGCAAGAAAAGTCCCAAATTTGGTCTTCTTTCTAGAGGCCCTTGATGGCTGAGACAATCTCAGCAAGTGTTCTCTTCAGAAAAAAAAGAAGAAAAAGAGGGGAGGAGAACTTACAATAAATGTAGCTTCATTTGAAGTTAATAACCTTCTACAAAGGCTTTTGGTAAAACATAGACACCTTAACATTTCTTCTTTCATTTCAAATGTTTCCCCCACACACTCCACCTGCCTCTCTCTTTTCCCTCAAATAGTAAAAAAAAAAAATCTAAGGAAACCTGAGCCTTCAGAAGTACTTTGCTTTGAGAGGATGACATCAGCACGTCATGAGCTTACCACTGGTAAGCGGGCACCCTGAGGAGGTAAAATGAGAGCCCTTAATCTTCTTTGGATCACTCTGTTTTTCCTGCACCGCACATCTTTTAAAATATGCAAAGTAAAGGGGATATTTTTGTCACCTTCATTTTCTCCTGCCTTTATCACCTCCTCCTCCCACTGTGATTAAAAAGAAAGAGCATATGTCTTTCCCTGGGGACAATATGAAAGCACCTATGTCTGCTTTCTCCATTTCTGTTTTGCTGGGTCTTTCCCTGCTTCGCCCGACAAAAATGGCTCACTGTACAGCTTTATAGGAGACTACCCAGAAGTCCCACAGAATTCAAAGGTAAGAGCGTGTATAGGATGGCGGTTGAAAGAAAAGTTAAAGTTTCTTTTTCTTGAGACTAAGAGTTACATGACGGATTGCAGGATCTTAAAATGGCCTGCCACTATCCAAAATTTAGGCACTTCCACAAGGAAGTGCAGCATGTTTTTTTTATATTACAGCTGTGCAATGCTACATGTTTAATCCGCAAAAAGTGCCTTTGATCATGCCAGATTGTGAACATAGCTCCTGTCTATAACAAATTAAAGCAGCTGCAACTTTTCTAACTGCCTTCTGTAGTTCTACTCTTACATGGGGCCAAAGCAGTGGTGGGTTCCTATCAGTTCGGACCAGTTCGACCAAACCAGTAGTGCGGCCTGGGTTGCTGGAATCGGCAGCTACCCAGGCCTACCACGCCCCCCCCCCCCGAACCGGTTCTCTTGTTTTTTGCTTCTGCACATGCACAGAACAATTTTTATTGTACTGGGCATGCACATGCAGCACACATCAAATGTGCGCAAGTGCGCAGTGTGGCCACGAGTGAACTGGCAGTAGTGACTGCCAGAACCCACCCCTGGGCCAAAGCACTTTTTGGAGATCAATTCTAAAGTGCTGCACAGCCCTACTTTAAAATTTCAGGGTAGCTTGAAAGTGGTTGCCATCAGTCAGCTGCAGAAGACTCATAGGCATATGGCAAGAGAAAAACTTCTCACCCTTGGCTTTCAGCTTCTTCCTGGTTATAGCAGGAACACTGAGAAGCAGTAATCTCTCCATTTTTTAAAAAAAATCCTAAACTTATTTCAGTTTTATTTGATGACAAACTAATTGCTCACTGAGATAGAACTCATATAAGTCAATTCTCTTTCATATCAGATGTGTTAACCCTATAAAAGTGCTCACCAGATAGGCAACATGACACTCTGGGGTTACTTCAACCCTCTTCATATATCTGCCTTCCCCATACATATTATTAAGACTTGTTCACAAAATTAAATGAGAAGGAGGTATCCTGGAAAACATCAGCCTTTAGGCTCATCTTGAATTACAAGAATACTTCTGAGTTCCGCACAGACCTCTGCAAGTGTTCTTAAACAAATTAAAATGGCATTCCTTTTGTAACAGAGCCAAACTTGCTCTCATTACTTCAAAAGGTGTTATCAACCCTTGACGTAAATGATGACCTATTTCAGATGTCCTTGCCTCTCACTAACATCTAACAGGCTGACATGCAGAAAGGTTTGTACAGGCATAACTGTACAATCTCTGGGGACCTTTTCCCCTTTAGTGCTGCCTTAACCATGTAATCGGTGTGAATGTTACAGAGCAGCATCTCTCTAACAAAGCAGCCTATATTCATCCTAATGTGGCAATTATATCCTTGAATCTTCTCTTGCTCCTGGCTGTGTCTGGCTTAAAAGCTTCTAAAAATACTTAACATAAATAAAAGCATTGTTTCTGAAAGGAAAGGGGGGAAATTCACTCTCACATACAAAGGTAGATGCTTACAGGAAGGAAACTTACAGTCTAGCATTTTACTTTCTATTTGATGGCTTCCACGTGAAGGGTTTTTTAAAATTTCTGTTGTATGATGGATTATTCGATCATGAGGCCTCCTATTCACTCTGTAATGTGAGGCATCTTGGCATCGGCACTGCAGTCCATAGTAAGATATAAAGAACAAAACATCCGTAAATATATACACTTAAGAAGCATTTGATTATGCTTCACAGTAAGTATAGACATACCCACTGAGAGCAAAACCACAGAGTGCAAGAAAAGGCTTCAGCTTCACAATACCATTAAGGAGCATAAACGCGTCAAGGAAATCCCTCATGAGCCAAGAGGGAATAGAAGTAGCTTTGCAAACAGCAGGAACAAGCTGCAATAATTTCACTTCAAGCTGTAGTTATAGAAAGACCCTTTTGCTATCAGTTCATAAATCAAAGCAAATTAAATCAGACTACCCTTTTATTTCCCAAGCTCCCCCTCGTTCAACACATCCTAACATAGCCAAGTAAAGTCAGAGAAGTGTTTATGAATATGAGAGCAAGAAGAGCCATTGAAGCAGCTAAATCTGTGGTCTATAAAATGAGGTGGAAGGTTATCTATCACCCAAACTCTGGATGATTATCTGGACCCACTGCAGGTGGGATTCAGGTTGAGTATAGCAGAGACATCACTGCACTTGTAGATGACCGGAATGGGGAAAATTAGGATAGGTGTAGTGTATCTATCCTGGCCTTTCTTGATCTCTCAGCAGCTTTCAGTACTATTGATTATTATATTCTTCTGGACAGGCCAAAGGAAGTAGGAGGCGATATGGCTCTTCTTTGACTGAGGCAAGTTCCAGTTTGAGTTGGTAAGTGAGATGTCCAGCCCTAGGCCACTTCTTTGTGTGGTGCCACAGAGCTCAACTCTCTCCCTGCTCCTATTGAACGTTTACATAAAACTGCTAAGTGATGTTGTCCTTCGACACAAGAATATGTATCATCAGTATACTGATGGTGCATCTCTGGAATAAGCTGATCTACAAGTTATCATCAAGGGTTGTTGTTGTTTCCAAAACCTGGAGGCTGTGCAAGTCTGCATGGGGAAGAAATGGCTTTATTCAAATAATCATTTCCCCAGTTGTAGGTTCATTTTGGTCCATTTCCTCAACAGTGCAGAATTTGGCAAAAAGAAACAAAATTTCAATGGCAATTCTGTTCTAAGTTGTCAGGATAGGAAAATGGCTCTTATACAGTGTATTTTGTGTGTGAGAAAGGGGGGAGGAGGAAGGGGAGGGGGAGGGGAGAGGGGGAAGGAGGAGAGAAAGAGAGAGACAGATGTTTCTCTCTTCTTATTCGCTTCACCATCACTCATTACATTACAAGCTCATTGCTGGCCATTTCATGTTTTGTTTGACAGAAGAGTCTTATTCTTACCCTCTCTACCACCATCCTACATAAAAACAAAATCAATGTGATATCTACCAAGTGTGCTTCAATTCAGCTCAATTATCTACAGCTCTGCCACCCTGCCTGGGGTTCTGACAAAGGCAGGAAGCTTTTACAATGGCTGTATTAAGCTAATGTAGAATGAATTCTGCCATTGACCCTAACTTAGATATATGTATTTACAAAGAGGAGCTGCAATAGGCATCATTATAATCCGAAAGACAGGCAATGGATTTCAACATTAAAAACTCCTGGAACTTTGAAGAAATCAACAGTCAGGTTTCAATTTCAATAAAAATTTCATTGGCTCAACCTAGGAGAGATCACTCCATTATATATATAGAAATTGATTTCTTTTTCAAAAAAAACCTGCAATACATCCTCAGTCCTATTCATTTTTATTATCCTCTTATACATAGAAAAAATGCATAGCAAGTATGAGAAAGAGCAACTAGAACTAATTTTGGGTTGAAAATGATACGCCGATATACTCAAATTGAAGTTCACAGTTGTCATTTAGGATGAAAGTATGAAAATGGGGAGCAGAAAATTAAGGTAGTCATAGCACTTATTATTTTCTTCATGCAGCATGGCAACGAAACATGTCCTTCTCTAAAACCAAACACACTCAAACATGGAACTGGTACAAATTTTAAAAGGCAATATACTTATAAATATGCAAATGGAAAAGAAGACAAATGTATTACTTCATTCGTCCTGTATTAAAATTATTACAAACCCAGAAAATGATTGAATCCATCAGTATTTTCAGTGTTTTATAGTTGTCAAATTTTAAGGAGAGAACTGAAATTTGTATCGCTGATTGAGTTCAGAGAAGCATTTGATAGTAACATGTCTGCTGGTACAACATACTTGCATGAGGAGCCCTAAATGGATTCACTTAGGAGTAATTTCTCTTCATTCATGCCTAAATATGAAGATGGCTCCAAATCAGTGATCCACAGACCACAGCTTTTCATTATCATGTGTTGCATTTACAGCTGGTATTAAATGCATTCGCTCAGATGTTGGAATTGTCAACATAAGGAGAGAGAACATGAAAGAATGGTTTTCTCTTGATTGCTTATTGTGGTTGGGACAATGAAAGGCAATTTGAAACAGCAAACTAATGCAGTCAATGTGTTTAGACAACTTTTTAAGCAAAAGAACTTTCCTCTTAGGCAAATTCATGGCCAATATCAAATTAAGGGGCTCGACAGAATGTGTGTGAGAGAGAGCATAGGTAAAGGTCCTAATAATGAAATCAAGTGCTGAAAGCCAACATAAAAGCAACATAATAGATCCATTGAGAAATAAGGTAAAGATTTTCACATGCTCAAAGAAATTCCATGGTCTGCAGCTATGCAGAAATTAAAAAAGAATCTTAAGAGAAAAAGAAGAAGAGAAAGAATTCTACAAACAACCATGGAAGGAAAAAAGGAAAGCAGAAAATCAGAGGAAAGGAGGTAAAAATATAATATTCTACTGAGTTGTTATTACTTGAATCCATTTGACAAGGAGCAAAATAGACAAGATCCAAAGTAGCACATACTTTTTAGAAAAAGATTATGCATCATCATCACACAAATGGCATAAAAGATAAAAGTTTATTTCAAACTGCATTATTTGCAGGGTGACATTATTAGGCTATTGATACATTTTACTCCTTTTGAGTAAGGACATCTTCATGCATGAATTTCCTCAGAAAGACAAGGTCTATTGTATTAAGATCCACTCAACTGAGGTTTCACTGTGGATATTAAGTAACATGGGAGTCAAAACAGACATTGGTGGGATTCCCAAGGCAACTCCCAGCAGGCTGAAAAGATGCCTGCTAGTATCTTCTAGCTAATTGTTTACAATGAAGCTCAGTCAGTATTAGGGTCCCAGGACCTCCAGTGCTGTGTCATCTGGCCAGTATTCTTAAATATCTCACTGGCTAAGTTTTCACTTGCCACAGCACAGTCTTTGGGATGGCACCCATTCTGTCTCTTACTTGGACTTGTGCCACATCATTCAAGCTGCCTCCTCTCATTTTTTGTTACCCCCATCTGTTGTTCATACTAATGGGCATTACATGCTACAATGCAGAGCATACGGTACATGGGAACCATTGTTAACAAACACCCAGGAGACTTTGTTATTTTATATTTGTCAGCCCACTGAAAGGGTAAAAAATCAGGTACAAGACAACATTTACCTTCAGAAGCAGGTAAATTTATTTTGCTCTTTCCTGTAGCACCTAATGAACTGAATAAGTGTACCAGGAGCAAGAACGAAATAATTCCATTCATTTTCAATTGCATTCATATGAGTTTGATCTGAGTGCTCTATAAATTTAAAAAAAACAGGGTATAAATGATATATATTAACTGCACATAAATTTTAGAATGTCTTATTCTGAACTAGATCACCTGCAGAAGAAGCTGGAATGTAACTAAAGAAACAAAACCAAGAGATTTTTTTATTAAGAGAAGCACCGCCTTAATCTTCAGAAACTGGGTGTAATAATATCCAAAGTTAAAGTTAAAATAACTTTAACTATTAGTAGTGAAATTTAAGGATGTATTTTCTCACAAAATGATTTATTTAGTGGCATATATGGTTAGTCAAAACTATCTAATTATCTGAAGACAAATGGTGGCAATGATTCTGCTGGACAGACAAGGAACAATTCACAGATGCATTGGTGCTTATAAGCACAGCAATTCTTACCACGGATCAGGGACGTGCAGTCACTAGAGGCAGGGGAGGCGGGGCCTCACCAGTCTCCTGAGGGAAAGGAAAGAATTTTAAAGAATTTTTAAAAAATAATTAAAGCCAGGATAGTTGCTACCAGATTTCAAGTCACAGTGGCTTGGTGTCTGCTCTCAGTGTTAACTATAGGAGGAGGCCAGAGAACTCGGGGGCCCCTTTGCATAAGGAATTTTTCGCCTTTTAAAAGTTAAGAAAGTATTAAAAAGCAAAAAAATTCATATGCAAAGGAGGCACTGATTCTCCCGCCTCCTGATCTGGAAGCAGCGAATGATGCCTTGCACTTGAGCGACTGCGCAATCTAGCAGCAGGAGCCTTGCTTGTAAAACGCGCCTGTGTTGGAAAAATTCATGCTCCAAGCAAGTTCAACTCTCCAGCGTGCAAGTAAAGTTTCTTTGGTTTTTCCAACCTTTTACCATTATCTCTACAGAGAGGTTCTCAATCATTCAGATCTGCGCTTTTTCCAAAGGTGAGTGGACTTTCTGCCCCCCCCTTTCAGACGTTTCTCTTCTCATGCAAGAGGATAGAAGAACCGAAAGCTTCATGGATGAGAAACGAAACGTGTTCAAAGCGGGGGGGAATACCCCAAGAAAGTCAACTCACCGTTTGGAAAAAAAGTACCTTTGGGACCACTTCGTCTTGGGTTAATGAGGTAGGGGGGGAATGTGATTTTTGTCAGCAATAAATCTGGAGCGTTGCCCTTTTCTGTCCTGGAAATGGGTTTTTTCTCGCTTTGGCAAGGTCGCTTTTTTGGCTGCTTTGGTATTTGGGTTTAAATAGGTGGGGTTGATAAGCGTGTTTTCGATGTTACTGCGAATGAATCCCAGCTTATTTATATTTCTATTATGAAATAAAAGGGGCAAAACGCGGCTCCTGATCCCCTGACAGCGATCAGAGGCAGGGAAGATGCTCAAAAGGGCAAAAAAATGGGCAAAAAAACCCAAAAAGCCACCAGGGGAGTTTGATTTTCAAGCTGGAGCGGTTAAATACTTCCCCGTAAAGTATACCCTGAAAGGGCTCGATGCAACTAAAAAACCCCAAACAAACTTGTCTGCAAAAGCAAATTTACAGAACGATCTCCGGGAGATTCGGCCCCCCCTGCCCCAACTTTGCCCACCTACGAACTGGAGTGATCCCGCTCTCCTAAATACGTTTGTTGGGTTGCAATTGTGGATTTCCACACGCCTTTCTGACTTTCAGTGGCCGAGTCTTTTGGAATGTCCCTGCGGCGGGGGACAGAGGAGGCGGGGGGCAAGATGGCAGAGCGCGGCAGCAGTGAGAAGCAACACCCCCGCCGCTGTGTCCGACAGGCGTCTCACATTTATGTCCGCCATAAACGCGAGACGCTTGTCAGAGACAGCGGCAAGAACGTCTTCGCCGCTGCTGTGCTCCCCCACCTCGCCCCCCACCTCCTCCATCCCGTCCACTGCGGGTGTTCCCTCCCCCCAAGCTGTTTCATGAACGTGGCTGGCGGGGGTCCACTAATGAAGAATCGGGCCCCTGCCAGCCACAGCAGCCAGCCACGGCATGATTCAACCTCTGCTTTTCTTTTCAAGGCGCCCTTCTCCTTCTCCCAACCCCCCTCCCCCAAAAAACCTCCCACTTCCAACCGGTTTCCCTCTTTTTACTTATTTTTTTAAAATAAAGGATGACATTGCCAAGCAGAGAGCGACGTGCCAGGGGGAAATGCCAGCCGGACTGAGGCTTTAATGGGCTATGGAGGCAAAGGGGAATTAATTGGGTTGGCTCTTGGTTGGCACCAAGGGCGCCCCAAGCAGGTTTCGTGGGGAGGGGGTGTAGGGGGGAGCTTTCTTGCAACTGGCTGAGCCCTGAATGGAGGCGGCTGTTTTCCTGTGGCTTCTTTATGGCTTTGTCAGTAGCAGGATCGCTTCGTGCAGGCATGATTCATATGCAGATGGAGACGCAGGGAGGTTGGCAGGAGTTGAAGAAAAGAGGAGGAGGCGGGGGGCGAGGCCAGGGAGCGTGGCAGTGGCGGGGACGTTCTCGACGCTGCCGCGCTCTTGCCTCACCAACCATAATCCTCACTGCACGTCACTGCCACCAATTAAGCTAAAAGTAGGAATTTCACCTAAAATATTCTGGGAACTAAAGTGTCCCTTCAAAATTCTCTGATGGAAAGCTATGATAACTAGGCCATTTAACATGGCAATGTATTTACGTGGCCTTTGAAAAGCATAAAGTCATTTATTTATTCATCTAATTTTTATCCTGCTGCGATTTATCAGTCTCTTGGTGCTGCACAACAAGGCAATATACTTGATTCATCCACAGTATAGTAATTAAAACTACTATAATAATGATAAATTCAATACAGAAATAAGTTCAGCAACAGAGTCTCTTATAACATCCCACAAAACTAGTTTGCATTATATGGTTTGTGAATAGTTCTATTGCTAGATTAAACCATCCAACTCTCTTTCTGCTTTCAAGACATATCTATATCAAATTGTTAATGTTGCATTAATGTTTAAAGTTTCTGAAGAGTAGATCCACACAGTACCAGTTATACTTCTAGTGCTTCCAAAACAGCTTGAAGCAGATCTCACCTCTCCGTATTTTTAAGCATGAAAACTATTAATTCATGCATTTGTTCATGTTGTTCTATACATTACATTCCCAAGTATAGCAGGCAAACATTGTATCAACTCAACAATAACATAATTAGAGTTCACAGGTCCTTGATTGTAGAAGGGACTGGTCTAAATGATATCCCTGGCAAATACTTTCATTTAGAACAAAATTGTTAACAGTCTTTTGTTTTTTTAAGGACATATCAGGGGTGAAATGCTACCGGTTTGGACCGGCTCATCCAAAGTGGTAGTAAAAAATGCTACTGGTTCACCTGAACCAGTAGTAAAAAAAAAAAATGCTACCGGTTCAGGCAAACCGGTATTTCTGATGATCAGCTGTGATGCAAGATTTATATTAGCTAGAAAGCCAGACTTCCTAATCTAAATTGTGGACCAACGGATTCCATCCCTCCCCCTCGCTGTTCTACTTACCTTTGCAGGCGCACTCAGTAGCATGCTGCGCCTACCCACCCAGATATCATGATGTCCATTTTTGATGCTCTGCGCATGTGCAGAAGATCCTGCACACATGCTAACATTTGAGAACCGGTAGTGAAGGTAAATAAATTTCATGCCTGGGACATATTGGTTTTTCTATGTTTGTGATTATAATTATCCATCAAAATTAGCCAGAATTTTTAAGTTGCCAATTTCATTTGATTCTTTCATCTGTCCAGCATTATTCTTAACAGACAAAATACATATATTACAAACTGAAGAGAGTACTTTTGATTCTGCCAAACAGGAATCTTATCTAACAGGGTTCATGAGAATAATGACATCCATTAAAATATCACTCTTTCCCCATCATTCCCTTAAAAAAACAATACAGGTAAAGTGGAAATATTTCTCAATCCGAATTTCCTGTGATTGAACAACACCTTTCCCTTGAACAAATGCATCTCTTCTTTCAACCAACTTTTCTTTCTGGTCTCTCTGTTTCATAACAACGTTGATCTTGTGGGTAATTTTGCCTCTCTAACATTTTTATTGTGTTATGAACAAAGAGAACTGACAATGAAGAAACCAGAAGTAGCTTTTGCTGGAAGGGCAATCAAAAAACACAATAAGTCTTATGAAGAGAGATGCAATTTGAGGGTGGGAAAAAGGCTTCAACATCTTTTCAGGTGGCATCAGAAAACTCCAATACTTGGTATTGGTGTTGAGATGTTCATATTTAAACCTTTAAATTCACACCATTTTTTCTAATGTGTGGTTGAAAGCAGGGGTAGGATCCTACCGGTTTAACAACTGAGCTCACACGCACTCACTTTGTTCCCACACACACCAGGACGCACACTGCCAAACAGCGGAGGTGCGGCAATACACTCTGCCACACGACTCAGCTGAGAAGATAAAGTTAGGTAAAGTGCAGGGGCGGGCAGGTGGCCCATCTGATTGTGGAGCGAACTGGTTCACTCCCAGCTGATTGCTGGAGCTACCAGTTCAGGTGAAGTGGTCCAAACCAGTAGAATCCCACCCCTGGTTGAAAATATTCTGCATCAGTTGGTAGACTGTTTGCAGTAGTCTGCGCTGTGGATGAAGGGCCCACTTCAACTCAAGCGCTTTCAATGAATGCTTCTTTCAGTTTGCAAGAGGTGCTGTTCTTTCTTGATCTTATTTTACCTTCAAAATTAGCATTTGTGTTCTCTGCCCACAACTCAGTTCCTCTTTCTTATACAATATGTTGCCCTTACCAAAAGCCTGAGATATTTCTCCACGCAGCATGGTATACATTTTGCCTAACACAGAGAAAAAAAATCCTTTTCTTTCCTTCACTCCCACACAATACTTAAAGTAATACATTACCAAGAATATCAACTTAGTGTCTTTTAAAAAAAATAATTTTAGGAAAGTTTACAAAAACAAAGATAAGAAACTAATACAAACTGAACAGAAGACTTGTAAGCGATTCTTCCTCTGATTTTTCTTTATTCTTCAGAACAATTGAAAAGATGTTTATTCAAATTACAATTACTAAGTAATTATACAATTGCACTGGCTTTTTATTTATTCCTGATTTTATTTGGATTTATTGTTGTTTTGATTTTTTAAGTAAATCCTCAAAAACAAAACTTGAGACAAAGTAGTCCTATTGTTACCTCACTATGTTATTTACAAGTGCTGATTATTCTCTAAGAGGAAAAAATAATGCAAGTGCCACCATCTGTGTTTGTTTTCTCCATGTTCCCATTAAAATGTTCTCAGCATACAGAATGGTGCAACTCCTAAATGGCAATCTTTTAAAAGGCCACTAGCACACTATTCGTCAGGGCAACACCATGTCATGTGACATGTTGTCAAACTGTGCGACTGCTCCGGCTGCCAAATTGTTTCGCTGTATCTTGAGATTCTTGAACTATAGAAAGCAAGTTGGAAGGGGGGTGGAAAAGCTACTGAGTTCTTTTTTTCTCTGAAAAAGAATCCAATCCCTCACCCAGCCTTTTATGTTGTGACAAAAGCAACTAATATGTTTCATTGTTATCTGTTCTTTGGCTCCACACTCCAGTGGATGCTGCTTTAGAGCAATTAGCAACTTCCCAACACTGTTTTAAAGGGCGAGCGCTTTGTAGTCTTTCACCAACAGTGATTTTTTAATTGGTTTGGAACATCTGCATAGAAAATGCAGAATTCACTCTTATTAATAGGGAAGGGCATACATACATTTCTAGATATAGACCAGGGCTGATTCCAGGCTGAAGCAACCTGAACATTCTTAATGTATCAAGCGATATTTTTTTCTAGAAAATAGCTTAGCAGATTTAATGAACATCATCCTTTCTATTTATTAAGTGATATATTCAAGACCAATATTGTCTGGCAAATCATTTGAAGCAATCCTCTAAAACCTGAGCGTTTTGTATGATGAACATTCCTATGATAAGCAAGACTGAGATCCGCCAGTCTTAACTTATGCCAATTTGTAATAATGTCAACTTCACCCCTTCCCCAAATGTGTGTATTCACTTAGCAGAGATATAAACAGAAGCCTGTAACTGAGAACTTTCTCAAAGAATATCTTCAGGTAAAATTTAGTTTACTTCTAGATTTGGGTATGTTTCAATGGCAGATGCTCTTGAATCAGCAGAATTTAAATTATCTGTAATATAATTGTTAGAACACAATGTGTTCTAAGCATCACCCAGAATGCATTGCACCCTGGCGCACAGATGAATTTTCCATGAATTCCAGCAATTATCTACATCAGCGTTAGTCAACCTTTTTCTACCTACCACCCACTAATGGATCTTTCTTGATGGAAAAATTTCCTTACTGCCCACCAGTTTTTCCGCAAGTGCAGAATATTTTTTAGAAAGGAGGGTGGTTTTTTTTAAAAAAAAAATGTACATGCATTTATCTTTTTATTTCTATTTTATGCATGTTTATAATGTTTTTAACTTTATAAAATTTAATTGGAAAACAATAAAGTAAATTGAAATTAGCTTTACTAGTGATTAATGAGATCTTTGAGGCTGATGCTGTGAGACTAAATATTTAATACCTGGTTCGATTTTCGTAAGGAACACTGTATTAGGTGCCAATTTTTATTAAGTGTCACCATCAAAAAAAATTCCTTTTCCTGCCTTCTTCTTCTTTACCTTTCTTATAGTATTTCACTATATCAAGGATCTCTTTTTCCCTTTTTTATTTTCTCCTTCTCCTTCCTTTACTTATTTCTTTCTTTTATTTTATAAGAATACAAAACTTAATTTATGAGCCACACTAAACACTGCTTACTCTCCTCCTTTATTTTATCCCTTTTTCTCTATTTTTCTTCCCGTTTTTGTTATTTTTTTTATCTTTTCCTTTTATCTGTGCCGGCAGGCCTGGGGTTGATGAGTTCCCCTCCCCTCTCGACTTGTATGGCTGTATGACTCTTGTGTATTTTAATTACATGTATTGTGTTTGTATCCCCTTTTCCCCTTTTGAGTTGTTCGCCGCCCTGAGTCCCTCCCGGAGAAGGGCGGCATACAAATAAACTAAATCTTAATCTTAATCTCCTTTTTTTAACCTTCCTTAGGGCAATGTACAAAAGTAAGGCTGAGCTAGTTAGCCCACTTATTATTATTAGCCAACAACAATTCTCTCCTACCTATAACTTTTCTTTCTCCTATTTTGCAACTGCTCTGTTCGGCTTCTGCCTGTCCCTGCTCTCCCCTCCTCCCCTTCCCCTTCCCACGTGTTTGCTTCTCCTATTTTGCAACTGCGCACGTTGGTTTATTGATGTTTGCGCTCGCGCCTGGCCACTCACTCAAAAGGAGGTTTTAACTTCCGATGTCCCTACAGCCCACCCGGAATCCCAAAATGCCCACTAGTGGGCAGTAGGGACCAGGTTGATGACCCATGGTCTACATAACACTTTCAGCAAATCTGAGCCACTTCAAAATCCAAGCGTTTCTTAACACTTATAGGGCCACTTAGCATGCATCTTTAGCCGTGATGGTACAGTGATTAAAATCCATACTGCAGGCTACTTCTGCTGACTGCTAGCTGCAGTTAGACCAGCTCAAGCCTTCCATCCTTCCGGGGTGGGTAAATTGAGGATTCAGATTGTTGGGGGCAATATGCTGACTCTGTAAACCTTTTAGAGAGGACTGTAAAGCATTGTGAAGTGGTGTAGAAGGCTAAGTACTATTATTATCGTGGGATTGATTTCATTATAATTGATAAACAAAGTTTTTTTTTAATTTAGGAATAGCAATAGCAATTAGACCTACATAGCAGTTCATAGTGCCTTATAGTCAGGGGTGGGTTCCTCCCGGTTCGCACCGGTTCATGCGAACCGGTTCGTCAGTGAACCCGGAAGTAATTAACTTCCGGAACGCTGGTACCACTCCTGGCCCCTGTCGCTGGGTGCCTGCAGGGTTTTTCTTTTTAAAAAACGTCTCTCCGGATAATCTTGAAAACCTGCAAGGTTGCTTTGGAAGGGGACAGATGGGCAGCATTTCCCCCTGCCCTCCTCCCCGGGAGCCTGCAGCCTTAAAGCAAGCCTTTGCACAGTAAAGAAAATCTCATGAGCGAGAGAAGTTCTTAATTGCTTTTACTGTGAAGTTGCGGAAGCTTCCGAGGCTGCAGGCAACCAGAGATGGGGTGGGGGAAAGCTGCCTGTCTTCCTCCTCCCAAAGCAACCTCGCAGGTTTTCAAGATCGTCTGCAGAGGCGTTTTTAAAAAGAAAATGGTCGTCTTGGTAGGGGGAATGGGCTACACTCAGAGGAGCCGGCGCTTGGGGCTCCCTGAAACAACGCATCCCCGCCGCCTCATTCTATTCAGCAAGTGGGGACATCCCGTCTGTGCCCGCTTCTGCTGTCGCCACCTCCGCTCCCAAACGCAACTGTCAGCTGCGAGCAGGTGCCTGAAACTGCTGCTTGCAGTCATTTACGGCTGCAGATAGATTGTGCCTGTAGCGGGAAGCTCTTCGCCCTGTGAGAGCTCCTCTCCAGCACTCCTAGTTTGGTAACATCATCAGTGCTAGAAGGGAGTGGGGTTGGGGGGAAGGAGAAAGTTAAGACAAAAAAGAAAAAGATAAGGAGGAGAGGACTGTGGGGTCCTTTGGTGTTCTCTGAACATGGTAGTTTTTAATTATTTTAGGGAATTTTTATTTATTTATTATTTATAGAATGTTTATTACAAAAAATGTTATTCCTTTTTGCAAATGTTTTATTTGTGATGCAATATGTTGCTTTTAAGTGTTCAGACCAGGTTTATGTGTCTCAAAGTGGCTGCTTTTCTATGGGCAGGCCAGGTTTGTTGCAAGGCAGTGTGTTTCACCCTCCTTGTTTAGGTAATTCTGAGGTGGTTGATGGTTCTGTGAGCGCCTGTCCTTTATAATTTTCCACATTGCCTTGATGGTTTTTATTCCAGTGACTTTGTCTTTCCTGTTCTTAGGCTTAGGGGAAAAAAAACTGGTTTCATTGGCAGTCTTTTTGGGGGGGGGGGATTTTTATTTTTGGGGTGTTTTCCTAGCACTGTCATAGTTTGTGGGTGTGGGTGTGTGTGTAATGTCCCGCAGTTATCTATGCATTAATAATGATCTAGTAATATTAATAATATCTAGTAATTAGTAATATCTAGTAATAACATTGTCTTGGCCACTCCCATCAGGTCACATGGGTGGCAGGCCACTCCCATCCAGTCACATGGGTGGCAAGCCACTCCCACAAGGAGGCCACACCCACAGAGTAGGTTCGAACAATTTTTGAAACCCACCCCTGCTTATAGTGCTAAGTCAGTGATAGCTAACCTTTTCGTCACCAAGTGCTGAGAGCGTGCACACACTCACCCATAATACAATGTGCATGTGACACACTCACACCCGCGTGCCCCATACTCCCTATGCATGTATCTGTGACTCCCATGCACCCCACCCCCGTGCATGTGCACATAATCCCCCATACACACCCCACCCATTCACGCACAACCCTGTACATGTACCCCACCCCCGTACATGTGTGCGGATGTCCAGCATGTGCCCCACCCCTGTGCATGCATGGCAAAGACCTGAAAACCAGCTGGCTGGCAGAAAGCATGCGTGCATACACAATAGAGCTGAGCTGGGGCAATGGCTCACGTGCCCGCAGAGATAGCTCTGTGTGCAACCTGTGGCATGTGTGCCACAGGTTCTCTATCACAGTTCTAAGTCATCTATTGCCCCCAACAATCTGGGTCCTCATTTTACCAACCACGGAAGGATGGAATGCTGAATCAACCTTGAGTCCTGTCATGATCGAACACCTGGCAGTGGAATGGAGGTTTTGCCTGCAATACTGCATTCTAACCACTGTGCCATAAGCACTATGCTCTCTCATTATGGGTAAATATGCCATTTATCAGATTAGATTGTATACCAGCTATAGGTCATTTCGTTCTAATGGTTAAAGTTCTAGGTACCAGGCAAGAAAGCAGAAGGTGTGAGTTGCAGTTGTAGGCATGAAAGCTGGCTGTGTAACTTTGGGCCAGCCATTCTCTCTCACAGGGTTGTTGTCGTGGAGAAAATAGGAGGAGGAAGGTATGATGGATATGTTTGCTGCCTTGAGTTATTTGTAAAAATAAAAAGTGGGATACAAATAAAATAAATCAATAAATAAATTCAACAGAAGCAAAAAGTCATAGTAAGTACTTTCTGGAAATCTGATCTGTCTAAAAATGCAAATTATATCTATACAATGCAAAATTGGATATAAATCACTTATTTCCAGGGTTGAAAGTAGATACTTAAATTGATTTGAAACAATAAGCTACAGTTTTGCCACATTTTTTTTTGCTATCTCCACCATAAACCAGTTTTTAATTGCTTCTGCCTGCACATTTCCTCCACCGCTAATCTCTGTATGTAGAGAAGTAACACAGAGTAGATAAGGCAAGACTCGGATTTTGTAATATAAAGTATAATGAAATATTCACACTCTAAAAAAATTGAAAAGTGCATGTATAATGCATAGCAAAAAGGTCTAGTCCAGAATGATACTACTGCATGATTCTGTAATGCAATAGAACAGCTTCAGTTGTTAAATGATTACAGTAGGTTAATGTTAACTTTGAAGAAGCAGGATAGAAAGAATATTGACACCTTGGAACTCTGGTGTTGGAGAAGACCTGAAAAAACAGGTTATGGATAGATTGCCATGCAGAAAATTTATCTATGTGGTCACTAGGAATAAAAAAAAATTACTTGAAGCTACATAATCAATAAAAAATCAATCCATATATTACTACAAGGGATGTAAGAGAGAAACAGAGTATATTAATTCTCATGTATTCATCAACTGGTAAGAAGTACAACTTTACTTTTATTACAGAAAAATGGCAGGAATGTCAATGAGTCACAAAATGAGAATAAACTCTCCATTCTTCTAAAATATGTAAACTAAATCTCATGATTCTAATACATATGCTGCACTACCCAAAAGAGGCAGCTCAGTGAATTTTGCCTTTACTGTAAAGATTAAATCCTGGAAATGAAAATTTTGAAAACCTTCCATCGAAAGGAAAATATATTTCTTTGGGGAGAAAATGTTATAAACTGCTTTACATGATTTAAGTTATTTATTGCAAGAATAATGCTTTCTTATATGCTTGCACATTCAAGCCAAAGCAAAATGTCTTTTAAATCAGATATGATGTAAATAATGGGCATATCTAGAGGCAATGGGTTTTTCAAATGAGAATTGAAGAAAAAGCTCTGGTCTCACGAGTCATTATTCTAAGCAATGGAGTGTGTGTGGGTTTGTGTTTGTGTACACTCACAAACATGCATGCTTCTTTTCGGAAATATATGCTTCTAAGCTTGGAATGAACAGATCTGTAACAAAATGAAAGATGAGGAAACCTACACCACAGTTTTTCAATTTATCACAGTAAAAAATGTTGTGAACAAAAAAAATAACGTAAACATTGTTCATGCACTTATGAACTTAAATTCAAGTTTTCTTTATGGTAATTACTTGATGAATCACCCTCTCTTATTTACTGTAATTGAGCGTGTGTCCTTATTAGCATTTCATTGACACATGCAAACAATTCTAACTTGACAATATATAGTAGCAAATCATTCCCTCCCATGCAGGCAAAGATCAAAGAACATACATACTTAGGAATTTGAGTTCAAAACATAGAATATCATAGTTATAAACCACTCTGTTTATAATGGAAATACTCTAATTTTGAAATTGTTATAACAACATAGACGTGTTATGAAAGCAAATACAATTAATGTTAAAAAATTGTGGCCTAAAAGGAGGCATATCCAAATAAGATCCTAACATTGAGATACTCTCTGGGCACATGGAACGGAGGCAGTAGCCTAAGGATGGGATCACTCACAGAAGACCTTTAGGAGAGGAAGTAAGGACTGAACCCATCCCCATTTCTCAGCCAATGAACAGCCTTCCTCCTACCATCCTTAGGAGGGATCTCTACCCAGAGGTTTTATTTTCAGAAAGTGCAGGTTCATCTCATTACTCCTTGTAATGCATGTATATTCTGATATAAATAAAGGTAAAGGTTCCCCTAGCACATATGTGCTAGTCATTCCTGACTCTAGGGGGCAGTGCTCATCTCAGCATTGTCTGAAGATATCTCTGTGGTCATGTGGCTGGCATGACTAAATGCTTAAGGGGCACGGAACACTGTTATCTATCCACCAAAGTTGGTTCCTATTTTTTCTACTTCCATTTTTACATGCTTTCGAACTGCTAGGTTGGCCCAAGCTGGGAAAAGTAATGGGAGCTTACTCCGTTATGCGGCACTAGTGATTCGAACTACCAAACTGCTGACCTTTCTGATTGACAAGCTCAGCATCTTAGCCACTGAGTCTCCATATTTGATATAAATAGGATATAAATTATATAAATAGGATAAAACGTTTTTGCACTCATCATACATTGATATTCAGATTGCAGCACAAACAACCCTTAGATCAGGCACACTAGCCAGAACTTGTACACCCTGGCATGTGAAAAATAAATGGGTATGGGATTTTATTTGAGTGTTTATGCTGCCAACAGAAGCAAGTTAAACAGAGGTCCACTCAAAATGCTTTAATTTCTAAGTGTGGGAGGATTCCCCCATACTCAGACTGGAAAATAACTTTTTAACCATTCAGCTAGCTGAGATGCCTTGCTGGTCTTTGAAGGAAGGCTTTGCTAGATCTAGCTATCACTTTCCATGTCAAAACAAAACAAACACTGCTGGTTTCTTTTTAAAAAAATAAAACTTTTGTATTCTTTATGAAAAGTGAGAAAAGGACTTTTGATGATTCTGCTGTGTGTGACCCACTGCTTACTCATCTCCATTCCACCAGGCTAAAATGACACTGTTATGTTCCCAAATCTCATGGACAAATTTGCTAATTGGTAAATAGAACTGATGAACATTTTACTTGAGAAGAACATCTTGAGATCTTTACTCAGAGTTATGTAGTTCTGCTGATATTAGTAGAATCATTTTTTTTCTCAATTAGAACTGTTTGTCTGATGGGGAAAGGTAGGAAGATTAGATCCCTCTATACAGTTCTCCCAGAGTAAAATTGACTTTTTTTCCCCAAACTCTATCTCCTAAGTACAAATTACTGGCAAATGACCATGTAGAATAGTCTGAGATGGAGAAAATCTCTAGACCTTACAATGTGTCAAGTGCAGTTCACAAAGAGTGAGACTAATGTTCTGAAAGACAGCCAAAGATCGTTTATGAGCAGCTCTCAAAGGGGCAATTTCTTCTTTCATTTTTCTCTTATAAGCCTTAAGGTGCATAGGTAACACAAGATTATCAAGTGACAGCAGTAGGTGTTAGATTTATTTTAAAAAAAAGAAGGCAGCATTATGATCACTGGTTTTATATATTTTCTGGGATGATTTAGATGTGATTAATTTCCCCTAAACTCTCGAGGAAAAGAATCATACATGAAAGAAAATTTTACCATAAAGCATCTAACCACCCCAGTGCAGCAGCAGACATAGAAAGTGAATAACTGTATTGGGTTCTTGATGGACTTACAATTTGCATAAAAATTTGCCATTATCTAGTAATATTTGACGTGGTGGCTCAGTGGCTAAGACGCTGAGCTTGTTGATCAGAAAGGTTGGCAGTTCGGCGGTTCAAATCCTTATCATTGCATAACGAGTGCGCTCCCGTTGCTTGTCGCAGCTTCTGCCAGTTCGAAAGCATGTAAAAATGCAAGTAGAAAAATAGGAACCACCTTTGGTGGGAAGGTAACAGCGTTCCGTGTACATTCGGCATTTAGTCATGCCGGCCACATGACTACGAAGATGTCTTCGGGCAGTGCTGGCTCTTTGGCTTTGAAATGGAGATGAGCGCCGCATCCAAGTGTCAGGAACAACTAGTACATACGTGTGAGGAGAACCTATACCTTTTAATAACATTTGACTCATTTGCAAAAAAGAAGTTTCAATAACTTTTTTAAAAGATGCAAATCTGTCAATTAAACATTAAAATGCAAGTTTATAACTTCCTTATGAATACAATGGGTTTTTTTTTCTAAATCAACAGAGATAGGATGGTTTGTTGGAAGTCCATGCAAAACAAATTAGGGAATAAGGATAAGTTAACACATACTTATTCAGAGCTTACTTCGGAATAAGGCTTCAATTCTTAATCACAAAGACCTACTCTGTCAGTATTTCTACTGTTCCATAGCATTCCAGAGTTGTTGGATATGAGATAGAAAACAAATGTTTTCTAAATATTTATTTTTTAAATAAAAACAAAATTAAAAAAATAATTCCATCACACAACACTGGTTGCAAATTGCTACTGACAAGATGGTAACCTACAAAACTGGTTTCTTATCTTTTCTGGAAAATATAGCTTAGTGTTTTTCTTCCATGTTACATGTGGATATACATTTTTTTCATTGGAGAGGTTGCTGTCATGTATTCTGACTCATAGATCACAATTCACTCAGCCTCCTACTTCACATTTCTGTTTAGCTCAGGAAAAACACTCAAAGGTACCATAGAACTTTCCTAGTGTGCAAATCATGCTGGGATAATAAACTTGCAACCATCTCTCATGCTAAACAAATGTTTGCACATAGAACTCTCTGAAAAACTGATGGATGAAAAGAGTGGCATATAATTAGACCAGAAAACCAATAAATTGCTCGAATCTGTAAAAACAGTCAGGAAGGCTAAGGATCAGAATGAACTAAGACTTGTAACAATGCCTCCCCCCCAAAAAAAATTTATTTTAATGTGTAAGGATAAAAGAAAGGTTGGTCCATTAATAGGAGTTAATGGCAAGAAGGTAACAGGCAGCAGGGAGAAAGCAGAATTGCTTAATTCCTTTTTTGCATCTGTCTTCATGAAAAAGGGAAAAATATTGTTAGCACTATGTAAAAAATGTATTGACCCAGTCACTACACTGTCCACAAAATATGTTGGTTGTTAAAGGAAAACTACAAGTAAAACATATACAAAAAAGGGGAGAGGGGGGGAAATAGTCCAACCTACCAAATGCAGCACCATGGGAGACAAAGCAAGAATACAGATCAAAATAGACATGAAATTGGTAAGAGAACACATAACCCTTCTAGAGGAGTTCAAATTACTATACCCAGATGGTTTACATAGCAGATTCTGAAAGAGTTGACAGGTGAAATCTCAGAATCACTGAACAAAATTTCAGAGAACTGAAAAAGAATTTACGTGTTTCCAACCTTCAAAAAGTGGGGAAAGGTGGATCAATCTAGGAAAATCCTGAAAAAGGTAAGGTAAGGCAGCATAGGTTTGTTAAGAACAGATCATACCAAACAAACCTTATTGCCTTTTTTTGATAAAGTGACTAAATTAGTGGATCAGGAAAATGCTATGGATTATATGTGATATATAGAAAAGTGTGCAACAGATAATACCATCACCAGGTGGATTCGCAGTTGGCTGACCAGCTGCACTCAGTCATCTTCAATGGGACTACATCTACATGGAATGAAGCATGTAGTAGGATACTTCAAGATTCTGTCTTGGGCCTACAACATCTTCATAAATAATCTTGATGAGGGGACAGAAGGAGTTCATCAAATTTGCAGATGACACCAAGCTGGAGGAAATTGCTAACACTTTGGAAAATAGATTTACGATTCAGAAATATCTTGACAGGCTTAAGCATTGGGCCATATGCAATAAGATACAGTGGTAAAAAAAAAAGTAAGGTCCTGCACTTAGGCAAGAAAAATCAAATGCAGAGGTATAGAATAGGTGATACCTGGTTCAGGAATACTAAATCTCTGGCAAGATTTCATTAAGTGGTTTGTTCTTGTCTCCTTAAGCCTGAGAGAGACTGACTGACCCAAAATCACCCAGTTGGTTTTGAGTCTACCGTGGGACTAGAACTCATGGTCTCCCAGTTTCTAACCTAGTGCCTTATCCACTATAATACATGGTGTGTTCTCTCTCTGTCTGTCTCTCCTTTTTTAAGGGAGAATTTTTTTCCCCTGTGTTGTTGTGTTTTTTGTAGTTCCTTAATCCTAAATAAATTGTTATTAAGCCATAATTTTTTTGCTTAAGTGACTACTAATTATATTTAGGAATTAGAAGTGTCTTGGTGAATATTTAAAGCCTCTATTAAAAAAAGAAAAACAAGATCTTATGGAGTCACTGGTGGTTTTTTGTTTTTTGTTTTTGCACTGATATAGTACTCACAAAAGACAAAACCTGAAATATTCACTAAACCCAGTCTTTTTCTCTTCTTATGAATGATCCAATGCCAGGATCATAATAATACCCTGAAGCTGAGTAGACAACTTATTTCTCACTTTCCTGGACATTTCCTGTGTTTTTCTGTGCTTTCAAAAAAACTAGCATCTTGACTTAATGGAATATTTATTAATTCCCCAAATGTTTGTGATAGAACTGAACCCACCAAAAAGCATTAAACTAGGACAAGGTGACATGTTTTTCTCCTCCCTCTACAATATGCACTTTCTTATGACCTGACTTTCTGGTTGCGATTTTTTTTTCTTTTTGTTCCAGAATTTAGTTAGACATAACTGTCTGAACAGATGCACAATAAAATAGTCCAGTGGAACCTTTACCCATATTAATACACAGAAAAAGGGGCAGGATTCACCGTGCATAGAATTTATAGTTCATTTAAATTGGCTTTTTAAACTGGTGATAAAAACCTGACCAAGAAACTCAGGCCTTCCTCAAAACTACAAAGATCTAATCTTTTTATCACATCGTTTTTAAAGATGTGAAATAGTATATATTTATAAACAGCGCAGGGAGAGAGGGGGGGAGAGGGGGAGAGAGATGCACCTGTATTATTGATGTAGTATATTTGGCAAATCCATTAAGTTCTATCCAGTCCAAACGTTGCTGTTTACTCATAACTTTGGCATGATAAATGGGTAGTTATAATGCATTGATTAAATATTACCTACTACTGGATTACTTAAATATAAATTTGCAAGATAAACTGGAACAGCTCAGACAGAATCATTACAGATTTTGTGGTAATTAATAGGAATGTTATGTAAATACATATTTAAGTGATTTATATAATGGAACTCCAAATGAACTGTTATAATCTATCATGCTGCGATAAATTAGCTTTCATGTAGGTATCTGACCTCTACTGGAGTATGAAAGGACCTGCATATGCGTCTCTTGAGTTTTACTTCCTTTTCTTGGTTTCACTTGGTAAATGCTGCTCCTTGCATTCTTTAACCACAAACACATCCAATGAAATAAAGTGTAGTTTCAGGACTTGCTACACAAAAGAAATTATATAACCATGATTGTGACAGAGCAAAAGAGCAAGATTAAAATTAAAACAAAGCAGAAATATATGTTGATTAGCACTACGTAACAGAATTATAAATTACAGTGAAATAAAATTGTCTTTAAACATCAGGTTTCCCTGGGGAAACATACACAGATTTTTTCATCTTTGCAAATGGGGCTTCTTTGCCACTAGGCTTCAATTTTTTCCTTTGCCACAGGTGCCTAATATTAAATTGGCATTTAAGGAATGATCGTTTTTGTCATTTAGTTACACAATGCAAAACTGAGTGGTTTTTTTTTTTTCCCAAATATGTTTTTATTCATTTTCACATTCAATTTTTTACAGTCACTTATATACTGGATATTTGCTATAAGAAAAGAAATAAAATAAAATAAAAAAGAAAACACAACTCATCATCATTCAGCATAAAACAAAACCCCACCTGACACTTCCATCCTCCATACACCCCATCTTCCCCCTCCAACTTTCCTTTCCTCCCTCTAACACTCCCCTTTCCTACTTCCCTTTCCCCTCAAACCTTCCTTTCTCCCCTTCCTCACCCTAGCATTCCCCTTACACCCTCCTTACATTCCCCTCTTACTCCCTCCTTGCTCCTCCCTCTTCTTTCCCTCTACCTCTCCCCTTGGTGTATTCCTTTATTCAACTCTTATTTATTAATATTGAGCTATGAAGATAGAAAATAGGAAACAAAATATGATAAAAAAAAACCCAAGGAAAAAAATATAAAGAGAAAAAAAAGAAGAGACAACCGTATACAAGTGCATTCTTCTTCTTATTGAAACTATATTACCACCCACCCACCCACCCACCCCCAGTAGGTCCCCCTCCCTATTCCCCCCCGACTTCCCAGGGCCCACACCTGGCACTGCCCTCTGTCAAACCCCTTCTGAAGTATCTTGTGATCCTATGGATTAAAAATAAAAGTAATATGAGAAAAAACTAAATAAAAAGAAATTACAAATTATAAAAAGGAAAAGAAAAGAAAAAAAAAGAAAAAAGAAAAAACTCTTTGTATTAAGCTCAGCCCCCCATCTTTATTAATGTTTAAACAGTATAAATCATTCTATATGTATTTTATTCTCGTCTCTTGCTTCTTTGTTATTTACCCCATCTTCCTGTAGACTCTCCAATTCACCTTCCTTAACCTTATGTTCAAATAAAAATTTATGCAGATTTATGCAGAGATCAGTTTACGATCTAGCTCAAAATAATCTCACCAAACTTTCCCTTCTAGTAGGATTTAAGCAGTGTGGATCATTCCACATATTCAAATAGTAATTTACACAAGAATCAATTTGCATTCTGTCTCAAAATAATCTCACCAAGCTTTCCCTTCTAATAGAGTTTAAACAATGTAGATCATTCCGCGTGAATTTTACCCTCGTCCCTTGCTTCTCTGATATTTACCACTACTTCCTGTAGTCACTCCAAATAATCTTTCTTAACCTTATTCTCGGATAATAATTTACACAAGAGTCAGTTTGCCTTTTAACTCGAAATAATCTGATCAGGCTTTCGCTACCTCTCCACCTACCCCGCGTTACCCAGCTCCCTTCCTCCCAAACCAAAGTTCATTGAAGTTACCATCTCCACTCTCTTCACTTTAAAGTCCTGGACAATTTAAATTAAAGTTCAAACATATAAGTCCCGTGAAATATGTGTTCAGCATCCGCTCCACGCAGTTCAGTCCCAATATCACACCACCAGTATCCAATTCCGCTTTTTCTACCGGAGAGAGACCGCAAACCCCCATTCAATCCACAACTTTGACAAATATTTTGGAATGTCTAATAGGAAAACATCGTAGTCTAGAGACTGAATGTCTTGCAAATTGTTGGGTCTAGACAGGATTACCGTATCTTAAACCAGACAAATATTTTGAAGACATAGCTAAATCCTCGATCTCCGCTCTTCTGCTTCTCCGGAAGGGGGAGAGCTACACCCTCCGTCTTGCAACCATGTGGTCTGCTGCTTGCCTTCTCCTTCGCCTTGTCTTTCCTCCTTTCCGAGTGAGTCAGGAAGTCCCGCCTTCAAAGTCTTATAGTAGAAATCTCGAGCTTCCGAAACAGAATTGAGACGAAATCTTTGATTCTCGAATGTGACCATGATGCCAGCTGGCGCTTCCCATTTATACTGTATCTGGTGGTTTCTAAGCTCTTCAGTTAGGAAAGTATAGTCTCTTCTTGCTTTTAACATCTGGGATGGTATTTCTTTGAAGACAATCAAATCCTGCCCATCAACTCGCAACCTATTATTGTAAAACTTTTGTATGATCGCATTTCTGGATTCTTTTGTGGAGAAATATATGATTATGTCCCTCGGGAGCTGTCGCTGTTCTGCTACCAACGAATTCTGGCGATAGATTTTTCGAATCTGCCAATCAAAATTAAATCCCGGGCTTCCCACCGCATGGCTGAAGGCCTCAACAAAAGTCTGTTTCAAATTCTCTTGCTCCTTTTCGCGCAATCCTCTGACTCTTATTGCAAATGCCTTCCTGTTAAAATTTATCATAACGAGCTGTTCTTGAGTATCTCTAATTTTTTGTTGTAATGTTTGGATGTTAGTAGTCAAATTAGAGTTAGCCTCCTCCAAGCTTTCCAATTTATTCTCCATTTCAGCGGTGTAATCTGTCAGAGCAGACATGGCTTCAAACGTATCCGCCTTCATTTGGGCAATCTTAATCTCTAGATTATCATATAACTCCAATACGAATTCTTTAATTTCCTGTTTAAAGTCATTAAGCATTTGAGAAAGAAATTCCTGTGTTAAAAAATCTCCAGTAGAGGGCGTAGGAGACAAGGGCAGCGATTTTGTAGCAGATTCTTTAAGCACATTCGTAGAAAGACGCTTCGGCTTTGACCTGGGAGCCATTATAAGTAAAGGCTAAAGATAAACAAATAAACAGCGTTCTCGCTCCCCTCAGTTTCCAAAAAAAAAAATTTGTTTATAGATTTTGGGTAGTTAATGAGGAATAGTCTCCAGGAAGGTAGAGCCGGCTAAGTACATCCCCTATCAGTCACCAACGGAGAAAAATCGCCATTTTGTAACACGTTTGAACAAAGAAGCCTCTAGGACAAACGAGGCTGGTGTTTAAGATAGTAATAAAAGTAAAACCTCTCAGGGGTGGGTCCCGCTCGTATTAATCATAAATAACTTCAAACAACTTTGCTTTGTCCTGAGGGGGGAGTCTCCTGTCTGGAGCTGCAAAAAAGGCAGCTGAGAAGAACTGGCTGGAGATAAGAGCTCAGCTAACGCTGGATCTAATCTCCGTCCACAGCCAAAAAAAAAGAAGAAGGCTGTGAACTACGAATAGACCCTAGCCACTGAGCTTCTCCCTGCCCCTTTCTTGCCAAAAAGGGGTGATATCTTTGATCTTATTTAGATATACAGACCAGATCTCTGAGAGGAGCTCCGTTGAGCCCCTTTCGGCGACAGGCTCCGCCCCGGAAGTCCAAAACTGAGTGGTTTTTGTTGTGGATGTGAATCAGTGACAGGATTCAAAAAATTGTTCTACCAATTTTGTGGGCAGGGCTTGGTGGGCAGAGCAGGGTTTGGTGGGTGGGGCAGGGGAAAGATATTGCAAAATCTCCATTCCCACCCCACTCCAGAGGAAGGTTACTGTAAAATCCCCATTCCCTCCCCAACCCACTAACTGCTTTCCAGCTCTGTTCTCCTGTGCAGGGCAACAAGAGACCGCCTCCTGCCAGTCACCTCCCAAAGACCTATTAGATCCCACAGACTAGGCCTCCTCCGAATTCCATCTGCCGGCCAATGTCAGCTGGCGACTCCTCGGGGGAGGGCCTTCTCTGTGGCTGCTCTGGCCCTCTGGAATGATCTCCCCGTGGAGATCCGGACCCTTACTACCCTCCTGGCCTTCCGCAAAGCAGTTAAGACCTGGCTGTTCCGGCAGGCCTGGGGCTGTTGAGCCATCCAGCCCCATTCGAGGTTACGGCTGTTGTATAATTTTAAATTGTTGTTTATTTTATTTTTTATTTTTTGTATCCCTTCCCCTTTTTTATTGTGAGCCGCCCTGAGTCCCTCGGGAATAGGGCGGCATACAAACCCAATAAAATCCAAATCCAAACAAAAATATCCAGCCAATCAGCTGGAAATCTGCAGACAGTGAATAGATTGGGGGCAGGGGCAGCTAGTGGTGATATTTGCCAGTTCTCCGAACTACTCAAAATTTCCACTACTGATTCACCAGAACCGGCCAGAACCGGCTGAATACTACCTTTGATGTGGATGCTTTCAAGTTAGTGTTGACTTCTGGTGTGACTGCCTAGAGAAGCCCTACAGTTTTCTTAGCAAGGTCTTTTGGAAGTGGTTTACCATTGCCTGCTCCCTAGAGCTGAGAGAGAGTGATTGGCCAGCTGGCTTCGTGCAGAAGGCAGGATTAGAACCCATGGTCTCCTGGTTTCTAGTTTAGTGCCCTATCCACTACATCCTCCAAATGGAATTAGGCTTTCCCATCTGTAGGGAGTTAAAGATTGAGAAGAAAATATTGGTATTAAACATACGAGCACATTTGACCTTCATGGAAATTCTATGTGTTTAGCATTAAAGAATGTAGATAATTGGCAAATTTTATAAAATAAATGTAATGGGTGCCAGTTTGTAATGATGATTATAACTACCATTTGAGTGTCATTTATGAAAGTATATGGATAAGGGAAAATGTATATGGAGAAAACAGAAAATCTGCTTTTTACTATCCCTCTTGTAATTGAGACACTTTCACTTTTTGATTATAATATTAGAATGGCAACAGAGGTGGTATTCAGCAGGTTCTGAGCAGTTCTGGAGAACCGGTAGCAGAAATTTTGAGTACTTCAGAGAACTGGTAAATACCACCTATAACTGGCCCTGCCCCCCCATCTATTCTCTGTCTCCCGAGTCCCAGATGATCAGGAGGAAATGGGGAATTTACATTAACCTTCCCCTGGAGTGAGGAGGGAATGGAGATTTATAGTATCCTTCCCCTGGAGTGGGGTGGGAATGGAGATTTTACAGTATCCTTCCCCTGCCATGCCCACCAAGCCACACCCACCCAGAACCGGTAGTAAAAAAAAAATTGAATCCCACCACTGAATGGCAACTATCAGAAAAAGGGCAAAACCAGAAGAGGGAGAAAGGGATTGTCAGAGCAACTTGCAAAAAGAGGAATTGCACCAGAATTGCTTCAGAAAACATTTGAGAAATTAGGTAAAAAGTTCTCTGAGTCACTTAATATTAAATTGACAAATTTTTGAGAGAGAATTAAAGAAATATTTGTAAAGTTGAATTAGGAGATAAAAGAAAAAAATAAGAAAATAGAAATTACTGTAAAACAAGTGACTGGAGATGTAAAACAAATTAATAACAAAGTAGAAACTTTCATAAGGAGGGGAGAAGTTTTAAGTAGAGAGATGAAAAGAGATTTGGATAATCTGGCATTATTGGAGTTAGGAGAAAAGGAATTTTGCTTGAGATTCAGAGAGGTTCCATTTTGGCAAAGATATTACAGAAAAGATAATTAAAGCTATCTTTTTTTAATTGGGATGAAGAGGATACAAAGGTAGAAACTGACAAACTTTATAGAATAAATGCAAAATTATAGACCAGGTTCATCAGCACCATTTTAAAACAAGACTGAAGATTGATTATACAGATGAAAATGTGCTTAAATCAATTCTTATTAGAATACTGTGCAAGAGAACCGAAAACTTATTTCTGACTGACAGACTTAAAACAGAAAAGGGTTTCATTTCAGCAGGACAAATCAGAAGGAATTATTGTTACTTTCAAACAAAAGAGGTTTTGACTGAATTATATGCAAAAAAACAAGAGAATTTGTAGGCAATACAAATGGAAATGCAGATGAGTCTACACAATTCCAACTCTATCTGTCCCTTCCAACTCTGCTATTGTATTGTATTGTAAAAGCCTTTATGGGTGCAATAGGAAAGTGAAAGGGATGATACTCCTTAGGTAATATTGACTTTTCTAAATTTTGGGATTAATTACAAATTAGGATTACAATACAATACAATAGCAGAGTTGGAAGGGATCTTGGAGGTCTTCTAGTTCAACCCCCTGCCTAGGCAGGAAACCCTATACCGTTTCAGACAAATGGCTATCCAACATCTTCTTAAAGACTTCCAGTGTTGGAGCATTCACAACTTCTGGAGGCAAGCTGTTCCACTGATTAATTGTTCTAACTGTCAGGAAATTTCTCTTCAGTTCTAAATTGCTTCTCTCCTTGATTAGTTTCCATCCATTGCTTCTTGTTCTACCCTGAAGTGCCTTGGAGAATAGTTTGACCCCCTGTTCTTTGTGGCAACCCCTGAGATATTGGAACACTGCTATCATGTCTCCCTTAGTCCTTCTTTCTATTAAACTAGACATACCCAATTCCTGCAACCATTCTTCATATGTTTTAATTTCAAAGTAGTATTAACACTTCACGTGATCTTGATTCTATCTCTGTTTATGTAGCCTAGAACTCTGTTGGCTTTTTTGGCAGCTGCTGCACACTGCTCTCTCATATTTAAATGGTTGTCTACTAGGACTCCAAGATCCCTCTCACAGTTACTACTATTGAGCAAGGTACAACCTATACTGTACCTGTGCATTTCATTTTTCTTGCCTAAATGTAGAACCTTACTCTTTTCACCATTGAATTTCATTTTATTAGATAGTGCCCAATGTTCAAGTTCATTACAAATGCATACTGTGGAATATAAATGGAGTAAACCATTATTTGAAAAAAAATAAAACAGGATACGATTTGCTTACAAAAAGACATATAAGCAAAAAGATATAAAATATTTAGCTTACAAAACTTTGGATGAAGATTTTATCTCAGCAGAAACAAAAAGTGGGGAAATAGACTTTTGTTTATAAACCCTGAACTTCATCAAAAACTTCAATTGACTAATGAGTATGGCACATATATTGGAGTGCAAGTTAATTTGTATGGGGTTAAACCTTTGATATTGGGAATATAGATAAATAAATATAAAACATAAATGATTATGGACAGATGAATTGGATTTTTAAAAATGAAAATTGGTGCTTAATGTGATTTTTACAGGTGTTTGTGATGGATTTTACCTGTCTGAAATCCATTCCTAAAAATGATGATGTAAGTTGTGGCTGTAACTTCATATTAATGTTTAAGAAAATAACAACAGCTTGAATTGCTGACAAATGCACTCTGAATTCAAAAATCTAGCAAGTTGCTTGTGTTGGATTAAGATTCTGCTTATTAAAAAGGTGATTTTAGCATCATGTTGCTGGTAAATGAGCTCTTGGGAGCAAAGGCAGGATAAGAATACAATAGGAAAAAAAAAACACAACTCCTTTTTTTCCTTAAGAATTTTGCTGCAGCAACAGAGCCAAGTAGGCGGATGGAAGTGCAACTGTTTGTGTCGCACACTGTATATACATGGAGCCAAAGCCCACTAGGCTTAATCTGAATCTATTTCCAATGCCAGGGCTACAGTTTCTGAAAACATAAAAAGGTGTCTTGCTACCCTTCCTCCCAGGGCTGAAGGGACATCCCCTCCCCTCCAGAATCAGCTTGAATGATAAACTGGGAAAGCAGCCAGGAGCTCCTAGTTGCTTTTTCCCAGACCCAGGCATCAACAATTCCAGTTGCCAACTTGCCACCACATGCACGTGTCCCTGGCCCCTTGGCAACAAGGGCTCCAGGCAGCCTCCAAAGACGCCCTTTGTTTTGCAGTGTATGGAAATGAAACAACAGGGGAAGACAGCCGGCTGTTTCTTCCCTTCTCTGAGCTGCCAAATCAATGTGAATGCTTTGTAGCAGGGGACTTATGGAGACGCAGAGTCTTCTATTCGGGCCCAGAAAGCAAAAACAGCAAGAGAAAGACAATAACGGAGAAATGGTCCAGGAGTAGCAAGTGGCAATATATTTATATGCCAGAGGTGGTCTTCAAAAATGTCAGCAGCAGGTTCTCTGCCCAGTTGCTGGGTGGGCATAGCCATGGTGGGCATGGCCTAGTCGGCCTCTTGCACAGGCTCTGGAGGCTTTCCTTGAGCCTCTGGGAAGGCGAAAACATAAATGGGCCTCTGGGAGGCCCATTTTTCTTCCTCCCTAGCCTCCACGCAGGTCCTGCACTTACCTCACATCCAAAACGGACCACTTGGAGACTCCTGGGAGAGAAGGGGTGGGAGGGTAGAGCCAGCCAGGGGTGGGATTTGGAGGTTAGCTATGAGTTCTCCCGAACCCGGGCAAACCCATAACAGACCACCTCTGATATATGCTCCTCATTTCAAGTATACTGGTAGGCTGGGAAACTTAAAAGAAAGATGAGGCTTAGATTGAGTTCCTGAAAGGGTTGGATAATCTGATTCATATTGACCTTCCTGCTTCTGGACAGCTATGACATTATGGGAACGCCATTGTTTTGCTTTCTCATGTAGTGACAAATATTCCTAATCTTTCCTTCTCCAGGCTTTGAGGACAGTTGTGTTGGAAGAACTGGTAAGGAGGTCAAAGAGAGGGTGAATGGAGAACTATTTATACCCGCCTCCATTTTTCTTTGCCTATTTGGAATTCAGAATTCTCAGCTGGAAAGAATGTGGCTACGTCTGCTTCTCTTCGTTTGGAAAATGCAACATGCTACCAGATTCTTCTCAAAAGCTTCCAGAGATCATTGCTTACATTATCTTCAACCCATTTCTTAAATTAATTCGAGAGTCAAGTAGTTTAAAATCTGTTCTACCACTTACCATAGAGTCCTTCTGTTCTTTCTGGAATATTTATGACATCTATGGCAGAGGTGGTATTCTGTTGGTTCACACCGGTTCAGGCGAACCAGTATTGGTGGTGGAGCAAGGCTCTGCTCACCAACCCAGACATCATCACTGACCTTCTGCACATGGCCAGATGTGCGCTACCACTACCAAACTGGTAGTGAAGAAAAGAGAATATAATTACTGATCTATGGGAGATGGAAAACAGTAAGTCAATTTTGAAAGTAGGGAGACCCAGAAACCTTAAATTTGGGTACCAGTGAGTTCGCTCTCAATTTGGATGGTAAGAAGAACCATAAATGCTGATCTGCTCACAGACCAGATCTTCTCATTTCTTCCCTCCCAGTGTAATCTCCTCCACTCCTGAAAAACCAGAACACTTTCTTAAACTATCTCAAAACATGATAGTACCAGAATTCTACCAATGGTATTAAATAGAATTGGCAAAAATCAGATATTGCTATTTGCACGAGCAAGAAGTATACAAATGCTCCATAGAGTCTAAACCACTGACTGCTTTGCCAGCTGGATGGATTCAGTATTTATTTATTTGCGGCACTTTAATACTACGTCATTCAAAAGGACCCGTAGACACAAGTTATTAAAAACTATAACATCAAAATAGTGCAACAGAACATAATGAATATATTAAACTATGAAAGCTCCATCTTATTAAAATGTTAGGCTTCTGGATAATTACACCTTAATTAAAGGACCTTCTGAACAGCTGTTTTAATACATTTCTAAAAGGCAAAATGATATGTGCTCTAGATTTCCCCACTAAAATATAACATTCTCTCTCCTACATTGCTTGAGAGGAAAGAATCCTCAATATCACTACTCAGGATGGGTGCACTGTACAAATAGGACTACTTCAAGGTGATGGGCACTAAGCCATGGATAACTTTTATAGGCTCTCTGTGGCTGGTACATTTGTACTGTGGCTTTTGCATTGTTACTCAGAAGTCTATAAATTCAAGCAGATCCCCACATCACCAATGGCTTTCACCCACAAGCATGTGGGCTGCTGTATTCTGGACCAGTTGAAGGTTTTTAAATCAACTGTTGTAATATCAAGCTGCAAAAGAAAAAAAAGCGGAATTAAGCGATATAGGATTTTTCATCTCCTCTCTCTCCATAAAAGTGTATCTTTCTTTCCCACCCACCCCCTTCCCTTTCAGTAAAATGAAAACTTCTCAAAATGTAACATTCTTTGAATATCTAATGTGGTGGTTCATTTTGCATCCCAATCCAGACTATACATAAGGTAAAGGTTCCCCTCGCACATATGTGCTAGTCATTCCCGACTCTAAGGAACTGTGTTCATCTCCATTTTAAAGCCATAGAGCCAGCGCTGTCCGAAGACGTCTCCGTGGTCCTGTGGCCGGCATAACTAAATGCCAAAGGCGCACGGAACACTGTTATCTACCCACCAAAGTTGGTCCCTATTTTTCTACTTCCATTTTTACATGCTTTCGAACTGCTAGGTTGACAGAAGCTGGGACAAGTAACCAGAGGTCACTCCATTACACGGCGCTAGAGATTCAAACCTCTGAACTACCGACCTTCTGATCGACAAGCTCAGCATCTTAGCCACTGAGCCACCACATCCCTAGACTATACATAGATGAAGCCTTTTATCTCAACCAATTTATTTTAGTATCAGAGCTTGAGATAAGTTTGGACATACGAAGCAGTATAAAAGAAGAATTAAGAAGGGGCCCACTGTTTATCTTCGGATAAAGCTGGTCAGAATTTGTATACGTGAGAGCGGAAGGCATGAACGCCTATGGTGAGGATAATTCTGGCAGTCTTAAACCCATCTGCTTTAGCAATGAAGATAAGACATCTCTATTTCAGATGTTTCTGTCCTTTGTGTGATTTTTATTCTTGCTGTTCCTGTCCCATAACCATTTGTAACTAATAGCAATTGGGAGCTTCCTAAGAGGCTCTATTTGTTTGCTTGTAGCATCCCTCGGCCTTTTCTACAGCAAAGATTGCATGCAGCCATTAGAATACATTGGGTGAGGGATTTTGACTCAAGCTTTTGACAAGCTGCCTGCCCTTGTTCAAGACCTGTATCACAGAATGCACAGAGCCTCCTGGAACTTCAGTGGCTGCCCCCTGGGTGGTTATCTGAACAATTGCTAAGAAATGTCCATTATTATGGGATTGTCCATAATAGGTAAACAGGTGGGTAATAGGTAAATATGTCATTATTTAACTCCATGGACGTTAGAAAGAAAAAGAAGCAAAGCAGCAAAGAAAAGACAGCCCTTCTGAAACATCTCAAAGCTAATAATTTATCTGAAATGTATGAAGAAGGGGGTAGATGTGGCAGTGTTGCAAAGTATATCCTGAAGCCATCTTACAAGAGCCTCTTAATGCATCATTTTAATACAACCCATTGGTCACAGAGTACATTATAGACAAAAGGAGTGTAAGGCATAGGGATTATACTTTTGACTACCCCCCTCCCCCGAAATAAATGCTTGGCCTTATTTTCAGTGTGGTCTTATTATTTTTGAGGTGCAAGAGGTGATGAGCATGATCACCTAATGGCTGCTGCTGTGTTGCAATATTTTCGGGAAGGGCTTATTTTGGGAGGGAGGGCTTATTTTAGGGGAAACGGGATAGATAGATAGATAGATAGATAGATAGATAGATAGATAGATAGATAGATAGATAAAAGGATAGATATAGATATATATCTGTGCATGTATATAGACAGACAGATGGAAGGATGGATGGATATAGTTGTGTGTGTGTGTGTGTGTGTGTGTGTGTGTGTGTATAGTAAATAGGAAGGGTGTGTGGGGGTGTGTGGGGATGTATGAGAAAACACACTTCCTATTTAAAAAACCGAGCATTGACTTACTTTTAACATTAAGAGTTAAGCTTTTAAAAAAACAGGAACTTTTTATCCTAAAGCTTTCCTAAGTCTGTCCCTCATACATTTTCTTTTAAAGTTGCCATTTCGCTGCTACAGCTGGGCTTGTCAGTTTTCAGCACTAATGGGTTGTGATATGGTGTCGGGGAAGTCAACAATCAATGCTGGAAAGTGGGTGGGGGGGAAAGGCTATCGTTGCTGACAGAGCCTAGGATGGAAATACAATGGAGCTCAGTTGGTATAGAAATAAAGGGAAATTTCTCTTTTGTGTCTTGCTTTTCAGATTAGCAGAGATGTAGCCTTTGATAACACAGTTGACCATTTCCTCTCTCCAAGGCTGTTCGTTTTATCCTATAACTCATCCCCAAACCAAACACTCATGCAAACATACATGAAAGCATAGAATACTGTATATATGTCTGAGTTTATATTGGCCATGCATTTTACAGAACTCAGATGTATAATTGAGAGCTTGCAAAAAGAGTAATTAAAGGACACTGAATTCAGGAGAGGGAAAGTCGATAGGGCACCATATTTTCTAATGGCTGTTTCCACACCAGGGATTTATAGTGTCACCCAGTCATTACTGTGGCAATAGAAATCCTGTCTTCCCTTGTGATGGATCGCCATTGCAAAGGCTGAATGATGCTGTAAGAAGCTATACAACTCTAATCTGGTGATGGCCATAGAGTTGCGGCAGCAACAGTTACATAAAGTCTGGAGTTCGCAGAAGGTCTTTACGGAAAGCCAGAGAGCTGAAATGGCCTGTTCCTTCCAATTCTGAGGGAAACCCAGAATATTTTTTTTATTAATTGTTAGTATTTTTACCTTTGGGGGGCTGGAAAAAGTGGCTTTACAAATCATCTGAAAGGTACAATAACAGACTGATGTAGGACTGTCAAACTCCCGGCCTGCAGGCCAGATGCATCACACTGGCAATGGCCACACTCAGTTTAGCAAATGAGAAAAATGTCCCGATACGTCACGTGACGACGGGAATTTGACCCTCCTGAACTAATGCAGTCATGGCATACCAAGAACAAGAATGTCTTAGGGCCATTTTTTAAACTGTGTGTGTGTGTGTGTGTGTGTGTGTGTGTGTGTGTGTATCCTCAAAACTTTTAGGAAATAAAATTACAAAATTAACAGAAACTAATATAGAAACAAAATGCAATGAATATTTTCCTATTGTCTTTACAGCAGTTTTAAATACAATTTTAAATGTACCTCTTGCTCTATGGCCGTGATGGCGAATCTATGGCACGTGTACAACAGGTCGCATGCTGAGCACTATTTGCCAGCATGGCCTCAGCTCATTTCTGAATTTTTGGTTGGCCCATTGGTCCTGTTTTTCGCCCTCCCCAGGCTCCAGAGGCTCACTTGAAGCCTGGGGAGAGCGAAAAATGGGCCCAACAGGCCAACCAGAAGTTCGGAAACAATCTATTTCCACCTTCCGGAGGGCCTCCATGGGGGCGGGGTAGGCTGTTTTCGCCCTCCCCTGGCTTCAGGAAAGCCTCACAATTTTGGTACGCCTTTAGAAGTAGCCATCACTGCTTTATGGTTACAACATAACCTCATTTTTTTCTCTAATCTATCCTGTCTAATTATCAAATCTATAAATCATAAGTTCATTATTTCTGCTTCCTACAAAAAGTTTTCAAGGGGCCAATTCATAATGTTACAATCCTACAACAATCAGATGTAATCCAGTAATCAGATGCTGATGGTTTTTTTGTCATGGCCAGCTGAATTTATATTATTTAAGGAGCACAGTTTAATTAGGACAATATATAAATATTGTGAGATTTAAAAATACATACATGAGAAGGTAAAACTTGCTCAAAACTTATTTCAACAAAAGGAATACTGGAGTTACATGATGGCTGCCCTACCTGATCATGTCTCTCAGCCTTAACATACCTTACAACAGGGTTTCTCAGCCCCTGGGCCACAGCCCACTACTGGGTCTTAGCCTATACACAACTGGTCTGCAGGCCAATGCACACGAGCCTGCATGAAGCTCAAGTCATGTGAGCAGTGGGGTGGCACATATGCATGCAGTTCAACTTGCAGTTAAAATGCGTGTGCATCAGAGGTGGTATTCGGCAGGTTCTGACCAGTTCTGGAGAACTGGTAGTGGAAATTTTAATTTGGAGAACTGGTAAATACCCCGTGACTGGGCCTGCCCTATCTATTCTCTGCCTCCCAAATCTCAGCTGATCGGGAGGAAAAGGAGATTTTACAGTATCCTTCCCTTGCCACACCCACCAAGCCATGCCCGCAGAACCCATAATAAAAAAAATTGAATCCCACCACTAATGTGCATGCATGCCAGTCCACCATTCATGCAGCCCGGTTCCCCTCCTGCCCCAAGGCAAGTCACCAAGCTGCAAAGGTTGGGGACTATTGCCTTACAGGTTTTTGGTGGGGAGAAATTGAGGAACGGAGGTACTGCATATATCACCTGGAGCTTCTGGTAGTAAAGCTGTATGTGAAACTATCAAATAAATGAAAATAACTAAATGTTCACAAAGCTATCTTCACCACTTTGAGATGATGATATAAAAATGTGTATGGAGCAAGAAGATGTAACACATTGTTATCAATAAAGAAATAATAATTATGACTTTATATGTCATTATTGGAGCATAATTATTATTTCCTATTATTTATTTCTACATATTCTTCCTTCAACAGGAGCCAAGAGATGACTGTAGAAACAATAAAGGGTAATTAAATAAAAGCACTGTTAACAGTATTAATCGGTGACTTTTTCATTATTTAAATAATCACCTGATTTTTAAACTGCACAAACTTGAACTGGGTGTTTATTCCTGAAGCTGTAGGTGTTGTGTCGAGTTCATACAAACTTATGTAAAATTGTTCTTTAACTGGGTTACAGAACAAGTTTATCATTTATGGCAATAGATATTCAGTCTGCATAGGCCATATTTTAAGGAAAAATTGATGCACCAATTATGATTTGTATTTTTCAGAAGAAAACTATATAACTGTATAATACCCTATATAATATTACAGAATTGCCTTGTGATCCCATACCTAAGTTCTTCAGATTATCCCTAACGCTATCCATATTATTTATTGGGTTGGTTATATAGAACATGTGATACTTCATTAAAGCGAGCCCTTGGCTATCACTGTATTCAGACAAAATTCAACTTTTGTCATGACAACCTACATAGACCTTATGTTTTCTTCTTAGTCTTGCCATCCTTAGAAGAACTTTCACTGGAAATCCCCAAAAGATCCTTCCCCCTTGCTGCTTCCTCCACTATTGCTTTCTGCAAGCAAGTGAACACACTTTTGAAGACATTCTTTGAAATTTAAATGTTCTGTGTGCTGAGATGGATTCTCCACCCCCTTTTTTATTATTATTTATTCAATTTACAGCCCAGCTTTCTCCTCCATGGGGGATAATAACATCTAGCAACATTGAAAGCAATGTTACAAATGCGTCTCTTTGTTCCTATTCTTTTGGGATAGGCATGTTGCTGTGAAACTAAAATGTTGGGTTTCTGAATTGCTTTTTATGGGCCACAACCATGTTTCCAAAGGAAACGGGGGGGGGGGGAGTGGGTTTCTTTTTCCTGACAGTTATTCAATTACTACCAGGACTTATGATTCATTGGCTAAGAGCATTAACAAGCATAAATTGGTCACTCTCACAAGACAAATGGCAGAATAGTGACTACCCATCTTGCCTCTTAGCTTGGCTTCTAGAGGAGCTATAAACTACTACTTTTTTAGTGAATGATTCAGAGATGGAACATGGGCCAGTTCTGGGGGCTTAGGAAAGCTCAGATGAGGGTTCTGTGTCAGAGGCCGAGAGGGAGCTAGACAGCAGAGAGGCAGAGGAACAGCTGGAGCCTGTTCTCAGTGTGTGCATGTGCAGAGCTACCAGAAGACAAGAACAACTAAGAAAGAACGGTCGACTTAGGAGTAAAGCCACACCTTGGAGGTGATTAGCCCTCTCAGAGGAAACAAAAGTGGGCTTTTGCAGTAAACAATTCGTTCATTTGGTCGTTTCAACAGTGGATGATAACCTATATATATGTATGGGTACAATATAAGGAAACTGATGAAAATTGCAAACAGTGATTTGGAAAAGATTAGAAAAGTTTGTTATTAAATATTAAGGATGTTTAGCTAGAATAGGACGTAAGGATTCAGTGTTATTGGAGAATTTCAGAAATATTAAATGAAATGCCAGTATGTGGTTATGTACTAAACCTTGATATATTTTATGATGAAGGACGTTTAAACAACTATAGTCAAATGAAAATGGAGGTATGATGACGGTAACATGTATAAATATCTGAGTTAAAATACTTAAATTAATATGAATTGTGCTAGATGACTGTGGAAGAGATGCACGAAAGACTTTTGCAACCAACTGACACTTTCTACAGTATGTAAAAAAGGAAGATTTTATGTGTTGTGTTTGTTTTGAAAATAAAAAATAAAAAAAACTTTATTAAAAAAGAGTTGAAAGTTCTGTTTATGACTATAAGAGACTCTGTGCCAAGTTTTGCCTTGTCCTACATTTAGAAACTAGTTATCTGTCAGCTCTCTAAATGAAATAAGGTTAGTATTGATAACTATTCCTCTGAAAGACAGCTTACTAAGTCTTACTGACTGTGAATGAAAGGAATTCACAGTCGTGTAAATAAAAGGGGTTTTGCCGGGACCAAGACTCTGCTTCTTGCTTAAGACCAATGATGGGAGTCTGGAAATTATGGCTCAACAGTGAAGTCCACCACCCCTTCACATTGCAACCCTCTTGGAGTTTGGGCTTCTGGAATTAAAATAGTTCAGTTGTTGCCATAAAGAGGAATTATTTGCCTCTTTCCATTACTATCTTGTTCTGTGCCTACATGGACGCATATCTCTGCAACTGTGTATCAGAGCCCTTCTAAACGATTCTCAGGGACCAAGACCATTTTCACATACATCTTAAAGATTGCATTGTTTTGTCATGGTGAGATGAGATGCAATTGTCCAAATGCTTCTTTTGGCCCTTCCAGTTGCAAATGGTTCCTTCAGGCTGTTCCCCCATACACCCGCATGCATCCTTTTTTTCCTTTTGCCTCTTCTGTAGGGCAAGAACAGAAGAGAGAGCCAGGAGAAAAGGTTATTTAGAAGAGAATTCCTGTTTTATGTGATATAATAAAGGATGGCAGCTCTATTCCATCTAATGCTAAAATGATGTATAGAGAAATGGTGCTCTGCAGAGACTGCCATAGGCAAAACAGCAGATCTAATCAAAAGCTTTATTTTGGAACAGTGAGATGCTCCATGAACACCATGTTCTTTCAGCCATTGATTACAATGGAGCTAGGTTGTTGTTGTTTTTTGCCTCTAACATGCACACCACCAAGTATTTCCCCCTTGTCTGAGATGCAGAGCCCACTGATTTATTTATTTTTATACAGAATATATGCAACTATTACAATAGTTCCCTTCTGTAAAATAAATGATACACCAAACAAATATGTAAAAATATAATTAACCTTTAGAAGGCTGGCATTTTCAAAACTGTCAGCTGAATGAATGTATACAGTTCCTTGGGCTACGAAGGATTAATGGAAGTTGAAACATAAATCAATAACAGTAAAAACATGCTTCTGTTAAAGCTTGCTACAAGGCTCTTTTTTTATCCATGTGCGTTTGGCATATTAAGCCACCTAATCTTATAGTCTGCTAGGCTGTCTGGCTACACCGATGTATCGCAATGTCTGGACAAGACATTCAGATACTGCGTGCACTTATTTATTCTGACAAACCATCCTTGAAAATAATGGCAGAGGGAAAAATGGGCACGTTCCACCAGGAATATCTCCACTCAGCAAGCACGGAAAGGCAGTTTTCACAAGGTCACGTCTAATTGCTGTAAGCTGCTTACATACCCTGATTCAATCAAACATCAGATACTCATAGTATTTTCCAAATTCCTCCAGTATCTGAATCTCGCCTCTGTCTAAAGAATGAGAGACAGAACTTCAGCAGGTAAGAAAGAATCACAACACTGAGAGAACGCTGACAAAATGTAATGCTGTCCACGATGGTATGTTTCATGATATTTTTATACTGCCACTCTCCCAAAAACTATACACACACATACATGTCTTTACCATATATAATATATTCACATTTTTTTACTTAGTTTGGCTTCACTTTATGATCCTCTTCTTTTCTATGCATTTCAGGAAAAAGAAGAATCTGATTCAGAAATGTGCCCCTTCTGAATTAGAAGTCTCTCCAAAGGCTGGGCTAATTTGCTCAAATTTGTAACTTTATTATAACCTTGCACAACTGCAGGTTGACCCTGTTCAGAGCCACTGATTTATCCCAAGGCCAGAACTGGTCAGCACTGCCACCCAGAGGCTTTGGGGCAGAGATCAAGGGCTGCAGTTGAGAAATTTCCCCACTGCTGCACACAAGGCCACAATTGTGCCCAATGAAATAGTTCCAATGAAATAGTTGAGCAGAAATTATGGTTCTTGATCTCTGCAATGGCATCAGGAACTAGGACTTTCACTTTTATAATTCACAATAATATCCTGCTTTAGATCAGTCCAACGTCCCATGTAAAGGTAAAGGTTCCTCTCGTACAAATGTGCTAGTCGTTCCTGACTCTAGGGGATGGTGTTCATCTCCATTTCAAAGCTGAAGAGCCAGCGCTGTCTGAAGATGTCTCCATGGTCATGTGGCCGGCATGACTAAGGTGACCAGACGTCCTGATTTTGGCGGGACAGTCACGATTTCTAACAATTTGTCCCGTGTCCTGGGGCGTTTTTAAAAAGTCCCAATTTTCTGGCTTCATGTTGAAAGCCCAGTGGATTTGCTTAAGAAATCCTAACCGGGGCAAGACAAAAGACACTCTGTCTAACCTCTCTCTCTGTCTCAATACTTTTATTGAAGATATTAAAACGTTAAAGCAAGAAAACGGATCCCCCTGCCCTTTTACCTCCTTTTATAAGAAAAGATGACCCAGTACCATAGAGCTCTAGGAAATACTTTTGCTAGAGAAGTAGCGACTGTTCCTTCCTGGATTTCCCGGATGGGAGGGGCAGGGAGGTTGGAGGTCGACTCGTGTGGGAAAAAATGGTGGCTCCTCATCATTATCAAGGTTTCTTTGAAAAATATTTCCCTGGGACTAATTTCACCATTTTAATTTGCTCAGTTCTTTGTATTAACATCTACATCATTCTGGATTGACTTGGAGTGCCTGCCTGCTGGTAAGTGACCTGGGTTTTTTTTTTCTTTTATTTTTTTAATGTATTTTAAAATAATATTTTATTTATTGTGCATAGGATTTTTTAAAAGTTTTATTCTGTGTGGATTCTTTTTTTAAATTGTCTTAGACTATTTTAAAAAAGATTCTATCCAAAATAAATTGAAGTGAAACCATTTTAAAAAATTCTATGCACAACACTTTGAAATATATTGTGCATAGAATTTAGTTTGAAATGTTTTACTTCAATTTATTCTGTGTGGATTCTTTTTTAAATTGTCTTAGACTATTTAAAAAAAGATTCTATCCAAAATACAAAATACCAGCTGCAGTTATTCACTTAGGAACTGTGGCAAGAAAGGTGGTATAGTGACCAAAGTTACAATGGCATTGAAAAAAGTGACTGATGACCATTTTTCACACTTAGCGACCATTTTTCACACTTAGCGACCGTTGCAGCATCCTCATGGTCACATGATCAAAATTTTGATGTTTGGCAACAGTTACAATTTATATTTGTAAATTGTAGTTATGTTAAAATAAAAAAAATATTACAATACTATTTTTGCATTGTATGAAAATTTTTGTTGCTCCGTATAAAATTTTTAATCAAGCCCCCCCTCCCCCCCCCCTGGTCAAAGGTGTCCCTCTTTACCAATCTGAAAATCTGGTCACCTTAGGCATGATTCAACGCTGAAGGTACATGGAGCACTGTTATCTTTCAACCAAAGTGGTTCCTATTTTTCTACTTGCATTTTTCCATGCTTTTGGACTGCTAGGTTGGCAAAAGCTGGAACAACTAATGGGACCTCACTTCATTGCGTAGCACTAGGGATTCAAACTGCTGAACTGTCCACCTTCTGATCAACAAGCTCATCGTCTTAGACACTGAGCCACAGCATCCCTGAAAATTCCCATGACTTATGTACAAATATGGTTGCACACGTAGGTGGGGATTACTTTCTAAACTGAAGCAAGTCACAATACTAATGGTGGCCCCCGGCAAACCAAACTGGCCACATCAACAAGGATGTGGGGAGAGGAGAGGAGAAAGGGAAGGGGGGCACAGCGGGCAAAAGAAAGAAAGTGCCAGCCCGCCAGTAGAGGCAGGTAATAGACCCACCTCTGCTGGCGGGCTGCCCCTCTGTTCTCAAACAAGGCTGCCCCTTTCTTCTCAAACAAATTCTGTTAAATTGTTTGATTGAAAAAACAAACACAGGCACACACATACACAAATTACTTACAATAAAAAAATACTTACAAATTACATTAATTTTGAACCACTCTCCCTCCCTCCGACCCATATACCTTTTCCAGCTGTTTCACAATCACAGAGGAGTTCAACTCTGCTCTTGCCTGCCATCATGAAAATGTAAAAATGTAAAAGGAAAAAGGCAAGAGCTGCTGAGGTCAGGCTGGATTAGCTGCTGCCAGAGTCCCCAATGGATGACTCTGCTTAACTGTTTTAAAAAAGCCTCTAAAAAGTGCCCTCTACAGGAGGAGGTGAGAGAACCACATGCCTCATCTACATAAGGAATTTTTCAGCTTTTAACCCTTAACTCTGCTCAAGTGATCATAAAGATAGACTAAATGAGGCACGTGGTTCTCTCGCCTCCTCCTGCAGATGGCATTTTTTTTAGAGGCTTTTTTAAACAGTTAAGCACTAAGCAGAGTCATCCACTGTGACTCTGGCAGCAACTACCTCAGCTTTTTCCTTTCTTTTCATGAGGACAGTGGTGAGGCCCTGCCTCCACGTCCCAGCACAGAACCCTCTGTGGGCACACCAGCCATTGCTCCAGCCCAGCTCCACCATGCATGCTTGCGGGCCTCCCGCCAGCCAGCTGGTCTTCGGGTCTCTGCCGTGCATGCATGGGGGAGGGGCGCATGGCAAGTGGGGGTTTGCCTTCTGGGGGTTCACACACGCCCATGCTTTGGGCATTCAGCACCCAAAAGATTAAGCATCACAGAACTAGAGCATAGGTGTCAAACTCGATGGGTCACATTGCCATCACATGACTTTTGTGATGTTTTTCTCATTCGTGGAGCTGCGATAGGCGTGGCCTGTGTGTGACACATCCGGCCCACGGACTGCCAGTTTGACACCCCTGAATTAGAGGGAGAGTTATCACAGCTATTAAAAATTTGGATGACTTGGCAGAAAGCTTCTCCATATTTTTGCCACCATCTAACTGTCTTGGTTATCCTGAGCAGTGAAAGGAAACCTGGGAATTCTGGACTTCTGTATATGTTCTGTATGTTCAATATGGCATGCTTCTGTAAAGCCATTTAAGTTAGGCATGGTCAAAAAGGTTTTGCCGTGGTTCTGCTCATATCTGAAGGGGCTTCTCCAGAAGTTGATGCTTGCTCAAGCCCATACAGTATCATTTAATTATGCATGTCTACTCATACATTACCTTCAAAAGGCTTACTCTGCAACCTTCCTAGGTGGCATTTGGCTACTTGAGACCCCATTCTGAGGCCTTCCCTAACTGCACTGTAATAAGTAATTTGTCAGGCCTGGAAGCCATCTTTTGCATTGGGACTTCAGGCCTGCCACATTTAATGCTGTGGAAAATGGTAGGGGGATTATATGGAGTATGGGAGGTATATAGTCAAAATAACATTCCTTTCTCAGTCAAGGATATCTTGCCCTGCACCTGGAGTAGTGTGACTGGGAGGCATCTCCAGTTGAGACGGGGTCTGATTGAACCATATGATGGACATAGAGGTGCTGAACAGGGACTTGAACTTTTGGGTGGGGAAAACCTGGAAACTTTCAGATTCGGGTTTTCCCAGAAGTGCCAATGTGACATCTCTAATAAAATGGAACTTTGAGGAAACTCAAACCTCGAAGTCTTCTTTTGTTAGGGGTGTTACTTGAAACCCTGACATAATTCTTATTCTCTTGGTCTTTTAATACATTAAATTTACATTTATATGCTGCCTAATTATAATTTAACTGTTTTGGCATTGCCTATTATTATTATTATTAATATTAATATTATTATTATTATTATACAAAATGTTTACATGGTGAAGTTAATGTTTTGTAAACCTTCCCAGTTTTGAAGGACAGCATAGTAATTTTAAACACAAAAACATATCCCCTCTTATTTCCAACATATTTTACACTCCAGTTAACCTACCCCCACCACCACCACCCCAAAAATAAAACATTCTGGGTGACTTTTTAAAATGAGTAATGGGGAAATCACTGACTTCTGGTTTATATCTTACAAACAAGAGAGTTAACAGAGGGAGATGTAAACAAGAAATAATGATGCTGATTGATTTGATTATCTTGTGGATAAGAAAATTCCTATTTTTACTTTTATCAACATTCCTATTTTTCATCTCTTCATTTTCAAGCTTGCACTGCATCTAGTCCTCCTGTGGGCTGGCCAATGCTCAATCTTTTCTTTCTATTGGGTGTTTTTTTCCTGCTTGCTGTCACTGGGGGTTCTGTGATGCATCTAACCAAAAGACAAATATGCTCTGGCAATTTTTAAATTTATTTTTGCTTCTGTGTACCAAGACATTGCTTTTCCCTATTCTCCAGCCCATGAGCCATCCAACTTTGGTCATCCTGCAATTGCACAGCATTAAAGTAGCACTTTTCTCTCTTCCCATAGGTATCTCCAGTCAAGTAATTGGAATTACCTGAATCAGAATTGAGGCAATGGGGATTTTTCAGACTTGCTGAAAATCTTCAGTCTCTTTGTCAAAATCACTGTAGCTTATTCTGTGACCTGGCATGTGCACACTTTTGGCAACAGATAAAAACATCTTTAGTGTAAACATGGATTATTATTTTAACATTTCTGCTGTTTTATGATTGTAAACAATGTGGATGCACATCAATGGTGGGATTCAATTTTTTTTACTACCAGTTCTGTGGGTGTGGCTTGGTGGATGTGGCATAGCTTGGTGGGCGTGGCAAGGGAAGGATACTGTAAAATCTCAATTCCCTCCCCACTCCAGGGGAAGGATACTGCAAAATCCCCATTTCTTCCTGATCACCTGGGACTTGGGAGGCAGAGAATAGATGGGGGTGGGGCCAAGATATCAGAGGTGATATTTACCGGTTCTCCAAACTACTCAAAATTTCCACTACCGGTTCTCCAGAACTGGTCAGAACCTGCTGAATACCACCTCTGATGCACATGTATGAAATCCAGCTAAAGTGAAAGATTATGGTGGGTAGATATGGATTCCCCCAATCCACTTTTTTTTTTTTACCAAGAATTGAACTGGTTAATTTTCACAAGGCATTATATGGACAATGCTCTCAAAAATATATATGCTATTTTCTTGTTTTGAACTGGCACTAAGTATTTTATAAATCAGCCAAATCTTTCATTACTTAAGAGCAAGAATTGTGGCCAAAAATTATGACAACATACTTTTTAGCCAGGAACAAAATCCTGTTTAATTTCTTTCAATTTTGCACTTAGTTTATTAAAAAAAAAAACTATTTCCGCAATAATTCTGTTAGTGACTTTTGAGTGATCATGATCTGCACACTCCAATTATTACTTGAAGATACAATGAACTTTTTGAGAATAAATGGACTTGTTCTGGGTAAATACGGCCTAATAAATAAATATGGCTTGCAACAACAATCATTTCAGTGCAAAAGCTAATGAATTTAAAACATTTTTGCCTCCCTCTGTGTAACTTAAAAGAAACAATTCTAATTCTGTTAGTAATACTGCAATTTCTATGCATTTGGCAATGTCAGTAATTTCAATGGTTTAATCCCAAATTTTAAAAAAATAACTCAATAAATATTTTACTTTTCAAAAGTAAAGCCATGTAATGTTATTTTCTTAACAAGAAAAAAAATCAAATCAAATGCTACTTATATTGTGATGCTTGCAATAATCTCTTAATGAAGATGTCCTTTTACTGACCCTGTACATTTTATCTTTGCTTCATCACAGTTTTGACAAGCTTTCATCTCGATATCTTTTGATGTTAGCAGTAGAATTATATATCTTGAATTAAGGCTATTCTACCAGTTATCTACTTTGCCCAGACTTCTGGTCTATGCTACTTCTGGCCACTTGATTTTGTTTGAAACTTGCCTTGCATATTTCTTTTCCTTCAGAAACATGCTCAAGAAGCATCCAACTGCACCATCACAATAACCCTGTGAGGAAGACTAGCCTGACATCTTATCCTCACACAAGCACCCGCACAAGCATTTCAACGGGCTCGATGGACACCTGGCATTTACCCTGATGTAAGGAAATGCAGTCTTATCAAGAAAGGTTTTTGATTACATAAGGATGAGATTTTTTTAAATGAGTTACTCAAGCCCTCCTCTTTTTTCCCTCTTTTTTCAGAGTAAATTGATTTCCATTCACCATACCCTGGTCCCTCGAAAACGTCTTCTGACCGAGCCAAAACTTGCAATAGAGGGGCGTTTCGTACTCGCGTTTTTTTGCAGCAAACTCAGCTGTAACCGGAGCGGAGAAGCGAACGAGTTTCCTGCGTGGTACACATTTAAAAAGAAAAAAAAATTGCGTTCGTGCAGGCAGATTGCTTGCCGCTACAATCTGTTTCGGGGGCTGGAGGCTTTAAATGCGGATACTGTATTCTGCCTGGCGGCGTTGTACGACAAGAACCTGGGAAGCTACGTCGGCGATGTACAACATAGAGCTTTTCTCTGGCTTCCTCTACATTTCTCTTTTGGCTGCTTAACGATCAGCCGCTTGTACTTAATTGCTGTTAGGGGGGCTTGGAAGAGGGGGGGGGCTTTCAAAGTCGGGCCATTAAAGAAATGAATTGAATCAACGCGTATTTTATTCCAAGCGTCTATAAATCCTATATCTGATCCCCGTTAAAATGCTTCCTCCACCCTTCCTTAGCCCTCTCTGCTGATCGGATTTGAGATCCACCAGGATATGCAAACCCACCCACCCCCGGCCCAAACTGTGCTCAGCCGCCTGAAAATGATCGGAAGGCTGGCTTGCGTTCCTTTAAAATATAGGCCAGCCTAGCTCAACCGGGATGGAAGGTCCCTCTCTGCATCGCAATTAAAGTGGAAATGTAAGGGAGGAGGGTTTTTTAAAAAAAAAGAAAAAAAAAACAGGCCGGGAGGAAGGAGAGCAAGTACAAGGCTTCAGCTCTTTTATCCCGGAATAATGTCACGTCACCTTGATTTTACGGACCACCTCTCGCTAACAGACGAGCAGCTCTTGCAAGCAGACGGGCCCCTCCTCCGCCTCCCCAGGCCTCTGCGTGGAGAAGCAATTATACACTATGTTCCCTGCCCCAACACAACCGTCCTTCCACAAACTGGGGGGGGGGGGGACTCAAAAAGGGCCCCATCTACAAAACTCCTCGGCCCTTTTGCAAAAGGGTGGTGGTGGTGTCTGAAATGATCCTGTCCGGGGTCAACTTTGAGGAGGGGGGCAAAAATAACTCCACCCCACAGCAGCGAGGCGAAAAACCTTGTTCAACCTTGGCGTTCCCGTCCCCTGCAGCTGCTTCGAAGAGGACACGGGGAGAGAAAAATAGTCCCTCCTTCCCAGGCCGACCAACCGGGGCCCTTTCCACTCTCTTCGCATGCTAAGAGGAGAAGCCCACCTCCCCTCCCCGAGAGGCTCGGTTGGAGAAGTCACACAGCTGCTAGCCCAACCCCGCAGCTCGCCTACACTCGGGGGCATGTAAGCGAATGGTGCAATAATCCACCGGTCCTATGACTGCATGTGACTCTCCGGGTTGCAGCAGGGAAATAGATGAAACTAGCGAAAAGAATCCTGGCTGCTTGGAAAACCCGGACTGGATTTCTCCCTGTTAGACGGTGGGGGGGGAGGTGGGCGGGAATGGCCTTCTTCGCCTGCCCGGGTATAAAGGGAGGATGGTAGAACCATTCAGTGGCGTGGAATAATCGAGAACGAGCTTGCTTTTGGGGATTGCAAACCAATTAAAATCCTGGAAGCCGTAAGCAGTTTTTTTTTTAAAAAAAAAACAACGTGTACAGAAGCTCGACCGAGTCCCCACCTTTCCCAAAGCTTTCTCCTTTCTCCAGGTTTTGGCTGGGTTGCGTTCAGCCTGGTCGAAGACTATGATCTAATGCCTTTTCCGTCTTCGCAGATAATTGCAGCTTTGCAAAAAGTTGTTAGACGGCAGGATGTGTGGGCGCTCAGCGATTTTGCTCTTAGCAGAGCAAGGCTGAGGAATTGGCGAGTTCTGGGAAAATGTTCAGAGGATGAAGTCTCTGGCTTTTTACCTTTCCTGATGTGTAAATTTAACCGGTTATTATATTTATCAATTCCAGGAGGCGTTTATTCGTTTCATCGAAGATTTATATATATGTAGTAGAGGTACTACTGCGCTTGCTGAGGATTCTTAAAGAAGGTTTAAGTAATATCTATAAATCAAATGTTGCCATTTATTTAAAGCTGGCACAATTTTGCATACACGTAGTTGTCGCATTTTTTTTGGCTCAGCACAAGTATCCCAAAGAGGCTGTCTTGGTTTTTTATATATATTGTTATTTATGCTTGCCTCCTCTGAACCAAGGCACATTGAGGTGGATAAAGCAATAACCTAGATGTGTTAATCAGTGCAATTAAGCCGGTCAGATCTCCCTTTTTCCCGTTTTAATCAAAGTGTAAAGTAAAGAAAATAAGGGTGCTTATCTTACTACCTGTGGTCCTTGCAGATTATTGGGCTGGCTTTCCTGAATCCACCACCCCAGACAGGTAATTGGGGCAATACAAAAATAGGGATACCTTTTAGGAAAAGGGTGGGGAACCAAACAAGTCACCAGACAGGATGATTACTGTGGCTGATTACCTTCAGCATTGTTCGCACAACACATTTAACGCTCAGTTGCTGAGTTAGCCCATTTGCAGGATGCGTGTCAAATTAAGCACATAAGACAATAAGCCATAACTAATACACGAAGCTTTTCATGGTCATGGAAAATGGCAATCCCTCGTGTTTTTATAGGACCTGGACAATTGTGTGGTGTGCACACGGCCCCCCTCCCTTATTGCTGACTGTGATGCTTCTCTCCTGGATACACACAATGTTATATGGGAGGACAAAAAGCTCCCAACTTTGCTACAATTGTGTCTGCCAATGCTGTTTATAATGGCTGCTAGTTGATAAGGTTTCCAGGCCTGTGTGCAGTTTGCAGTGTATGTGATGGGGAGTGTGGTTTCTAGAATAGACTGCTTCCAAGGCTGCTTTCTTGCTGGATAAAATCTATTGTACACCAGAATGGAAGTCATTGAGATGGGCTGGAAAGCAAGGGGCTCGTTCAAGAAATCGTTAAAGGCCTGCTAAGAGGGTGGGGAAGGGATTGGACCGATTCTAGAAAGGGTAAATGCTGCATCAGCGTAAAAAAAAACCCCTCAGGATCACCTTTGTGCAAGCTGTGGTTTTTTTCTACTTGGAAGCATGGTCTCATATGTGTATTATGTTAGGATTCATGATCAATTCATAGATGCAAAAAGTTATATCAGAATTAATCTTGGTAAGAGAGGAGAGAGAGAGAGGCTCAAGCAAAATCACCGACATTGCTTTAAGAAATTCCTCAGAGATGTAGAGTATAAAATTCCAACAACACCATTTGGGCTTTACATTCAGGACTGGTATATATAGTGAATTAGACTGATGGAATGTTGAGAATCTCGGTTAGCCTGAGTTGACAAGGGGATTAATCTGCCCCTCCAGGTCAGAATTGTCTGGCTCTGCGTGCTTGTAGTTGTTAGAAATGATACTGCGTGATAAATTCATTCAGGTAAGAAAATAGTCATTTTTGTCAGCTAGCAGTACATTCTTTCTGATACAATGGTGGACATTGCAGTGGTGTCAAATCCCATATCTTACACTCTGTTCTTTTTACAGAAGAGATTGTTACAAAATGTCCACATTTTTTGTGTGCATTCACTATTAAAAGAAATATACACAACAGGACGTTACCCTCACTTGAGATGCAGATAACCTGATACGTTGAGTAACTAACCGTAAAATGAAAAGATTTTGTAAATTTCAAAAATGATTCTTCAAAATTTAGGAAACATGGACAGTCAGCAACCGTTACTTTAGAAATTCATTGGCGAAACCACCCCAAGTTACGGAAGCTGGTATATAGAAATGTTACTATGTGATATGATATGGTAAGGAAAATATCTGACTAAAACGGTCTTAAATTTTGACCACTTTAATATTAGCATCCTACTCTAGAGTTAAGAGGCCAAACTACACATAACAAGCAGTTACAAAATTGGTGGAAGATTGATTGGATCAGGTCTGCGGGTGCACAAATCCCAGCAACAAATTACATTCAATTTAGAGCTGCTATCCACAAGAAGATAAAGCATACAAGTTCCACCACTCTGTTTCTCCTCTATAGGTAATTACAACAGAATGGAAAGTAATCTGCTGAGGATTTATGGATTTTCAGCCCTCCTGCATCACAGCTTTAGTCCCAATCTAAGACCTCAGCTGCCTTTAATAAAATAAGAAATGTTTGGAGAGCCACTGACAGCTCTTCAAAGCAGACTAGATTAGGAAACCATAGGGAAGATTAGAGCTCTACTTCATTGAGTTGAGCTATGGAAACAAACTCTGACTGCTTTTTATAAGGCTAGATCCTGAAGATGAAATTCAAATACTTTGGCCACCAAATGAGAAGAAAGGGCTCATTGGAGGAGAGCCTAATGCTGGGAAAGACTGAGGGCAAAAGAAGAAGGGGATGGCAGAGAATGAGGTGGCTGGATGGAGTCACCGAAGCAGTAGGCGTGAAATGGACTCCAGAGGATGGTAGAGGACAGGAAGGTCTGGAGGAGCGTTGTCCATGGGGTTATGATGTGTCGGACGCAACTTCGCAACTAACAACAACAACATGAAAACAAAAACCTTGTTTCTCCCTTCTTATTTTCCATTGAATCAGGAAGGAGCTTGGCTTGAGGTACTTCCCATTACTATCTTGCTTTCCTGACTTAAGGGATGTTTCAGCCCTCCTTGCTTATGTAACAGCTCTTGTCTGTTTCCATTAATACGCTTTGTATGTTGCATTATTTTTATAGGCATTTCAAGAATATTGTTAAAATGAGCATCAGCTATTTTCAAGAGTGGGAGGAGGGAATGGTCACACGTGGGTTTTATCACAGCCTGATTGGTCCAAGACTGAGAGGAAATCTATAAATACCGGTGCCTGTCCATTGCTAGCCCAGATTCTCTCTCAGTCTGGTCCAAGTTCTGTAGAGTAGTTTGTTAGGATTCTACTTGTTTTCTCCTTTTGGGTGAGTTCTATGCAATCTGATTCCTATTTGGCTAATTGGGCACTTTAAATCCTTTTAAATTCTAAATTGATCTGCTGTGGCCCCAAGGGACAGATCTCTGCCTCGGGCGGCTGGGGGAGGGCCCAGTGGGGCACTAGTCTCCCCCCCCCCCCGCAGGCCAGGAGCCTTCGCCTGTCCCCGGGTACGGGGGTGCGGCTCCTTTAAGCTGCTTAGAAGCAGCCGTTTTTGCAGCAGAAAAGTTACAAGTGGCTTCGGAGCCTCGAGGAGCGAGCGGCCCGCCTTACAGCTGATTGCTCCGTAGGGGGCCTCGCTGCAGGCTCCTTTGTTTGTGTTGCCTGGGGACAAAAGAGCAGGGGTGAGGAGAGTGTGTGTGTGTGCCGTGTGACTCTCCCTGCTAATTTTAAAGTAAAAGCCTGGCTGGGCTGCTGGTGATTATTTCCAGCCCTTTTCTCCCGCGCACGGAGTTCCGGCAGCCATTTTGGAGGCTGCCACTTGCCTTTATCGACGGGCCTAGTGCGGCCTAGTGAGAGGCCTTGAGCCTAGGTCTCCCCACAGGCTTCAGGCCCTGGTCTCAGGTGGGACTTTGGAGGCCGATTCCTGCTCCTTTTCGTCAGGCACGTGAGTGGGGCATGGACGAGGGAGTGGAGATTCCCCAGGGGCAGGGGGCAGGCCCTAGTGGGAGTGAGGAGGCCTTGGATCAGGAGGTGGGGAGGGGGGCTCCCCCTCAGAGATCCCTTTCTTCAAGGCGCCCCTCCAGTTCTGTCTCTAGGGATGAGGCAGCTCGCCATAGGGCGCTGGAAAAGACCTTTGCCAGGGCAGAAAGGCAGGCCCAGTCCTCCAAGCCTTTATCTAGGGACAGATCCAGGTCCCCTCTTAGGCCCATTTCAGAGAGGTCCCCCCTTAGGGGTTTTAGCCCAGCTTCTTCAGGCAGCTCCCCTGGTAGGTTGCGGGCCTTCTCCAGGAGGGGGCGTTCTCCATCCCCCATAGATGATCCTCTGGAGGGCACGTCCAGAGGCCCCTGTTCCCCCCAAAGGTTGGCCCCCCAGGGCCCGGCTTCCACTTATGGGGATGTGGAGGATCTGGATAATCTCCCTGAAGGGATTAAAAGGCTTATTTCTGCAGCCATCACTCGGGGCATTGCCCAGCGGGACAAAGGCTCCCTTTACTCTAGGCATGGGGGGCTGAACAGGGCTCAGTGTCGGGCTTCCTCCCCTTCCATGGTCAGTGAGACTTCCTTCCTGGGTGGGGGGGAGTTACCCCAGGAGATGGGATTCTCAGATGATGAGAATACCACTGTTTCGGAGGAGCCTTCTTCCAAGGTCCTATTTATGCCCGCATTGTTTAAAGTTCTCTTGGATAAGGCGAGACACACCACCAAGGTCGGAACTGGGGATCCCTCTGTGCCCCCCCCCAAGGGATCCCGACATGCTCATATTCTCTGCCACGGCCACCAACAAGGAAGAGATCCCTGCCCCTCCCTTGTTCCTTGAGGTTCTGACTGACCAGTGGGCTAAACCTTCCAATTTCTCTTCTCCAGGTAGTACCGACCGTCGGCATTATAACGTGGAGCAAACCTTTGCTCAGGCCATTCAGCTCCCGACGGTTGACACCCCTGTGGCCGCATTGGTGTCCTCCTCCCCGGTGGTGTCGGGCGATGCGGCAGATAAGATGAAGCCGGAGGATAAGCGCGCAGAGCTTACTTTGCGGAAGAACTTCAACGCCACAGCGTGGGCCATTAAGGCGGCGGCCTCAGCTTCATACTTTAATCGTGCCACGGTCATGTGGCTCAAGAAGCTGCAGGAACGCATTCCCATACAGGAGGACCGGATCCATCAGGATCTGGTCAAGATTCTGGCAGCGTGTCAGTTCTCAGCTGACGCGACCTTGGATACGGTCAAGTTTGCTTCTAGTGCCCTGGCCACCTCGGTCACCTCCCGTAGGCTCCTGTGGTTACGCCATTGGCAAATGGACAACAAAGCGAAATGGGATTTGGTGGCTGCCCCCTTCAAGGGGCCCAATCTCTTCGGGGAGGCCCTTACTCGCATCCTAGTGGAGGATAAGGACAAAAAGAAGGTCCTCCCCTCCACGGCTAAGAAGGCCGAGAACAAGTCACGTCCTTTCCGTAGGCAACGGTATAGGGCCCCTAGCTTCGGCTATAACCAGCGCTTCTCTTCTTTCTCTTCTGACAGGCAGTTCTTGGGGCAGCCCTTCCAGGACAGGAGCCGATTCCAGGGCCAGGCTCGGCGGCCCTTTCGTGGGGGAGGCGGCCGTCCCTTCCGCAGGGGGAAGTGACTCGAACCCGAGTCATCCCATCGGCGGCCGCCTCGCTCTTTATGCGGACCGGTGGGACGACATCACGTCGGATGCCTGGGTCCGAGCCACGGTTCGTTACGGGCTCAGGTTAGAATTTCTCTCCACTCCTCCAAATCTCTTTCGGTCGTTCCCTCCATCCCGGAGTCGAGAGCGCCGCCGCCTGATGAGTCAGGCGATCGCCCACCTCCTCGAAATCCAAGCGGTGGAGGCGGTTCCCGCAGGGGAACGGGGCCTGGGCCACTACTCAAATCTCTTCATGGTCCCGAAGAGCACGGGGGGTTGGAGAGCAATTCTAGACCTCAAGCGCCTGAACAGGTTTCTGGTCTACAGGCGGTTCAAAATGTCATCGCTCAAGTCCATCCTTCAGGGCATCAGAAAAGGCGATTTCCTGGCCTCCGTGGATCTCACGGAGGCCTATCTTCACATTCCCATCCTGCCCGCTCATCGCCGGTTCTTGAGGTTCTCCCACGGGTCCCACCATTACCAGTACAGAGCTCTTCCCTTCGGCCTGGCCTCGGCCCCGCGGACCTTCACAAAGGTCCTGGCTGCTCTGGCGGCCCATCTGAGATCAGTCCCGGTCCGCCTCCAATGTTATTTAGACGATGTCTTGCTTCAGGCGGGCTCCCTGTCTCAGGCCGTTTCAGATCTTCGGCTTACCATTCGGAGCCTCCAGGCCATGGGGTTCTCGGTAAACTTCGAAAAGAGCCATCTCACTCCTTCCACTCGCATTCTGCATCTGGGGACAGTCATAGATTCCAAGTTGGGGGAGGTGCGTCTGTCTCAGGAGAGGCAGGTAAGCCTTCGTCGGCTGGCGGAGAGCGTTCACACAAAGAGCTCCGTTTCCATCCTCTCTCTGTCGCAGTTATTGGGCAAGATGGTCTCTTGCATAGGGATTGTCCCGTGGGCCAGGCTCCATCTTCGGCCCCTTCAATGGGAGCTTATCCCCTATCAGAGGGGACGAATGAGCAATTCCCTTCGGACTCTCCGCATCTCGGCGGGAGTCCGTGCATCCCTGGCGTGGTGGCTCTCCCCGGCCATCCGGCGGGGGTGTTTGTTCTGGGAGCCGAGCAGGGTGACCGTCACCACAGACGCAAGTCTGTTCGGGTGGGGGGCCCTGGTGGGCTCTCGGATGGCTCAGGGCAGATGGACAGCCTCGGACCTCCGTCACAACATCAATTGGCTGGAACTGAAGGCCGCGCGTCTGGCACTGAGTCACTTTCGCTCCTCGGTGGAAGGGAGTCATGTTCTCCTCCTGACGGACAATGTGGCCACCAAGGCGCACATCAATCGTCAGGGCGGGACCCACTCGAGAGCCCTCTGGCTGGAGGCTCTGCGATTGGGGTCATGGGCGGAGAAACACCTGCAGTCTCTGGTGGCGGAGCACATCTCGGGACTCTCCAACGTCCAGGCGGACTGGCTCAGTCGAGCAACTCTGGACAACGGCGAGTGGCAACTCCATCCGTCGCTGTTCCGGGAGATCTGTCGTCGGTTCGGGTCCCCCCGGGTGGACCTGTTTGCGTCTCCCGAGAACACACAACTCCCGCGTTTCTTCTCCCGTTTCCAATCCAGCTCGGCGGAGGGCACGGATGTCCTCAGGAGCCGGTGGCCCCCGGGCCTTCTCTATGCCTTTCCCCCCATTCCGCTCATCCCGGGGACCGTCAGGAAGGTGGTGACGGAAAGGGCCTTGGTCATTCTGGTGGCCCCGTTTTGGCCCAGGAGACCCTGGTTTGCGGACCTGGTTCAGCTGTCGGTGACTTCCCCGTGGAGGATCCCGCAAGGGGAGGTGGTCTTATGGCAGGGGGCCCTGATTCACCCAGAGCCTCAGTGGCTTCAGCTGACCGTTTGGCTCTTGAACTGCGGCTTCTAAGGGGGGCTCATCTGTCTTCCGGGGTCATTCGCACCATCGAGGCGGCCCGTCGTCCCTCGACGACCCGCATTTATAACTCCACCTGGGCAGCGTTCGTCCGCTGGTGCTCCCCCAAGGGCATCTCTCCCGACAGAGCCACCATTCCCAACGTCTTGGATTTCCTTCAGAAGGGCCTGGAGGACGGGCTCTCGCAAAACACCTTGCGACGCCAAGTGGCGGCTCTGTCCTCGGTCTTGGGGGGGGCGGGGTCTTCTTCTCTTTCCCAGTCTCCTCTGGTCAAGCTGTTCCTCAAGGGGGCGGCAAATCTCAGGCCTCCCCCCGTTCATAGATTCCCCACGTGGGATCTTCCGCTTGTCCTCAAGGCCTTAACGGGAGCTCCGTTTGAACCTCTCCGCTTGGTGCACTTGCGCTTCTTATCACTGAAGGTGGTCTTCCTGGTGGCCATCACTTCCGCCCGGCGTATATCCGAGCTGGGTGCCCTGTCTTGTAAGGACGACCTCTGTCATTTTCACCAGGACAGAGTGGTCCTTCGCCTTGACCCGGCATTCGTCCCCAAAGTAAATACCCCCTTTCACAGGGCTCAGGAGATCGTCCTGCCCGACTTCTGCCCGAGTCCATCCACTGACAGGGAGCGTCTTTGGCATCGTCTGGATGTCCGCCGTGCCTTGCGGATCTACCTCCGGCGGACCAAGGATTTCCGCAAGTCGGAGGCCTTGTTCGTCTCCTTCCTGCCTGGAGCTCTGGGTTCGAGGGTGTCCTCGGCTACCATCGGCCGTTGGCTGCATCAGGCCATCTCAGAGGCCTACGTGGCCTCAGGGCAGCCGGTTCCGTCGGGCATCACAGCGCACTCTACCAGGAGCGCGGCGACCTCGGCAGCGTGGGCCACGAGGGCCCCGTTTGAAGACATCTGCTGGGCGGCTACCTGGGCCACTCCAACCTCGTTCATCCGACATTATCGTCTGGATGCTTTTGCATCTGCGGACGTGTCTTTCGGTCGTAGGGTACTACAGGGGGTGGCAGCGGAGGCTCCCCTTGGGCCCTAGAGTTTCTGTTCTCCCTCCCTGGGACCTTAGCTTGGGTATGTCCCACGTGTGACCATTCCCTCCTCCCACTCTGGAAAAAGGACGTTGGTCTTACCTGAACGTCTATTTTCTGATGGGAGGAGGCAATGGTCACAACCCGCCCTGAGTTCTGTCTGTTGGGGCCAAGGGGAGGGCCCGGGGGGGTGTTTCCCGGGGTTGTTGTGTTGTTGTTTCTTGTTTTTCAGTTGTACCGTTCATGTTCGAGAATCTGGGCTAGCAATGGACAGGCACCGGTATTTATAGATTTCCTCTCAGTCTTGGACCAATCAGGCTGTGATAAAACCCACGTGTGACCATTCCCTCCTCCCATCAGAAAATAGACGTTCAGGTAAGACCAACGTCCTTTTTCAAGAACCCTATTAACAAGCAATTGTTAGAGATTTTAAAGAATTATAAAAGTATATTTCTGCAACGGGAACAAGTTGAGCTCATTGGGTAAAAGACTTGAAATCTTAAACTGCTTTTCCAAACCCTTTTAAATCTATCTACTTAGTCTGATTTCCTGCTTTGGAATAGCTGATTGGTATTTACTGCTGACATCAGATATCTTGTAGATGTCACTTTCTGTGTGTGTGTGAAAGAGAGAGAAAGAGAGAGATATCATCATTTGTGCTGACTTTTTAGAGATTAAGAAGGAAATATTTTCTGTAATGCAACCTCCTGGCCATGTAGCATAGAGGCATGTAGCTACAGGATACAGTTATTTTTCACCCTCTTTGATATATAAATCAGTAGCCAAGGAGATAAATACAATCAAGGTTTAATTAAAAATGAACAGTATAGGGCAGCTATGAGGCCCCAAACCAAGAATGACATGTGATTCTTCCAAGCTGAGTTCTTGTTGTTTTACATCTACAGACAAATTCTTGCCAAACTGAACATTATACTGAACACTCAAAGTAAACGGAGCTGCCATTCCTTCACCCTCTCAACTATGATGTCAGCGCTGGAAGTCCTTCACCCTCTTTCTCACTCCAATTGGAACTGAATTGCTTCTTACTTCTCTGGAATATACCTCACCCTCTTGGGAATCCTCCTCCCTACTCCCTTCTATCACAAAAGGAAGGGAATACAGAGGCAGTGTAATGCTCCAAACAGATCAGAAGCTGGCACTAGGTTGACTCCTGTCAACAGACAGGATAGAGAATTCTAATGTTTAGATCTTCCTACATGTTCTGATAAGGGTTCAGCAGTTAAAGATACTGAGCTTGTCAGTTGCAAGCCGAGAGCCTGGGTTCGAGAACCAAGCACTGCACAATGGCATGAGCTCCTGTTCCTTGCCCTAGCTCCTGCCCACTTAGCATGCAAATGTGAGTAAATAAATAGGTACCACTTGTTCAGTCGGGTAAAGGATAGGCACACACAGGCTACAGTAACAACAGCTCTTTATTGCAAATGAGAAACATCCACCAAGGCTGAGTCGGACAGCAGCTCATTTAAAGGGGGCTGTCAGACTTTTCGACCAATAGGATTCAACCTCTGTTCCCGCTGGAACAGCGGACCTTGGTGGAAACCACTGTCACTGGGGTGAATATCTAACACCCCTCCCCTCTTGGATGGAACAATCCTACTGGTAACGTAGTCATGCAGGTAGGCGGGCCTTTGGGTAGCTCTGCCTGACCTGCGCAGTTCAGTAGGAAGAGTTTCCTTGGACAAGTCGGACGGACCTGTTTGTTCCACAGCCCCGCTTGGTGGAAACTCCTGGAACTTTTCACAGGCTGCGACTGGAGCTTCTGGAACTGGCTCGCTCGGAGCTTGCTGTGAGCCTGCAACAAAATCAGATAAGTCTTTCGGAACCCTCAGGCTTGAGCTGGCCGTGAAAGGAGTGAGACCTTTCGACCAATAGGATTCAACCTCTGTTCCCGCCAGAACAGCGGACCTTGGTGGAAACCACTGTCGCTAGGGTGAATATCTAACACCACTTCAGTGGGAAAGTAACAGGATTTCATGCCCCTTTGGCATATAGCCATGTTGCCCATAATGTCCAACATAACTATAGCATGTTGAAGACCAAAATGTCTTCAGACAACCCTGGCTCCCTCGGCCAAAAAACAGAGATGAGCACAGTGCCCTAGATTTGGATGTGACTAGACAAGGAAGCTTTTACCTTTTATATATTCTGCAATATAAACAAACTGTAAAAGTATGTGGCGATGACCTTGGGAGACAGGGCAGAAAGATGCAACCAAAGAAATGGTCAAACCAAAAGTCAACTTAGCCCACAGCAGGAACATGGATGGAGCAGGCGGATCAGGAGAGAATATCAGCCCCCAGTTTCTTGGGTAGTAAAGGGAACGATGCAGGGGAAAGAAGTACTTTCAGATTTGCAAGAGTCTGTTAATGTAACCTTACAATAAAGCAGAATTATGGCGATGTTTCCTGTCTAGTCTATCTTGCGAGGCTTACAAAAGCTGAACCTTAAGATATCTGCCTTATACAGAGAAATAGAAACAAGAAACTCTGAACTTTAACTAGCATTAAACAGAAAAATAAAGATCAAACTTCTAATGTAGTTTCCTGGCTAGACGTATTTACAAGTCCCTTAGAGAAAAACAGATTCATGAAAGAAAAACAGCTTGCTTGCTTTTCTAGTTTTTCCAGTTTCTGGTAGATTGCAACCTTTAATCAGAGGCTCAGAAGAATAACCCTAGTTCTTTTCTTTTCCTATTTCTGGCACCCAGCTTCTGCCTTTGTTCCAAAGGGATCAGAACTTTTTTATATATATACAGAGGGAATGGGGAAAAAAACTTTAATCTGTGTAATTCGGAGCATGGACATCACTTTCATGAAGATGTAGTTTCAATATCTGAAAGAAGTGACACTGTGTTGCCCGTCTGACATGAGATAGATAGATAGATAGATAGATAGATAGATAGATAGATAGATAGATAGATAGATAGATAGATAGATAAGTTTATTTATAGGCCGCCCTTTTCCCTGAGGGGACTCGGGGCGGCTTACAACTTATGGGGTAGGGAATACACACAATGACATATAAAACAATACATAATTAAAAATAGAGGTTCTGTCCATCTGAAGAACTCTGAACACAAGCTGCCTTGATCACCTTGATTTCCTATGATAAAAAAGTGACTAGTAAAACATTTAATAGATGTTTATGGGACACCCACATGTTTTAAAAGAATTCTATCTTTGTTTACTATCCAAATGTTTGCTATTAAGCTTTTATGAAGAGTGATTTAATAATATGAGTGTGATTTGAATGATATACCAAAAATTTGGACTTTTATACTACGCATGGAACTATGGATTTACCAATCATGATTGTAGCAAATAATAATACGGGTAATAGATGCCTTGGCTGCAATTCTAAACCACCTGGAGCTTCACTTGAAGACCATCAGCATTGACCAAATAACCATCAGTCAATTGCAAAAGGCAGCTTGACTTGAAACAGCTTACATCCTGCAATGATAACTTAAAACACCATCAATGAATATTTGCCTATTCCAGGTTCTTGGGAATGACGTGATAGTTGGACAAAAATGCCAAATCCAGTGTAAAAATCTTGTTTTCTGAGTAACAAACCATAACTTCTATTAAAATGGCAAAATAGTTACATATGTACACACTTTTGTCTTTTTTTCCTCCCCTTTTTAGATTTTTTTTTTACTTTTTATATCTTTTTTCCCTCTTTCTATATGTTGAAGCATATGGGACGTGGTGGCTCAGTGGCTAAGATGCTGAGCTTGTTGATCAGGAAGGTCGACAGTTCAGCAGTTCGAATCCCTAGTGCCACATAGCAGCTCCTGTTACTTGTCCCAGCTTCTGCCAACCTAGCAGTTCGAAAGCACACAAAAAATGCAAGTAGAAAAATAGGGACCACTTTGGTGGGAAGGTAATAGTGTTCCGTGTACCTTCGACATTTAGTCATACTGGCCACATGATCACGGAGACGTCTTTGGATAGCGCTGGCTCTTCGGCTTTGAAACAGATGAGCACCAACCCTTAGAGTCAGGAACGACTAGCACATATGTGTGAGGAGAACCTTTATATGCAATAAAAAAGAGTGGAAAAAAGAATTTAAAAGTATTTGGCTCAGGTATTTGCTGGTTCATTTTTTCCCCCAATCTTAGGAACTTTAAGATGTGTGGACTTCATGCTGGTTTGGGAATTCTGAAAGTTGAAGTTCACACCTCCTAATGTTGCTGAGGTTGAGAAACATTGCACTGAATGTCAGAGAAGATGAAATTCTTGAGAGCAAGCACCATCAGAGAGAAGGCCACCCGCAAGAATGACAAGCTATAATTTGTGGCACCCACACTAAGACCTCCTGGGACAGTCTTAGCATTTTGTCAGTTTTTATAATGGAGAAGACAGCCTACAGTACTCGAAGTATCTTAGTAAAAACAGCCTTCCTCTCCTGCAGCTGCTATACATGTATGTTAATTTACAGCCAATTATCACTTCCGTTTGTTCTGCACAGTCAGTCCAGCTATATGACTGCAGAAAGAATTGAAGTGCTGCTGTTTTTTAATTACACTGGGGGGGGGAATGAAACATTCTGCCTCTAGGAGTACAATGCTGGTTCCATCAAAAACATGAATGGTTATTATTTCTTGAAAAGTCACATGGCCTCTGTGTCTTTCTATTTGAGGAGCTAAATTGGTTTATGTATCTATACATGCAATTCTAAGAAATTTCAAAGCCAGCTCTCTTGCAGATGGCATGGTTCTCATTTTCAGTCATGAGCCATCTTTGCTGCTACAGAAATATTAAGAATGAACATCTTCATTATCCTATATGGTGCAAACAGCAGCACATTTGCAATAATTGTTAAAACATCCATATTTAGTTTATATCTGTGATGATGAACCTATGGCATGCCCTCTCTGTAGGCACGTGAGCCGTCGCCCAGCTCAGCTCCACTGCGCATGCATCTCCTACTGGCCAGCTGATTTTCAGGTCTCTGCCACGCATGTACAGGGCTTGGGGCGCATGTGGGAGAATGCATGTGCTGGAGCAGGGGGGGGTATGCCACCCTCATGGCCCCTTTTTGCTTCCAGGAGGCTGCAGGGAGACCTACTAGGCCCAAAATGGGGTGCGGGGGGTCGCACATGCATGCGTGGGGGTTTGTGTGCCTATGCATAGGGAGGTGGGGCACTTGGGGGAGGGTCGTATGTGCATTGCATTATGGGTGTGGGAGTGCATTTTTGGCACGTGACGACAAAAAGGTTAGCCATCACTGGTTTATATTATGCATCAGAAAGATTTTATATGTTACATTCTGCTTGTAATCCTGGATCCAAGGAACAAATTCATGATAACAAATCTGATTTACATTCCAACATCTTCTAAAATGTGGAGTGAAATTTCCAGCGTCATGTGTCACTTCAATATTAATCTCTGTTCGGATCCAGAGCTAAAACCATTTTTAGACACTTACCTATCCCGTCTGCAATGGATGTTTCCTAGTTTGCAACCGAAGTTTTAATCTCTAGTTGAGAAAGTTTTCAGATGATCCTATGGTGGTCTTGAGAATCACTAGAGTGTGAGATTCTGTGAAATTACCATTGAGCTGAGATCTCTGAGAATACTGACTTACCTTTCAAATATTTCAAACATTTCGGGAATCCTTTTTCTCACTGAACCTTAAGACTTAATTACTATGGAAGAGAAAAAAAGGGCAATTGGAAAAACAGAAGTCTTATTCCCATTCACTTGAACGAGAAGATGTCTTGGTAAAGAAGAAACGAAGTTAAAGGGACACAGAAGAGAAAGAACATCTACATGTTTGGCATACAAAGATACCTGGTTTAACCAGGTTGCTCTAATTAAAACAGGTGGATATAGTTCTTGGGACCAAGGCACAGTGATCTCATGTTTTCACTATTATTTCTAGCCTGCTGTTTTTCAGATTTTGATGAGCAAAATATACACATCCTTTGCCTTGAGTGACTCAGTGCATCCACTTTTCTCCTAACCACGCCCAGAGAAAATAACTTCATTTTGTGGGCTTAAAATAGTGTCCAAAATCATTGTCTATGGTGTGCATTTGTATGGTCTCTCTCTCTGTGTGCCTGCATTTGTGTGTGTTTGTGTGTTACTAGATTACAGGAAATTGGGGGGGGGGGAACACAAGAAAAATTCAGAAAGTTTGGAAGACCACTTCACTCTGGGAAGAAATTGAGAGGTGGGTTCTTAACAGAATACAGAGTTGGAAGGGACTTTGGAGATCTTCTAGTCCAACCCCTACTCAAGAAGGAAATGCTATACCATTTCAGATTATCCAATCTCTTCTTAAAAACCTCCACAGCCCCTTAGATATTGGAACACTGCTTTCATATCTCTCCTAGTTCTTTTTATTAAACTAGACATACTCAATTCCTGCAACCATTTTTCATATGTTTTAACTTTGATACCCTACTAATCTTTGTTGCTCTTCACTCTAGAAAGAAGGTCTCAACCTTCCTAATGCCATGACCCTTTAATACAGTTCCTCATATTGTGGTGACCCCCAACCATAAAATTATTTTATGTTTTCCGTATTTTTTCAAAAATATGTGTTTTCTGATGGTCTTAGGCGACCCCTGTGAAGGAGTCGTTCGACCCTCCCAAAGGGGTCCCAACCCACAGGTTGAGAACCACTGTTCTAGAGTCTCAATATCTTTTTTTGTATCATGGCAACCAAAACTGGATGCAATATTCCAAGTATGGTCTTACCAGGGCATTATAAAGTGGTACTAATCTAATGATCTTAATTCTATCTCTCTATTAATGCAGCCTAGGACTGTGTTGGCTTTTTTGGCAGCTGCAGCACATTGCAGTGATTATCCAGTAAGACTCTTAAGATCCCTCTTGCAGTTACCACTATTGAGCCAGGTACCACCTATTCTGAAACTAAGCATTTGGTTTTTCGTGCTTAAACGTAGAACTTTTCTTTTCTCACTACTGAACTTCATTTTGTTAGATAGGGCCAATGTTGAGATCCTTCGGTATCTTGAGCCTATCTTCTGAGGTCTTGGCTATTCCTGCCAGCTTGGTATCATCTGCAAATCTTCTATCCCCTTGCCTAAATCATTGATGAAGATATTGAAGAGAACTGTGCCTAAAGACAGAACCTTGAGGTACCCCATTGCATACATCCCTTTATGTAAATGCAATTGGGTCAGCCAGTTATGAATTCATTTGCTGGTAATGCTGTCCAACCCAATACTGCTTATTAAGCAGTAGGTTGTGGTCTATTTTATCAAATGCCTTATTGAAGTCCAAGTAAATTGCACAGCATTTCTTTGGTCCACTAATTTTATTAACATTGTTACATGCAATAAGATTTGTCTGGCATTATCTGTTTTTGACAAACCCATGCTGGCTTCTGATTATGACTTTGTTTGCTTCTAGGTGTTTTCAGATTTGTTGCTTAATTATCTTTTCCAGAATCTTCCCAGTATTGATGCCAGACTGATAGGTCTGTAGTTTCCTGGATCCATTTTTTTTTCTTTTGTTGAAGATGGGAGTATCTGTTAGTTCCCAGTGCTCCGGGATCTTTGAAAGATATAGTTCAGTGGTTCTGCCAGTTCTTTCAGAGCCTTGGGGTATAATCCATCTGGTCCTGGTGATTTGAACTCTTCATGAATAGGTATCACAATTTTCTTGCTTATTGTAGGTCAGGCTGTTTTTTTTTCCTTTTGTGTAAAGACAGTTGCAAAAAGCGAGTTAAACAGTTCTCCTTTGTCCCTGCTGCTCATCACCTTCTTGCCATATTCTCCCATTTATGTATCAATCATTTCCTTGACTTTTTTCTTGTTTTTTACATGTTGAAAGAAGCTTTCTTTGTTATTTTTGACTTTGTTGCAAGCCTTAGTTCATTTTGAGCCTTAGCTTTCCTGACGTTTTGCAGGTTTGGGCTAGTTACTGATATTCTGTCTTAGTTATGTGCCCGTTTCCACTTTTTATACATGTCCTTTTTGTTTTTCAGTTTATCAGAGAGCTTTGTGCATCCATGCTGGTTTCTTTTGAGATGTCTTTATTTTTCTTCTTCACTGGATTTTTTTTTTCAGTTAGACTTATATACCGCTTCATAGGGCTTTCAGCCCTCTCTAAGCGGTTTACAGAGTCAGCATATTGCCCCCAACAACAATCCGGGTCCTCATTTTACCCACCTCGGAAGGATGGAAGGCTGAGTCAACCCTGAGCCGGTGAGATTTGAACAGCCGAACTGCAGAACTGCAGTCAGCTGAAGTAGCCTGCAGTGCTGCATTTAACCACTGCGCCACCTCGGCTCTTTATTTGTGCTAGATTGGGATTTTTAAAAAAATAATCTCACTTTTTAAAGTTTCCCAAGCTTCTTTGATTGTTTTCCCCTTGAGGATTCTTATCCATGGAATCCTTCCCAAGCTCTTGCTACATTTATTGAAATTAGCTTTCTCAAAGTCTAGTTTAAGATACTCTATACTCTTTGACTTTGTTCTATTGCTTGTGCTTGCATACTTTTGAATAACAATCTAATGCATGGTCACTCCCCTTCAGGGTTTCTGTAACTTCAATGCCATCTTTCATTTCATCTCTGTTAGTAAGAATTAAGCCCAGAATGGCTGACTCTCTAGTTCCTTTATTTACTTTTTTGAGAGAGAAGCTGTCTGCTAGGTTTGTCAGGAATCTGTTTGATCTTCCTCTAAATGCAGAGTTTTTCTCCCGGATGATGTCAGAGTAATTAAACTCCCCCATTATTATTGTGTTGTCTTCCTCCAATACTTTAGTTAACTGACTAGCAAAAAGTTCATTTTCTCTGTTTGGTTGGGTGTCCTATAGTATACACCTATGGCAATGTCATTCTTTTTTTCCTTTTATATTGACCCAAATGCATTCAACACTGTTTTCATCATTATTCTTCTTATTTCTGTAAACATGTATGTATGTATATATATGTGTGTGTGTGTGCGCGCACACACACACACACATATATAGCACAACTGCACCTCTTCTTTTACTAGGTCTGTTTCTTTCAGATAATTTAAATCCCACTAGCTGTATATTCCATTCATGAGTTTCATCCCACCAAGTTTCTGTAATGGCAATAATACCATATCTTCCCTCGTGTAGTTCATCCAGTTTATTCCTCATACTTTGTTGGTGTGTAGACATTTGTGTCCTTTGTGACTGACCCTGTGGTTTTTTTCTACACAACTTGCTATATGTCTAAGTTCCAGAGGTGGGTTCCTACCGGTTTGGACCAGTTCGGCCAAGTAGGTAGTAACTCGGCCGGACATGCACCCGAATCGGTTCTATCGTAGGTGCCACAATCTTGTTTTTTGCTTCTGCACATGCAAAGAAGCATTTTTTTTACTTCTGTGCATGCGTGTGTACAACGCATCAAGCGCATGCATGCATGAAGCAAGGCACGTCCCTCAATGAACCAGCAGTAAAAGAAGCCGGAACCCACCACTGCTGAGTTTCCTTTCTTCCTTGCCACGTGTTTGATTAATGCCCATCAGGTGGCACACACTATAAAAACACACTATTCTTATTAACAGAAAATATCTTATTGTAAGACATTGCATTTGTTGTTTATCTGGTAGAAATGCTGGGTTTTGAATGAAATCACTGGGGTTTTATATAGCTCCAAAACATGAGTGGATGTGATGGAATACAATCAGAGGAAAGCGTCACTAGAGGTCATACTCAGTTCCATGACTTTCCAGCCATCATATAGCTGTTTTCTTAATAAGTTGGCAGCTTGTCAGTCCTGGTGCAAGTGTCCACCTCAACATTTACTTAACTGTTAACTTCAGGGAAACAAACGGTTGTACTAGCAGGTGCATTGCAGAGGGTTTTCAATGCCTGTCTTTTTATCCTATTGATTTATAGGGATGTGAATTTCCTTATTTAAATTTTTTTTTTCAAATGTCATGTTAGGTTAACAGCAAAACTGAAAATTTGATATTTTCAGATCTCTGGGGCATCTATTGATTCCCTAGTATGATTTCTGTACCTGTTGCGGGCTGTAATTCTGACAAACTGCCTAGCTTTGGATGAAAATGTACATCAAAGGTTTTAATGTATGTGTCTTTTTAGATTGGTAATGTAATTCCTTCTACTCCCAAAACATGACTGGTTGTTAAAGGTGCTTTTTTAATGCATGGGTTTATACTGAGTCAGCCTCAGAGTGTTGAGAGTCAGTAGCCATGTAAACCCTGAGAATGATGGTTTTCTCTTGGCTCTTATGCCAGACAGTATTTCACGGTTGTTGAAATCCTTTCATTTCTATCCACATTGCTTTGGTTTTGTCATCCTAGCAGCTGAGAATGAAAGAAAAGCAGCACTCATAATGAAATGAAACTGTTTTTTCAAACTGAGAATGAACCTTTTCCACTTGTCCCATATATTATTCTAAGCCGTGCTTTCTTTAATTGAAGCTTAATGAATAAATCACAATTATCTGGGTTTTCATAAACCATAAACCATAGTTTATAAACAGCTGTCTTTGTACAACATACAAAACCAAACCAAAGTACATTATAGCTTGGGACATATGTGTAAATATACAGGGTACACCATTAGTGTTACACCCAAACTAATAGCAAATGTCAAATATTAATTCCGGTTAGAGTTATCAGATTTCTGTTGCACAAACTCATACAATCACTAGATGACATTATTTGTATTAATTGGTATAAATAACGGGGGGGTTGCCTTTAACTAAGGATGCTCACCTCTGGGTTCCTACTCTTTGCACTTCAGCATGGGAAGACAATCTAAGGCTCTAAAGGGGACTTTAGTGTACAAATGGATGCATAAGCCAAGAGGCATTCTGGTCATATACAGCAGTCCTAGGTCATGAAGTTCGTGATTAATACTAACATCTTGAAATAGGTTCAGAACTTGGAGTTGGGAAAGAATTGAAAGGTTTCCAAGTCATCTAAGCCAGTGATGGGTTTCCATATTTTTTACTACTGGTTCGCTCATGCTCACGGCACTTCTGCGCATGTGCAGAAGTGTCCTGGCAGGTGGCAGAGCCTCCTGCCGCCACCGCCACTACTGGTTTGCCCTATCCGGGCCAAACCGGCAGAAACCCACCTCTGATCTAAGCCAGCTTTTTGCTATGGGTAAGAATCTACTAAGTCATCTAGGGGAATTGAAAATCTCTTGTGGGGAGAAGTCCACCACTGTTCTAGGGAGAATATTCCACTGCAAGATGCTTCTTTTCACCAGAAATTTGTTTTTATATTTAGTATGAGTTTATTTTAATTTCAGCACAATGGTCCTTGTCTTGCTGTTATTTTCAGCAGAGTACAGGGCTGCCCTCTTGTGTGTGACAGCCTTTTCAGTATATCTGCAGATGGTTATCATATCTCACCTTATGTTTAGTTTTGCAAGTTGGCTGCCTTTATAATGCTTGCCACAGGGCTTGGATTTCTGATGACAATGTGGTCTGGGTAGCTTACATCTGAACAGAGGTACCTTCTCCATTATCCTTTGCCAGAAGTGTGTAGTCTAATTAAAGCAAAGCACAATGAAATGATTGCATCCTTTGATCTGGAGGCAATGCTCTCCTAATGCAGCCCAAGATTGCATTGGCCATTGTCAGCGCTGCATCACTTTTTGTTCAGATTCAACTGGTTCCCTACCAGTACTCATGTATCATTTTCACATGTACTGGTTACATTTATCCAGGTAGGATTGTAGTCATACCACCTTAGACAAATAGAAGAAGCTTCATGCCACAAACAACATTTGTCTGTAGTGCCAGAGGGGAATATTTGAAAATTATTGTAGTAACTGTCCCGGTACTAAACCCTTACTACTCTCATCCCAAAGGATGAAGATTCTAGGGAGTGCCTGTCCTTACACTCTTCTTTTGTGTACTATCCAGATCCCAAATGTGCTACCTCTTGCCTGCCACTCTCCTTTTTGGAATGTGCTCCCTCTTTCCTAGGAAACTGGCAGTTCATTGTAATCTATCCCACAAGCTCCTCCTCCACGGGCACCATTTGTCAAAATCCTCTTCCTTAAGACCACTGTGATCTTGAATGGACCAAAATAAAATCTGTACTATTGTACATCTTATCATATATGTTGGAAGTAACTATCTAGGAGATGATCATGGTTCTCCTAGATAACGTGATGTTACTCCAAACATGGCAGTGCTGGCATGAATATTGAACTCCTCCAAGCCATCATTATGAGATTCCTCAGTATAAAACAAGACCATCTCCATCTGTTCAGCAAGACCTTATTGGGCAGTAGGTGGGAAGAAAACCTTTTGAGTCACTATTCTATCCTAGGTACCAAGTAAAAAGTGACACCTTGGCATGTTAATGTCTAAGAAGCCAGAGGGAGAAACCCATTTTTTTAAATAATTTTTTTTATTTTCAAACAAACAGAAACACACAAAACATATAACATAAAAACCTCTTCAACTGCATACAGTGTGGTTACAAGGTTTTTCTGCGTTCTTTCCATAGTCATCACTTGAGCTTTATCAAAATTCACATATTGTCAATTAAATATCTTTGTATACATTATTATTATACTTCATTTGTTTGATTATCACTATTGTTTCTCCATTTTAAACAAGGTATTCTAAATATGTATTCATTTATCTTATAATGATTCATTATATCATCTTCAATATATCCAATAATAAAGAAATTTTATATCCTATTCTAAATCATTCTATTATTTTAGCATTGATAACATTCTCTAATAATTTTCAATTCCATGTTTTTTCCATTATTAGTATCATCAATCTAATATACATGTATACAAATTGTTATAATAGTTAACAGTAGCTATTATTACATCCTTTTTATATGAAACATATTAAATTTGAAGTAAATTTATATTATGGCATTTCATTACATCATCCTGAAATCCAATGATATTACATCTTTATATTCTATTATATATAGAATTATTTATCTTTTATAAAAAGGTTTTTCAACATCATCTCCATCATCCTCACTTACAGTTTGTATAAAATTTCATATTATCAATCTAGTATATATAAATGCTTTATTATCATAATTAATCATTTATTTGGCTATAGCTATTATTACTTTGTCTTAAACATAGTACTCAAAATTTAAATACATTTAACTAAATTTTATTGTGACATTTCATTTCATCATCAGGTATCCTTTCAGAAATAGTGCAGTCCAATATCTCTTGCCGTTTGGGAGTAACCCATTTTTGTACAATAAAGTTATTAAAGGTAGTATTCGACTTACATCAGTTCATTTAGTGACCAAAGTTACAATAGCAGTGAAAAAAGTGATTTATGGCCATTTTCCATACTTACCACCATTGTAGCATCCCCATGGTCGCATGACCAAAATTCGGATGCTTGATAATTGGTTCATAATAATGATGGGTTGCAATGTCTCTGGTCATGTGATCCCCTTTTGTGACCTGCTGACAAGCAAAGTCAATAGGGAATCCAGATTCACTTAACAACCACGTTACTAACTTAACAAACTCAGTGATTCACTTAATTACTATGGCAAGGAAAGTCATAAAATGCGGCAAAACTCACATAACAAATGTTTCACTTAGCAACATAAATTTTGGGCTCAATTATGGTCATAACTTGAAGACTACCTGTATCTCCCTCCCAACCATTCACTCTTTTATTGCAACACCAAGAATACACGAGGGTGCAATTAAGAGGAAACTAAGGCCTTCCTGATCATTAATCTGTATTTAATGGTTTATTGTATACACACCAGGTTGGCCTTATATGTGATTGCCATGATTCTTTATTATTTGCTGAAGTGTCTTTTGGAAATACACTGGAAGCGCTCACTCTTTTTTTATTAATGCACCTGTAACCTCCACAGGTAACACTAAGCCCTTTAGATAAATAAGAACAGTTTTCAATAAAGTTTCTCCAGAGTCAAAATCTTAAAAAGCTTTTGCATACAATATAGCAATATTGTACCTCCTGTAGATTTTAGTACTTTTGCAGGTTTTTTTTTTTCATTTTGGTACTAAGTGTTAAATCAAGCATACCCATAATTAAACAGTACATTGAAAAAACGCATTTATCTAGCAGAATGCTCTTTCCAAGTATTATTCTAAGTATTTGCATAAGTGCAAATCTTTTCATTTCTATAGTGCGAAGAATAATGGGAGCTTTGTGATGCCAGGTCTTAGCTCCATCTCAACAGCCAAACTTAATGCAAGAGAACAAAGGTAAGAATCTTTTCTACTTTACTTTGCAGAATATTTTTAGATTCCTGCTTTAGTTCTTCCCCTGGACTGTACCATTTCCATTGCATATGGGGGTTCTCCTGATCAAGAGCATTTAATATAAATAGAGCATGCCTACGTTTTAAACTTTAACTTGTTGCTTACCCACTTCAGTCAGAGTTAGAGGACATGATTCTTTGTTGCTGCATTCCTTAGTGCAGTGGTCCCCAAACTTTTTATCGCCGCGGACCAGTCAGCCTTTGATAATTTTACCGTGGCCCGCTGAGTGCGCGCAGGGGTGGGGGGGCGTTGTTCTGCAGCGATCATGGCCCCCAGCCATTAATGTCTAAACTGCTGCAAGATATACTTAAATATTGATAAAATGTGAGGGGGTGTACTCACTTCTGTGATATCTATCCATCCATGTCTGTCTCTGTCTCTGTCTCTCTCTGTGTATGTATGTGTGTATGCATGTATGTGTATATATCCTCTATCTATCTATCATCTATCTATCTATTTATCTATTTATCCATCCATCCATCCATCCCTCTCTATCTATCAATCACCTATCCACCATCTATCTATCTATTCTAGCTGGCTGGGCAATTTGGGGAGTTGAAGTCCAAAAGTGTTAAAGTTGCTGAGATTGAGAAATGAGGACGAAACAAAAGGGAAGAGAATGAAACAAGGTCGTAGAGAGAGATTGCAAAATGAAAGGGCAACTTCTCTTTTTATTTCCTTCCACCCCCACCACCCCCACCGTGCCTCTCTGGCAATTGGCTGCCCAGGAGGTGGGGAGGGGAAGATGTTTCACAGACAGCTGCCACCCGCCCATCTCTCTCTCTCTCTCTCTCTCTCCACCTCCCCATCTGACCTCGGCTGCTCCACGGCGGAGACCCCAGAAGGCAAGCAAAAAAAGGGGGGGCTCAGGAGTGGGGGAAGAAAACAAACCCCATCACGTTCCTATCTGAAAGCTCCCCGCTCCCTTCCTGGGCAGCCAATTGCCAGAGAGGCAGTGTGTGTACGTGTGTGTGTGGGGGGGGGGGTTGGCAGCCCGCAGCGCGCCTAGTCCGCTGTGGAACGCGCTGCCACCCGCCCAGCGCTCGCTCTCTCTCTCTCTCTCTCTCTCCCCTCCCTCCAATCTCCCGCTTCTGCTTCGGCCGGCCAGCAACTTGTCCCCGCTTGCCCGGGGACTGGCCTCTGATTGGCTGGCGGGGAGAAAGCCTCGCCAGGGAAGGAGGCAAGGACTCCGCGGTGATGTCATGGGGACGGCGCCCCCAGGTAGCGGCGAACCGAACGCGCTCCGTCTCCACGGGCTACCAAGGCGGCCGGGCGGGCGGCCGGGGTGGGTGTGGGGTTTGGACCGGAGAGGCGGCTCTCAGGTTCGAGTCCCGGGGTTGATCTCAGGCTGCGCGTGTGGGTGAAGAGGCAGCAGGGATCATGGCCCCCGGCCGCTGCAGCGATCATGGCCCCCGGCCGCTGCGCGGCCCGGTGCCAGGTACTCCACGGCCCGGCACCGGTCCGCGGACCGGGGGTTGGGGATCACTGCCTTAGTGGATAATTATCTTTGTAAGCTGCCCAGATCTAGAAAGAGTGCAGAGAAGAGCAACAAAGATGATTAGGGGACTGGAGGCTAAAACATATGAAGAACGGTTGCAGGAACTGGGTATGTCTATTTAATGAAAAGGAGGACTATGGCAGACATGATAGCAGTGTTCCAATATCTCAGGGGTTGCCACAAAGAAGAGGGAGTCAAACTATTCTCCAAAGCACCTGAGGAAGCAACAAGAAGCAATGGGTGGAAACTAATCAAGGAGAGAAGCAACTTAAAACTAAGGAGAAATTTCCTGACAGTTAGAACAATTAATCAGTGGAACAACTTGCCTCCAGAAGTTGTGAAAGCTCCAACACTGGAAGTTTTTAAGAAGATGTTGGATAACTATTTGTCTGAAACGGTATAGGATTTCCTGCCTAGGTAGGAGGTTGGACTAGAAGACCTCCAAGGTCCCTTCCAACTCTGTTATTCTATTCTGTTGTCATTAAGTAAGGTGGTCATATACATTTTCTTAATAAAATAAGTGAATAGGCAGTTCTGTATTTTCTACTTTAATTTCACAAAACCATAAGTCAGTGATGGTTAATCTTTTTTGGCTTGGGTGCTGAAAGCAAGAATGCAACACCCATAATTCAATGCCCTCAGGCCTCCCATGCATGCACGCATGACCCCCCCCCACCACACGAATGCATTCACTCACTGAAGCCTATGGAGGCCAGAAACAGCCCATAGGTAGGCCTAGTAGACCTGTTTTTCACCAGGAGGCTTTCCTGGAGCTTGTTGAAGGCGAAAATGGCCTCCCCCAGCCCTCTGGAGGCCCTTTGAGGGCCGAAAATCAGCTGGCCATCATGCACATGCGCACTGGAGCTCACCTAGGTTAACAGCTCGCATACCTGTAAAGATGGCTCCATGTACCACCTGTGGCATGCGTGCCATAGGTTTGACATTTGGCCATAAGTCATATATATCTCCAACATCTTTGGGTATAACTTCCAGAGACCTGGAATGTGGTCTTTGACATGTCACTGAAAAGCTAAATGTAGCTATTCACTAAAAATATACTGTGCCCTCCTGATCAAGTTTTTCTCTTTTTACAATAAGGTACATCAAACAATAACATTGTTTTGCTCTAGTGCTTTAGAAAACTTGAAGAAACAAGTTCCCCTGGTAAAAAATGGGTTTAGAAACATCATCGCCACCCTATCCCTTGAAGTATTTCAGCTGAACATCAACACTTAATCCTCTGATCATTGCATATTTCCTTGACCTTTGATTCTTATTTCTGTAAAAACACTAGTGTTGTATTTTCACATGGTAAACTCTTCCTCCACGGTTTCCAGTGCAATAAGGATAAAATAGGCGTTTCATTAGCATAAGACAGTCACCTAACTCCTTCCCTGCTTCCTACCACACCATTTTTTTATGGTAATAATAATTTTACACATTTTTATCACACCTCTCATCCCAGAGGGTCTTGAATCATTTTGCAAGCTATTTACAAGAATTGCTTTAGCCACTAGTGAAATGAGACCAACTCTGCAGGATAACTTACAGTATGTTTAGCAGCAGCCCAAGAGAGCTGCCCAAGAAATGAAAATTGTGCCAATCAGTTGAAGAATGAAAGGTTCGTGCTAAGTAATAGAATGCCATTATTCATACAGTTCATGTTTTACGTACCAATGGAAAAAAAATATCAGAAGGCCTCAAATTTTCAGACCTGAGGATACATTTAGAAATTGAGTACTTTGGTCATAGTCATAAAAAGCCTGCACGAGGGCAGCGGTTAGTGTCAAATATTGGGAGTGCCCCCCTCATCACACAGAAAAGATGTCAAAACAGAGAAGGAGAAGAAGAAAGAGTGTGAGACCCTCCAAGTTCTTTTGCAGTTAAATGATCATGGACTACACTTTTTAGATGGCATTGGATATTGCTTCACTTATTTTGAAATGCAGTAAACCAAGCTTGCTGAGCTAGTAATCTCCCCTGTTCCATGTTGCTGAATAGATATAGTAAAGTCTCAATACTTGCACAGATAATGCTAATAGGAGAAGGAGTTCAAATGATTCACTGACTACCACAAACCAACCAAATCAGTGCTAAGGAGAAGAGTTGAAAGTATTTACTTTCTGAATCTGCTTGGACCTCTACCAAATTTGTGTGGAGGGATCTGGTTCCCTAGTTCAGGAACTGGTTGTTATTCACCTGAGCCCTACAGTCACAGGTTTTTATTTTTACTCTATGCTTGAGTCAGGCTACAGATATTACACATGCCTTGCCTGATCTCTTCCAACTTTTGATTTCATCTTTGTCTCTTGCTATCAACAGATTGGCAGTATCTAGGGTAGATTGGTTCCATTGTGATATACCAGGGGTGGGCTTCAAAAATTTTAGCAACAGGTTCTCTGCCCAGCTGCTGGATGGGTGTGGCCTAGTCAGTCTCCTGCACATGGCGGAGTGGTTGTTTTCATCCTCCCTGGATTCCAGAGGCTTTTTGGAGGCCTCCGGAGGGCAAAAACGGCCTCCCCCGGGCTCTGAAGGCTCCCTGGAAGCTGGAAATGAGCCCATTTTTGGCCTTCCAGAGCCTCCAAGTGACCCGTTTTTCACCCTTCCCGAGCCTCTGAGCGGGCCATGCACTTACCTGGCATCCAAACCAAACTGCGTGGAGATTCCTGGGAGGGGAGGGGCCAGCCAGGAGTGGGATTTGGGGGTTTGCCGAACTGCACAGCATCTTTGCTAGAGGATTGCCTGAACCCCAGCGAACCCAAGGCAGCCCGCCCGTGTGATATACTCAGCCAGTGTACTTGCCTGGCAATTGGAATGGAGGAAATGAAGGGAGGTGTTGGGAACTGATGATAATGAGTGAGCTTAGCTGACTGCTAGTGATTCTGGAACCCCAAGTTGCCAAGTGTATATGCAGAGAAGGTTAGATCTGCCCAGATGATACAGGGAACCATGAAGATGACCTTGGAAAAGCAATCCAGAATCTGTTAAGACAGCAACTACAGGAAGCTTGTAAAGTATTCGAAAAAGACTCAAACTGGTTCCCTTCAGATTCCTTTGGGCATAAGTGGGAAGGTAGGACAAACCTACACTATAACGTATCTCAGTAAAGACTAATATAGTCCTATTCTTCTTATGGAGTCAGTTTTCCAGAAGGAACTTAGCTTTTTTTTTTTTTTTTTTGAAGATTTGTTAGTGGTCCAACTGTAACCTTGGTCACTGTCTAGAATGGACATGTGATGAAGGCCTCAGGATTGCTTCCATGTGACACTCAATGGGCTTTTATTAGGATTAACCTGAATATGTAAAGTTGGAACAGTGCCCTCCAAAATATAGAAGCAATTGACTTACCCTGTTGGAAGCCTTGGCACTATGTCTCTGTGACAAAATACACGATACAAAAATTGCTAAGCTGTTTCCCTGGCATTGGGCCACCTCATACAAAGGGTGACATGAGTCATCTTGGCAAACAGATCCACTACAACTGGTATGGACATGTAGCCATCGACTGGAGATAAATCCGTAATAAAATCTAGAGAGACTATATGCCGAGGACTGGGGGTTGGGGAGTGGGCAATGGGTGTGGCAGCCCCACTGGCTTCTGATGGTGGATTTAGCCCTTCCACAGGTGTGGCAAGATGCTTTGTAGTCATTTATGTCCGCTGCCATTTTAGGCCACCAAAAGTCTTTTAACTTCTATGCAGTGTGTTGTGCCGCACTGTCTGGTTATCGAGACAAAGCTGCAAAACCTTTCCTCTCAAAGATGAAAGAACCACAATTCTGCCCTTTTGCTTCAGTGTGTCTCCCTCTCTATGCCAAAAAGGGGGTGATGGTAGCAGGTGAGACCCCCTGGGTTTCATCCATCTGGGCCTGCAAGAAGTAGTCTAGAAATTGCTGACATGATCATGGTCATTAAGTCCCGGTATGGTTGTGTTGTTCCTAACAGCCCTCCAGGACTTGATAAATGGATAAAAAGATCAAATCCAGTCTAAATGTCAGGTTAGTTGTGTGACCAATCACCTATAATAAACCTACAATAAAATTGCCAAATTCAGTCTAAATATCTGGCTGACTGTATGATTAACCATAATAATAAACAATTGTCACTCAAACTCAACAGTAGCATCTCTATGTGGAGACTTCATCCTAGTAAAATAAGCAGATCGTATAGGAATTTATTTAAATACCATGAAAAGTCCACCTGCCCCCAATTTTCCTGAAAATACTATCCAGAGACCAAATCTTCACTGCAGTTATTTTTTCCCTTGAACTATTTTTATTCCATCAAACAGCTCCCAACTTTGCAATAACAAGTGACAATCACATCAGTATCTCTCCCTTCTTGCTTTTCTTCTAAAGGAAGCATCACCATTTAGTACTTTATCAATCCAGAATAATAACAATAATTCTACAACTGAGGAGCTATCTTGATTTAAAAGTAACGTGTGTACATTATTAGAATGCTCAACAATTTGTCCAGGCGTATTGTAGAATTAAACAGCATGCCACTTACGGTAATTCAGTGGAGAAAGTTTTCAGGCTTGAAACAACATTTTAGCTTCAATATATTTTCTTCAATCTTGTAACCTTCAGTTGTGTTTTGGACTTATAAGTGTGGTCAATAAACCCAGTGACTGAGAATGATAATATTGGGGAAGATCAATCTTTTCAGATTTATGTTGGTTCTGCTTGCGACTCTTAGAATTATTTGATTATTCCCTATTGGTTCCACTTTCTTTCTTGTATATGTGCATATGCTCTCTGCGCACTTCTTCCCATCACTCCAACACTATGTGATCTTCTCCCACATTTGTTGATTGAACCGTGATGTAATCAACATCTTAATATCTCTTCTGCATCCTGAATCGTTCAGAATCTTACTGGAGCCTTGTGGTCAGCTCCTGGTGTCAGGTCAATCTCTTCTCTTCACAGTGGTTCAGATCCTTGGCCAGGCCCTATTTCTCACTTTATAAAGAACAAGCACACATGGATAAAATGCACCCAAGGTGAACTGAAGATATAGGTGAAGCAGGCAGGAAGTGGACTGAATGTCATTCTTTGTGCATTTTTGTGCATATTCTTTTGTTGGAGAGCTTGTAAGAAATGTTTGGCTGATAGCATCTTAAGATCAGCATTAATAAAGCTGCTTTTGAAGGCTTGGCCCTGGAAACCATGATAATATGGAAATGTGTCTCCTTCTCAAAAGTTATAAATAAAATATTCCAGAATGTGTTGTTAGTAGCATATACATGATTTTCTCTCTCATAGAAAGATGCTGTCATTGTGTATTGAATAGTATCTGCCAATTACAGTAAGAATACAAACTAAGCAATCTGACTTAATGTAAGTAACTTCAGTTATCTCCGTCTCTCCAGAACATAACTTCATAGTCAATTTTCCTCTTCTGCACCTTTTGACATATAAACAGAAATCCCAAAAGCTGATGTTCACCAACAAGTATGATACAGTATAAACTACAAGATCATGAGTTGCAAAAATCCAACAGAGCAATATCTTTTTGTTGCCCTCTAGACGTAATTGGATTAATTAATTAGATCTTTGCTGCCCAGATCTAGCACCTATATTATAAGCATTTTCTATTTTCCCATCAATTTGTACCATTCATGTATCGCCTTTGTATAATGAGTTGGAAAAAGGTTTAGTATATTTGTTTATCTGCCAAAAATGTCTAAAACAAGAATGATTGCATAGATTGGGACACGTGGGTACTACTATAATATATAAAATGTTGGTTTGGGTTTTTTTTTTTTTTAAAGATTTTTTTAAAGAAAATAATTGCTTAAAGAGTGCACAAAGGATCTGTAGAAAACTTGTTTACTGCTTTTGCAATAAAATAAGTTAGCTTAGCTTTTTTTTCTCTCAGCTAGTTATACTCAGTTCTTTAACAATCAAGTATCAAATATCGATAACTGAAAATTTAGTTTCAGAAACTCAAATAAAACCGAAAGAATAGTCTCAGCAAATGTCACTTCATGGCTTACTGTTGTCCTTTATTGCTGATATAAAGTCTTTGGTCCTTGGGGGACAATTGGTAGTTACACCTTACCCCTTGCTTGCTGCACTAATAGGTAATTGCTACTTTTGTCTAGATAGTTACAATCATTCTAAGTTACACAGAGGGATATTTTCTAGATATAGAGCTGCATGTAATGTTCTTGACATATTGCAAAAAGGATGCAGAAAGTTTTAATTCTAACATGAATTCTATCTTCTTTATTGTTGTTTCACATTAAAAATTATAACCCATGTATCAAGAGTCACATTAAAGTTTCTAGGTAATTCCTAACTGAATTTTAGCAGCCAGAAAAATGTGGAGAAGGATTTTTAGTCCTGACAAAGAGTCTCTTCAGTGCCTACACTGAATTTTCTTCCCCGTCCCTGTTTTTGGCAACAACAGAATATGCTCCATATTCCCAATTTATTCAGTTTTCTTAGGGGCTCCCTCCCTCCCTCCCTTCCTTCCTTCATTATAAATGTCTACTATTGATATCTATTGGTATTAATAAAATGAATTTATTCAAACATCTCAAAGCCTCTAATTGAATCTTGGAAAAGGTTGGTTTTAATTAACAAAAGAACAAGCAGTTGACAAAAATCACTTCACCTGTTGAAAAAATACAATTATCCTCCTTCTCTTTTCAGCGAATATACACTTTTTAAAAAATAAATAAACTTGAAAATAAAAATGTTATGGTCATTTTTCATAAATATATGAATTGGAACTCTATTTGTAAACCAAGTTCTTAAAAAATTAAATTGTTCTTCCAGTTTAAAATGGATGCTGGCCATATTCCCCCGCCTCCTTCCAAAATCAATTCCTGGCTCCATCACCATTGGAGGGCGGCACAAAGGCAGATACCATCCACTGAAAGTTGTACCTGATATATATGGAAAATAATAAAGAAACACAAGAATTCCAGTGATGCATTATAAATATAGGATCTCCTCAGGGGTGGGCTTCACAAATTTTAGCAAGGGGTTCTCTGTCCGATTGCTGAATGGGCATGGCCATGGCCTAGTTGGTCTCCTGCATAGGCATTTTTGCCCTCCCAGGCTCCAGAGGCTTTCCTCAAGCCTCCAGGAGAGCAAAAACGGCCTTCCCAAACTTCCAGTAGGCCCGTTTTTCGCCCTCCCCAAGCCTCAGCGCACGCCTGCACTTGCCTGCATCCAAACAAGCAACATGGGGAGGGGAGGGCAGAGGTGGACAGGGCCAACCAGGAGTGGGATTTGGGGGTTCTTTAAACTGCACAGAATCCTACCTAGAGATTCTCCTGAACCCCTGCCAACTCCCAGCAGCCCATCCCTGGATCTCCTGTTCAAACAAGCATATCTGTCTCTTAGGTCTTGAGCATTATCCTAATTCATTAATAGGAGATCTAGATTAGCATACAGGGACCTCCACTTTTTCTTAAAATAGAAATACACTAAGTCTTGTATGTGTGCTGAGAGGCATTCAGAGGGCCTAGATGAGGCAAAGGAAGGAAATAACAATATTTAGTCTGACCTTGCTGACCCTGGCTGGTTTTGGAAAGCTAAGCAATAAAAAAAACCCCTGGTGAATACTTCAGGAGAAACCACTCCAAATCCAAACTTTTAAGCTAAACCAGGTACCCGGGGGGGGGGGGTTTTCCAGAAGAAGACAATAGCAATTGTCTTGCTTCTTTTTTAAAAAAAATTCAAACTAAACTTGGAGGTAGATCTTTGTTGACTAGGACAATTGAGCATGGAGCAGCTATCTGAGCCCCCGCCCCTCCTCACAATTTTCACAATATAGTAGCCACCGAGACATCACTACAATAAGTGCAATGTGTTCAAACTAAGAGATTTCATGAATTTTATCTCTTTTGACAATTGTAGTGTATCAAAAATAAGAGCATAAAATTGGCTATACTGCACCAAAACACACACACACACACACACACACACACACACACACACACACACACAGAGAGAGAGAGAGAGACGAAATGTCTTCAAAACAAGGGGACGGTGTAATATGGGCTTCATCCTCAATTAACCATCCATTTATTGCGTTTCCTGTGTTTGCTGTGTTAAAAGAAAGGGATTTGTTCCTAATTGCTATGCGGTTTACACTAGAAATGTTCTGCTAAGGACAGTTTATTCCTACAGTGACTTGGCTTAGTATTATTGAGATGAATATATTGGCACCCAAAGGGATTTATTAGCAAACAATGAAATTAGTGTTAGAGGCAAGATTGCTCATGCCAGGCAGTATTTGTTAACATTAAGGAAAATTGATTAGCAGTTATTAGGGTTTGCTCTTCTAGAAGCCCTTCTGTTTCTTTCTCTCTTTTTTCTTTTTGAAGCAGTCATTCCAGATGCATATAAATTTTAATAGTTCATTCAGAAAACCAAGTTCTTTCTATGCTGTGTTTGTCCATAAGATATCAATTCTGGCTAATTCAAGACAATTCAGGGTTTTCATTTGGGGTCTGGTGGAAACCCATAAAATATCTGAAGATGTTTGTATCCATCAAAGAAGAAACTGCCCATGTGATGATGTTTTTATGTAGGATGAAACACTATCCTGACCATTCCCAGCCCAGTGCCCTCCTATTTCTCAAGGAAAAGGAGAGAGAGGGAGAGGGAGATAACCTGACAAATAGGAATGATATTGCTAGGGTAAATTGCTCTACATAAAATAGACATTTTATAGAATGACCAATACAGAAAAGTTATTTCAAGCAGCTTATATGTGATACATGAAATGTATCCTTCAGCTTAGTGATCACAGAATACTTGTAAACAAGCACATGATCACTTCATTGAGAAACAGAGGAAGCTTAGAATTCATGGCAAACATTCAGAGACTTGGGGGATTGAAGAAAGGGAGCATCCTAGGATAGGATAGGACAAGACAGAATAGAAGCTGGAAGAGATCTTGGAGGCCTTCTAGTCAAATGCTCAAGCAGGGGAACCAGTGGTGGGATCCTGCTGGTTTAACAACCGGTTCAGTGATTGCGTGTTTCGTGCACATGCTCCATACACACCCGCACCTGACACATTACGTTACTTCTGGGGGGTAACACAGCTGGGGCACGGCAATCCGGTCTGCAGCGCAAATCAGCAGAGTGTACAGGTAAGTAAAGTGCAGGGGTGGGCCTACCTGATCATCAGAGCGAACTGGTTTGCTCCCAGCTGGTGTCGAAGCTACTGGGTCACCCCAACTGGTCCAAACCGGCTGAATCCCAGCCCTGAGGAGAACCTATACCATTTCAGATAAGTGACTGTCTAGTCTCTTCTTAAAAACCTCCAGTGATGGAGCAACCATGATTTCTAAAGGCAAGCTGTTCCACTGCTTAATTGTCTTCACTGTTAGGGAGTTTCTCCTCAATTCCAGGTTGCTTCTCTTTTTGATTAGTTTTCAACCATTGTTTCTTGTCCTGCCCTCAGGTGCTTTGGAAAATAATCCGACCCCCTTTTCTTTGTGGCAGGAATTCTGAAATATAAACAAAGTCGATCTAAATTATGTCCTGCATATACAATTGGAAGCACTCTCTGAAACAATGTCCATGTCCTATCATGTACATGTTGACAAGCTCTTGCTTGATCTTTCCAGTTTATTTCGGAACAGTAGGAAAGAATTGAGCTGTGAGCCACTAAGGGTTTGGAAAAACCTATGTGGCAGAATTTTGATCAGTGGTGGGTTGCAGCAGTACGCCCCAGTACAGGCGTACTGGAGCCTGCCCGGAGCACTGGGAACCGTTCCGGTACGGTGCTCCAGAGGGCCCACCTGCCTGCCTGCGCTCCTTACCTGTCTTTAAAGTCTTTAATGTGCATGCGCATGATGCATACAGCGCATGGCATGTACAATGCATGGTGCATACAGCTCACGGTGCATACAGCACATGGCACATACAGTGCATGGACAATGCTCTGCTGAGCAGCTGGAGCATCACGTAGGCGCCGCTGGAAGGTAAGACGCATGCGCGTGCGTACCAGTTGCAACGGCATCCGGAACCCACTACTGTATATATGTATATTGACAAAATAGCCAAATAAGGAAGCTCAAAGAAAAGAAAGGTCACGGGTTTCAGTAAGAAGCCTTTCACTTTAATTTCTTTTTTATTTGGGAAATTTATATGTCTTTCCACTCACTTTCAGAGACTCTAGGCAGCTTACAAAAAATAAAAACACCAGTACCTTAGCAACGCTTTATGGGCTTAGCATTCCACTGAACAAGTTCTCTGAGCACCAAAGATATGCTTAAAAAAACCACACCCTCAAATCAACAATGAAATAGGAAAGGAGCTGGTAGAAACACAAAGAGTAGGAAGAGATACAATGGTGACTAGGCTACTACTCACCCTGTGTGACTTTTGCAGCAGATGAAAGATTTTTTGGGGGGAAAGACCTGTGCCATTTTTCTGATGTCATTTGCTTTGCTTTGAATATTTTCAGGTAGTCAATTATGCTATCAGTACAGGGATGTCTACAAGAAGGGAGTCAAAATTCAATGTAATTAATAGACTAAAAAAAAAACAGGTGAAACTTCAGTTGCATGGTTGAAGCTGCCATCTTGAGTTTTTTGACCTCTCCTGGCAGATACCCCTGAATCAGTGTGTGTCAAAAATAAACTGCATTTGAGAAGAAGCAATATGTGATACATACATAAGGTACATCAGGGGTCCTCATCCCCCGGTCCGTGGACCGGCACTGCTTCATGGCATGCCAGAAACCAGGCCTCGCAAATAAGGAAAGCCACATCCACGGGATGGAGGCAGCACATGAAATCATGCCCCCTCTGATGCACGGAGAAACCTCTCTCCACAGAACTGGTCTCTGGTGCCCAAAAGGTTGGAGGACACTGTGGTACATCATAAAGCTCCATTTCTATGTAGTAAAATCAGCTGCAGATTCCTGGCAGTATATGGTCAGTAGCAAAACTGATTTGGTTGACATTTAGAATTATGTTTGTTGCACTCTCTCTTCATACTGTACAAGATTCTGCTGACATGCAACAGTGCTTTTGCCATTCTAGCCTCTGCCTATGTAGAGGGAATTAGTCCAGAGGTATTTCTCCTGCAATAATAAAAAATAATTTACATGCAGCGTGCCATTGATCAGCCAGCTTTGCAAAATTCCAGAATGTGGAACACAGTTCATTGGTCTTGTTATGGCTCTATTTTAAATTTCTATAGGTAGAACAGAGGTGGTATTCAGCAGGTTCTGACCAGTTCTGGAGAACCGGTAGTGGAAATTATGAGTAGTTCAGAGAACTGGTAAATACCACCTCTGACTGTCCCAGCCCCTGTCTATTCTCTGCCTCTCGAGTCCCAGTGTCAGGGTTCCAAGAAACTTCCCCAACAAAAGAAAACTCGGAGGATTTTGCAGTAACCTTCCCCTGCCACACCCACCAAGCCATGCCCACAGAACCGGTAGTGAATAGATTTGAATCCCACCACTGAGGTAGAAGTAACTTTTATAGACAGCGAGATGTTACGGGATTTATACAGTTAGTACAGCTGACAAGCAATTTTGCTATATTCATTGTCAGGGGAACCAAGGTAAGAAGACAAGGTAATATACAATTTTAAAGTTTTATTCTTAAAGAAGTTAAAATTGTGAGAAAATTGTTCAGCAACTAAAAAGCATTAAAGAGAATTAATATTATAGTCCTCTATATGCCATACACACAGAGAGAGGGAGGGAGGGAGGGAAAGAAGGAAGGAAGGAAGGAAAAAGGAAGGAAGGAGTCTATATTGCAACAGCTTATTTGGTCCTAGCTGCCTTTTACTGTAAACAAGAAAATTGAGCAACATTTAAAAGAAAATAAACAGGAGAGGGGGAATCCATTATAATATGTACTAGTTATTTGCTTTTTTTAGAAATTTTAATTTTGTGCAAACTTTGGCCACACTCGGGATAGCTACTTTAGGCATGCTCAAGGGCTTCCTTGAGCCTCCAGGGAATTTTGAGAAACTGTAGCACACTATATTACAAAATGCAATTGAAATTCTTCCTGAGCATCAAGAGATTTGCTATCTGGCATGTAGCAACATAAGCAGATCCATGTGGGGAATAGCTACATGGTGTGCACAGTGCCCTGGATTTCAGCTTTCATATTCATTCTGTTGTTTTCTCTAAAAGTAAAAAAATAAAATAAAACTTTTTAAAATGTGAAGTTTTGTTTTCCTGGAAGAACAGAAAACCTTGTCTTAAAGCTTAATGGAGCTATGAATGGAGTTTGGGGGGGAAATCACTAAACCAAACACATAATGAATGATATTAATGGTGGCAAATAAATGTTTTAGGTAAGATAAATGGAGAAAAAAAATACTCAGCAAGCCTCTAAGCAGGTAACAGAAGTGGGGAAATTGGAAGTTAATCATGTTTCTCCACTTAAATAATACAATGTAAATATTCAAGCTAAAGAAAGTATCAAGAATTCTGGGATTTTTTAACCCTAGCAAATCTAGAAAACTCTGGAATAGTTTGATCCAGTGTCGCTTTATTGGCTTTATTCTACACCAATTCTGATCTTGAAATCACAACTACTTTCTTTATCTTGGGTTTTTACTGAATCCTTTCTGTATTAATGCTCCTATTTTGAGAGACACAGATCCAGGCATGTCCTGCTTTCTGATGATGCCTGTAAGATTTACACAAGCCCTTGGTTTATAATGTTCCATTTTAAATAGATGGCAATTGAATGTTAATTGTGATTTTAACTGACTTTAATTGACTTTTAATCCACTTGTCCTGTTCTGAATACATTATTGTTTACTTCGTATTTCATAACTGTGGATTTTGTTTTCTCACATCTTGGAGTAAATCCGTAGTTAATTTTGGAAAAGTAGGATACAGATATATGTCCATGAAGTTTTCTTGGCAGCAATATGCAAGTGGATTGTCACCGTTCTCTATTGTGGGGTTCTTTCAATTTCCCAGTGTAGTCTGGGGAGGTGGGGGGATCTGGGTAGGTGTCTCATTCTAGTACTAACCAGGACATTTTAATCCAAACAATTGCACAGCTATTTAGCCCTAATTGTTGCTTGTTTTCGGATTTTCCATTCTACCTAAGTGTTTGTTGTATTAAAATATCAAAAGCCCTAGAACAGGGGTGTCAAACTCAATTTCATTGAGGGCCACATCAGGGCTGTGTTTGATCTGGGGGGGAGTGTGGCCAGGGTGGGCATGGCCAGCTTAATATCACTCGGGGGCACCTGTGGTGGCCCAAGCAGTCTGCCAGCAAAAATGGCCTTCCAAGCTCCATTTTGGCTGTGACGGCCTCCTGCAGCCCTCCCTAGTTCCATTTTCACTGGCAGAGGCACTGCAGGCATTGCTTTCCCAAAGCAGAATTGGATACATCTCTCTTTCAAATATTTGTACAAGGTATTCAAAACTGATTTGGGACAGCAATTGGATGCCTGAATTAAAATGGTATCATTTCATCAACAGCCCCAAACGATGGTGGGATTTAATCTCACATAGGGAATCTTTCCAAGTATGAATGGAATCTGGGACTGGAAGATTTAGGTTTCAAGCATTACCATTTTATATCATGAAGTATCAAATGCATGACTGAACTAGATCCCATCCCTGGACTTCTTCCTAGTTGCCTTTCAAAGGTAAGAAAGTCATTGCTACATAATGATTTCCCACATTGCCCCCAAAACATAAGTATTGCAAGAACATATGAAAGGAACTACTGATAGGAGGAACATTACATCGCAGTGAAACGACAGACTTTCCCGGGAGTCTGGGATCACTGCTGAATTCGCAGGACGGTCCAATCCAGACCTAAACTGTCCTGAAGAGACGGTGACAGGTAGGGGCATATTCTGTCAATCCTAGAGACACCCACAAAGTCTCTAGTGATCTGGGGAAAAGCCCCTCTTGCCGGCAATTATGAGTCAGCCATAAGGCTGCTGGAACTGCTGATAGCTCCTTAACACAAGGGCAGGAGAAAAGCATGTTATTTTGGTGAGAGTTTTTTTAAAAAATTCTTTATTGGAGAGAGAACACCCTAAATCTGGAGATTTAATTTAAAATAAAGACTGAAGAGAGAGCAAGTGGCAGACTTAAGGCATGGTCAATTGAAGATTTCCCTTTTTTCCCTTTTTACTGCCGGAAGCTTGACTGGACTTTCATTGTAATTCACTTTTTAAATTGGACTGGCTCTTTGCACTTTTTTTTTATTTTCTTCATTGGACTCTTTGGAAACATTGATATAATTAAGTTTACCAGAGATTTTTTTTATTGGGAATATACCAGAAACGTATAATAAAGATCTGAAATATTTGATTGTAAATGTTTTAATGGCAGCTAGAATTGTATTTGCAAAAAATTGGAAAAATGAGAAAATACCAACACAGGAGGAAGTTATTCAAAAAATAATGGAATGTGCTGAAATGAGTAAATTGACATTTGAAATTAGAGAACAAGAAGATGGACAATTTTATAAGGTATGGGATTTGTTCTATCAGTGGTTAGATAAAAAAAATATGGAAATGAATTTTTTTGGAGAAATCTTTCATATTGTAATAATAGAATGAGATAGGTGATACCATAAAGACATATTATTATTAAATAGATTTAAATGATGCAATGGAATATTAGTATATATATGAATGGAAGGAATAACAATTGTAGTTGAACTTATGATGTACAATGGTAACAACATATCTATGTATATTTGATGGATAATCTATGACTTTATATACAACTGAAAGTGGTGATGCACAAGTACAAAATGGAGAATTTTTTTTCATATTGCAAGAACAATAGAATGTGATACTAAAAAGACATATTATTACTAAATAATGATGCAATTGAATGTTGGTATATACATGAATCTAATCTCTAGAATATTTGTTTAAAATGAAGGAATAACAATTGTAAGCTGAACATATGATCTATAATGATAATAACATACCTATGTATACTTGATGGGCAATCTGTGATTTTATATGTAATTGAAAGCGGTGATGCACAAATGCTTGTAACCAAATGACATGCTATGTGTATATGTAATTGAAGATGGTTTTATGTTTCATGATTTGTTTGTCTTTGTTGGTCTAAAAATAAAAAACCTTTATACAAAAAAGAAAGGAACTATTGATATGGTTAGATTTCCTATCATAATTCTCCCTCCTTCTTGCAGCTGGGCCAGCAAATCCCAAAACTGTGGAGCTGGAAGGACCATGGAAAATCTAGTCCAATCTTCTGCTATGGGAAAGGAAACTAAGGATATTTATTTATTTATCATATGGCACATTCACATCATATTTTAATTTAAAAGAATATAAATATATAAAACAGAATATAAACTCTGAAACCTTAACAGGAAGACTCCAAAAGTATATCCAAGTTACAAATATAAGTTTTATACTTCATTTGTCTCAGCCAGAAAATCATCAAAATCCCCATTACAGGGTCTGTTTTGACACTCTATCATTAGGTGTTGGATAGTTTGCCACAATTCAATGATGGTTCCCCCCCCCCCTTATGGAGGGGCATCTGCCATGACAAGTGCGAGTTCATTTCAGTGCTGTCTATATCACATTGGGCTGGTCAAATCCAGGCTTTTCCGAGGTGCAGGGAAAGCTTCAATCTTTGGCAGGCGTGGGAGGGGGGATTTTCTATCCCCCCTCCCACGGGTAGGAAACTACCCGTGACCAGAGGTGGTATTCAGCCAGTTCTGACAGCTTCTGGAGAACTGGTAGCAGAAATTTTGAGTAGTTCGGGGAACCGGCAAATAGGTTGGCCCCACCCCCGCTGCCTCCCAGCTTCCCAGCTGATCTTTTGTTGCCCTGACAGGAGAATGGAACTGGAAAGCAGATTAGTGGGGTGGGGAGGAAATAGGGATTTTGCAGTAGCCTTCCTCAGGAGTGCGGAGGGAATGGGGATATTGCAGTATCCTTTCCCTGCCACACCTACAAAGCTATGCCATGTCCACCAAGCCAGGCCCACAGAACCAGTAGTAAAAAAAAAATTCCACCACTGCCTGTGACTTCTGTATGCTATTGTCAATTCTTTTGGCTTTCTTACGGAAACTCGTTTCTGTGCTAGCAGAGTAATGTGCAGTGGAGCCCTATTGTCTTGAGCAATGATATTATGGTAATAATAGAGGAAGGAGCCCTGTGACCTGCTCTGTTTCAACTCATCAGTCTCCTTAAGTAAACTGTACCTCTGCTGAGAATTCTTTTAAACAATCTCATTTTCAATCAGATAAATGAGTTACACATAATGTCTAGCAACTCACCGGTGTAAATGGGATGACTCATATTTGAAAGAATCTTTACTATAAGAAGGCTGGCTGTCTTATTTTTCAGTTGCTAAGAGGAACTATTTATGGGAAGGGTTAAGATAGCTTGTTAACTATTTAAAAAACATATTAAAGACATAAATCTACAAAGCAGGAAGTTCAGAAAAGAAGAGGCCACCACAGTGAGGAAACAAAACCAATGTGTTAATTGTGCTAAGACAGAAATGTACAAGAGAACAATTTATATTTGCTCATTTCTTTTTCCCACTTGTACTTCCAGCTTCCAGCCATGATTATGTCTCCAAATATGCCCATCACTAATTACTTGCACTCAAGTGCAATTGAACACATTAGCCACTAGATGGTGCTTTGTAAACTCAAGGGTACTATCTGTATCCATCATTATTACACAGTACTGATTGATGCTTGTTTTGATACTAGTTTTATTGGTGATTTCTTTAATACTATTGTAAAATCTACAAGAATTCTATAAGTATATATACATTTACAAATACAATGTATGTATTTGATTTTCATATATTTGTCTCATATTTTATTCTGAGTTATCTAGGTTGTCACACTTTATAAAATCCTTACCATACATTTGTGGGGTGTATTTTAACCATTGCCATCAAGTATCTTATAGCCAAGCCATTGATGAAGCATACCCATAGCTCAGCCATCAGAAGCAAGGGCTATGAATTACTTCTCTAAGATATTCAGGCAATACAGGCAATGTTGATTTACTAGCACATGGGTGTGAAACTCATGGCATCACGTTGCCATCATGTGATGTTTCGTGGTGTTTTTCTCATTCGTTGAGCTACCGTGGGCGTGGCCTGTGCACGACACATCCAGCCCATGGGCCACCAGTTTGACACCCCTGGTCTAGCAGCTCAAGCCTCATATGCAAATTAATAAAAATGTGGATTTTGACATACATCTTTCTTTCTTTCTTTCTTTTCTTTCTTTGCTAAGTTTTATTTGGTGAATTATTCTAACCTATTTCCTGCTATTCACAAATATCTCTAAAGCTAGGTGTCACTGTGATGAAAAATATTCCCACACTTGATCCTAGGAAATTAATAATTTTCTCCATTTCCTACATAAATGACCTTTTGAAGGATAATTTTATAACCTGCCCTGCAGTACCTGTGAAAAACACATTTGCTGATAAGAGTTTCTCTAAAATCCACCTAAGCAAAGACTAGTAATTTTACTCATTTTCATAAGTAGTTAGGGCCGTATTAACGAATCTTTACATGGCAATTCGAACAGTTTAGTTGAAACAGGCCAGATATGAAGAGAGAACATTATTGAGGCCACTGCCTCCAGCTGAAGAAATCAATCTAGTTCTCTTTTCAGGTTAATCACAAATGTTTCTTTAGTGGGCAATAAAGAAAAAGCAGTGGCTTTACTCATCCCTCCAATGTTCTGACATTCATTAAGAAATAAGATGTTTTTTCGGATAAGAGGGAGTTGTTGGGTTCTTTTGGTACAAGTAAGCTTAGCATTAGATTTAGTAAGAAAGTACTCTGAACCTGTAAGAAAAGAAATAAGGAAAATGCTATCATGGTTTATTTATGGGAAATAAAATGGATTTCTTCTTTGGAGTAAAACCAGTGTGGAATAGGGAAAGTCTTTTGCAATTCTCTCAGAGATGGTTTGGGATATTGACATTCAAATTGCAGGGATTTGCATGCATATAACAAGGAGTCATATGATTCAATATTTTAACATACAAAACAACACCTGCACAATATAGATCAGGAAAGTCCATGTCATCTTGAGCATTTATATCAAAGTGGGACAGCCGGTGATCTGTAAGTTGTTCATGCCTCCCACAGATTCTTTTTTACACCTTACAGAGTCACTCAAGATTGCACCACTGATATTCAGCAGCACATTGCCAAATTAAAGCAGTGCAATTTTTTTATACTTTTTGGTTTTACAAGTAAGCAATAAAACAGTAGAATCCCTATTTTATTGGGCAGGGTTTTATTGAATCCTAATAAATGCAAAAAGCCTAACCCCACCCCTCAAAAGATTTAGTCCCTTCTCCTTTGATAACACTGAAAGTAGAAAAATGCCTTCACAAAAACTTGCAGAAAGATTGGTCATCCATAGTAGGCAGTCAGGGAGGAATATTTGGTCATGCAACCACAGTCCAAAGAGTAGGTGCTATTTGTTACATCACCAAGCCTTAGGGCTATTCTTGTGTTGCAGCAACCCTACTGTTCTCATTAGAGACATCAACAAAGCACATAAAGTATCTCTTGTTTCTTCTCTGTCTGATCCTCATGTATTGAAGAAAGCACTGCATTTGCTCTCTTGTTATCAAAATACGTACCTGCTTGGATATTTTGGCAAGGTGGTACTTTTAAGGTGGAGCTGCTTTTGTTAAGATGATGGGTGCTATTTCTGCATTTCCACAACCAACGTTTGCAATGTTGTCATATTTTTGGAGAGCCACCTGAGCCCCTGTCTTTATTTTATGCTGCACAATTTATTGAGGCCTAAAGTGTGCAATAGAGGGGCTCAGTGGCTAAGATACAGAGCTTGTCGATCAGAAAGGTCGGCAGTTTGGCGGTTCGAATTCCTAGTGGCGGGTAATGGAGTGAGCTCCCATTTCTTGTCCCAGCTTCTGCCAACGTAGCAATTCGAAAGCATGTAAAAATGCAAGTAGAAAAATAGCAACCACCTTTGGTGGGAAGGTAATAGCGTTCTGTGCACCTTCAGCGTTTAGTCATGCCAGCCACATGACCACAGAGATGTCTTTGGACAGCGCTGGCTCTTCGGATTTGAAACAGAGATGAGCACAACCCCCTAGAGTCGGGAATGACTAGCACATATGTGCAAGGGGAAACTTTACCTTTTTTAAAGTGTACAACACGAATTGGGTTATGTAATTTTTAATTCTTTTGTAAAGTTTAACACTATGAAAATTGTTATGTCAAGTTCTACCCAGGACAAATATGCCACAATGTGCAAGTAAATTTTCTGTGCATATTTTGCTGCTGAAAAAAATAGTCCATTTTGCCCATTAAACCCTCTTATGCCAAGGCTAAATAAAAAAGGCTCGAAAACATTGCTCTTTCTGGGGATTTGAAGACTGTAGCTGAGATACTGGGGAGTGCATGAGGCCCACCAGAATATTTTATCCTCTGATTACAAATTTTCCCAAAAACCTCTGATGAGATTAGTCGAGCTTATTCTTACTACTACTACTACATCCATCCTTTAAAGATAATAGCGCTGTGTATAAAACAGCACCCCGAACTGAACAGACAATCATGACAGAAACTATTTCAAATGCTTTTGAAATAAAGTTAACTTATTAAGCAGTGCTTTTCTGTGATGCTTGATCTTTGACGGCTGTTTCACATATGGCAAGCATTCACAAGGTCTTATTTATAGTCAAGTGGTGAACATGAATAGGTTAATTACCCAAAGCAATTACATAGTTTCTAAGAACTACCAGTCTATTGTATCAAAATTATTGTACTCCTTTACTCCTTCTTTAAATGGAGTTTCTTCTCTTAGTAGTTTCCTAAAGTGGAATATAAAAATTTCAGAGAAATAATCAGCTCTCTTTCCTAATAAGGAATATGACATTATTGCTATTCAGTGGTTTGAGAATACTTGGATCTTTCCTGTCCTCAGCTTGTTGATAAGTAATGTGTTGGACTGGAAATTGATGTTGGACCAGAAGGGCAGCAGGATATCTTCAGAGAGAAGAAGACCATGAGAAGGGAGATGATGGCACAGAAGAATAAGGTAGACTTTTAGAATTATCTGCTCCCACACTGGCCCTTGTTCTCAGGATACAATTTGGGGAAACTTCACAGCTAATGAATGAAATTACATATGATTTTCAGTCTTTTTAATGTACTATTTCACATTAATTGGTGGGGGGAGTTAACGGTCACTATTTTGAATAGCAATAAAATCAAACTAACAATCAATGCAGCTTGTGCTGCCATATTCTGGACCAGTTGAAGCTCAAGGAAAGTCACAGGTGGAATCCATTATAATAATCAAACCACAAGGCAACTAGGGCAGTGGTCCCCAACCTTTTTATCGCCGCGGACCAGTCAGCCTTTGATAATTTTACCGTGGCCCGCTGAGTGCGCGCAGGGGTGGGGGGGCGTTGTTCTGCAGCGATCATGGCCCCCAGCCATTAATGTCTAAACTGCTGCAAGATATACTTAAATATTGATAAAATGTGAGGGGGTGTACTCACTTCTGTGATATCTATCCATCCATGTCTGTCTCTGTCTCTGTCTCTCTCTGTGTATGTATGTGTGTATGCATGTATGTGTATATATCCTCTATCTATCTATCATCTATCTATCTATTTATCTATTTATCCATCCATCCATCCATCCCTCTCTATCTATCAATCACCTATCCACCATCTATCTATCTATTCTAGCTGGCTGGGCAATTTGGGGAGTTGAAGTCCAAAAGTGTTAAAGTTGCTGAGATTGAGAAATGAGGACGAAACAAAAGGGAAGAGAATGAAACAAGGTCGTAGAGAGAGATTGCAAAATGAAAGGGCAACTTCTCTTTTTATTTCCTTCCACCCCCACCACCCCCACCGTGCCTCTCTGGCAATTGGCTGCCCAGGAGGTGGGGAGGGGAAGATGTTTCACAGACAGCTGCCACCCGCCCATCTCTCTCTCTCTCTCTCTCTCTCTCCACCTCCCCATCTGACCTCGGCTGCTCCACGGCGGAGACCCCAGAAGGCAAGCAAAAAAAGGGGGGGCTCAGGAGTGGGGGAAGAAAACAAACCCCATCACGTTCCTATCTGAAAGCTCCCCGCTCCCTTCCTGGGCAGCCAATTGCCAGAGAGGCAGTGTGTGTACGTGTGTGTGTGGGGGGGGGGGGTTGGCAGCCCGCAGCGCGCCTAGTCCGCTGTGGAACGCGCTGCCACCCGCCCAGCGCTCGCTCTCTCTCTCTCTCTCTCTCTCTCCCCTCCCTCCAATCTCCCGCTTCTGCTTCGGCCGGCCAGCAACTTGTCCCCGCTTGCCCGGGGACTGGCCTCTGATTGGCTGGCGGGGAGAAAGCCTCGCCAGGGAAGGAGGCAAGGACTCCGCGGTGATGTCATGGGGACGGCGCCCCCAGGTAGCGGCGAACCGAACGCGCTCCGTCTCCACGGGCTACCAAGGCGGCCGGGCGGGCGGCCGGGGTGGGTGTGGGGTTTGGACCGGAGAGGCGGCTCTCAGGTTCGAGTCCCGGGGTTGATCTCAGGCTGCGCGTGTGGGTGAAGAGGCAGCAGGGATCATGGCCCCCGGCCGCTGCAGCGATCATGGCCCCCGGCCGCTGCGCGGCCCGGTGCCAGGTACTCCACGGCCCGGCACCGGTCCGCGGACCGGGGGTTGGGGATCACTGAACTAGGGCATAAGTGACTGTGCAACCCCCCCCCCCCACACACACACACAGACTCATCTAGGAAATGGTGCAACTGGTTAACCAGATGGAATTATGCAAAGGCCTTCTGAACCACAGCTGCTCTTCAAAGCAGGAGCTATGAGTCCAGAAAGCCCCTCAGATTGTATACCAACAAGGGGAAATTCCTGCAGCATCCAAGGTCAAAGATGGAATATCCCTTGATCTGGGTAGCCCAAATACCCAGAACCACTTGGTCTTGGTAGGCTTGTAAATATATATAATTTTAAATATAATTTCACATTCATAAAATCCATGTATTTAAATATAATATTTTACAAATTATAAACATGGATGCTTAACTGACTTTTGGATGCAATGTAGACATGTTTGTAGGATTCCAAATCCAGAGGAGAATTAAGCTGCTTTTAAAGATTTGGGATATGGTCAATCAAAGCAGAGCTTCTCCCAAGCAATCCAAATTGGAATCTGAACTCCCCCAAAGCTTCATTAGCATTTGAAATTATTCAGAGACAAAGACAATGTGTCTCCTAATTGTGATGTATTACTCCTCCAGGAACTGATGCAAGGAAGGTATTAGAGTGGAGAAAGGAAAAAATAGAGGATTGTAACTGACAGCTCATTGCAAATAGTTTTAGTAGGACTCCCCACCACGAAACTTTGAGGAGAGGTGCTAAAGTAATATATTGCACGTTTTCCACTATTGAGTGCTGGAGTTTGTTTTTAACTCTCTTAACACTTTAATTCTCTCTTTAGAAGCAGAAATATCAGGTATTTTGGTTGCCAATGAAAAATTAGGAACTGGGGCACTGGGTGATTTTTCAGAAAATCTTGGTTGTTCATATGTTTGTTCTAGTGTGTCTCATTAGGCATCTCTCCATTCTACTGTGTTTTCAACCGTTTGTCATTAAACATAACTAAGTAGTGTAGGTTGTGTACTTGGGCTTTGAATTTTGGTAAGGTTTCTTGCCAAAGATACTTCTGTTTTGTTCAATATTTACACACAAACTGTTCCCCAAAACTTAAAAAATGAAAGCAGTCTAGAAAAAGCAAACAACTTCCTTTGTTTGGGCGACTCGTTTTCAAAAAAAAAACACCAGCAGTAAATGGTATGTGTGAATGACCTTGAAGTCTGAGCAACAAGATACAACCAAGGGAACCGTCAGATAAAAGGCAGCTTAGCCCACAGCAGGAATGTGGGCAGGGCAAGAAGCTTAGAAAAGACCCTCCCTGGTTTCTTGGGTTGTTAAGGACACACGGGGAGAGAAGTACTTTCAGATTTGCAAGGTTTTTTTAATGTAACATTTCAATAAAGTAGAATCTGGTCATGTTTTCTGTCTGATCTACCTAGTACAGCTGACAGCAGCTATCTTTCTGAAAGTCTGCCAAATTCCTAGTTAGGTTCACTTCTTAGGAATGTTTTCAGAAGATGCTGGATTATAATAAACTTGAAATATCCTCAAAAAGAGAGGGTATTTATTATTTTTATTACCCCAAAGGTATATGCCACCCACAATGTCATATTTTACGATCATAAGTTAATTTCTTGATTGTCAGAAGGGGAATCTCAAAAAAAAAAAAAATCTATCCAACTCAATGTTTGGAATGTTTGGAATGTTTATTATAATTTATAGGCCACCCTTTTCCCTGAGGGGACTCAGGGCGGCTTACAAAACACGGGGAAGGGGGTACAAAGACAAAAAACATAAGACAATACATAATATTAAAAATAGAGGGTGCGGATCTCCACGGGGAGATTGTTCCATAGCATCGGAGCTGCAACTGAGAAGGCTCTCCTCCGCGTAGTCGCCAGTCGGCACTGACTGGCGGATGGAATTCGGAGGAGGCCTACCCTGTGCGATCTGATGGGACGCAGGGAGGTAATTGGCAGAAGGCGGTCTCTCAAATAGCCAGATCCACTACCATGGAGCGCTTTGTGAGTGGTAAGTAGGACCTTGAAGTGCACCCTGGAGATCAACAGGTAGCCAGCGCAGCTCACGGAGGATCGGTGTTATGTGGGCGAACCGTGGTGCGCCCACGATCACTCGTGCGGCCGCATTCTGGACTAGCTGAAGTCGCCGGATGCTCTTCAAGGGCAGCCCCATGTAGAGCACGTTGCAGTATTCCAGCCTGGAGATCACAAGGGCTCGAGTGACTGTTGTGAGGGCCTCCCGGTTCAGGTAGGGCCGCAACTGGCGCATCAGGCGAACCTGAGCAAATGCCCCCCTGGTCACAGCTGACAAATGATGGTCAAAACTCAGCTGTGGGTCCAGGAGGACTCCCAAGTTGCGGACCCTGTCTGAGGGGTATAAATTTTGTCCCCCCAGCCTGATTGATGGAACATTAGCCAAATTATTGGGAGGAAAACACAACAGCCACTCGGTCTTTTCCGGGTTGAGCACCAGTTTGTTAGCTCTCATCCAGTCTTTAACAGCCTCAAGGCCCCGGTTCATCACTTCCACCGCTTCATTGAGTTGGCACGGGGCAGACAGATACAACTGTGTATCGTCCGCATACTGATGGTATTTTATCCCGTGCCTCCGAATGATCTCGCCCAGCAGTTTCATGTATATGTTAAATAGTAGGGGGGATAAGACCGAACCCTGCGGCACCCCACAAGTAAGGGGCCTCGGGGACGATCTCTGCCCCCCCACCAACACCGACTGCGACCTGTCCGAGAGGTAGGAGGAGAACCACTGCAAAACAGTGCCGCCCACCCCCACCTCCCGCAGTCGTCGCAGAAGGATACCATGGTCGATGGTATCGAAAGCCACTGAGAGGTCAAGGAGAACCAGGATGGACGCATGGCCTCCATCTCTGGCTCTCCAGAGATCATCGGTCAATGCGACCAAAGCGGTTTCTGTGCTGTAACCGGGCCTGAAGCCAGACTGGAAGGGGTCAAGATAGTTAGCTTCCTCCAAGGTACGCTGAAGCTGGAAGGCCACCACCTTCTCAACAACCTTCCCCACAAAGGGGAGGTTGGAGACTGGACGATAGTTGTTAAGAATTGCTGGATCCAAGGACGGTTTCTTCAGGAGGGGTCTCACCACCGCCGCCTTCAGCGCGGTGTGGAGATGCCCCTCCCGAAGAGAGGTGGTAACAACTGCCTGGATCCAGCCTCGTGTCACCTCACTGCTGTTGGCAACCAGCCAGGAGGGACACGGGTCCAGTATACAGGTGGAGGCGCTCACAGCTCGCATAGCCTTGTCCACATCCCCGGAGGCAACATCCTGAAACTCAACCCAGAGATGGTCTGCCAGATCATTCCCTTGTGTCTCGGCTGGATCTGCAGGAGTGGAGTCCAGGTCCGATCGAAACCGAGCAACTTTGTCCGCCAAGAACTGTACATACTCCTCAGCCTTACCCTGTAAGGGGTTCTCCGTCTCCCTCCTATTTAGGAGGGAGCGGGTTATCCTAAACAGGGCGGCTGGGCGGGACTCGGCGGACGCTACCAAGGAGGCAATGTGTGATCTTTTGGCTGTTCTTAGAGCCCGAATATACTCCTTGGTGCAAGCTGTCAACAGTGCCCGGCTCGACTCGGACCTATCGGACCTCCACAGGTGCTCTAGGCGTCTCCTCCGGCGCTTTATCTCACGGAGCTCCTCGGTGAACCAAGGAGGCCTCCGTGGGCCGCTGACCCGGAGGGGCCGTAGTGGCGCAATCTGGTCCAGAGACTCTGATGCTGCCGAGTGCCAGGCAGCAGCAAGAGTCTCCGCCGAACTGTGGGCGAGAGCATCTGGAATAACCCCAAGCTCCGTCTGGAACCTTACTGGGTCCATAAGTCGCCTGGGGCGGAACCACCTGGTCGGTTCCTCCTCCCTACGGTGGGGGTTTGGCCTCCGGAAGTCTAGCCTCAGTAGGCAGTGGTCTGACCACGACAGGGGAATGATCTCATTTCCCCTCAGACCAAGATCATAACTCCACTGCTCCGAGAGGAATACGAGGTCGAGCGTGTGACCCGCTGAGTGGGTTGGGCCTCGAATTACCTGGGTCAAGCCCATGGCTGTCATGGAAGCCATGAACTCCTGCGCTCCATCAGAGTGTTCACCGAGCGAAGGCAAATTGAAGTCCCCCAGAACCATAAGCCTAGGGAACTCAACTGCCAGCTCGGCTACTGACTCGAGGAGCGAGGGGAGGGCTGCTGCAACGCAGTTGGGAGGCAGGTACGTAAGCAGCAAACCCACTTGACCCTTGAGGTCCAGCGTCACCAGTAGGGACTCACACCCGACAAGCTCCGGAGCAGGGATCCTACGAGGTACTAAAGACTCCCGGATTACAATAGCCACACCGCCACCCATTCCCTGGGCTCTTGGCTGATGAAGCACCTGAAATCCGTCTGGGCACATCTCTACGAGGGGGACTCCTCCCTCCGTGCCCAGCCATGTCTCAGTAATACATGCCAGGTCTGCGCCCTCGTCTGTTATCAAGTCCCGGACGAGGGGAGCCTTGTGAATAACAGACCTGGCATTTAGCGACAGCAGCCTGAGACCAGGGTCCTGACTACTCGCGCCATCTGACCTTGGAGTGGGACTCATAGGGCCGGAAGGAGGGATCTCTGTGATATAGCGAACCCTCCTTCCCCGGTAATGGCCAGCCCTAAAGTCCCCGCCGTATCTGCCTCTCCCTGTTATGACCGCAATGCTCCGACCCTCTCCCATGGATGTAGTTCCCCCAACCACCCCGGTGGCCCCCGCAAATCCCACCAGGTCCTCCGAATCATACATACTCATTCACTCACTCAAACAATCCCCACATGGTAATTAAAACACAAAAATACAACAATAATAATGATAAAAAGTGGGATCATTCATTCAATCTCATACATACTCCTAACATATCCCAAACACAGTAAGAAAAAAAAGATAGAAAAAGATAGAAAAAGGAAGAGAAAAATAGAATTGCGCACTTATTACGTTGTTAAAAAGCGAGTCCAGATAGAGCCGAATGGCTCTCCATAATTAAAGTAGTTAAAATAGATGTTGTAATTAGCGTCCAGTTATAGTCCGGAGAAGGTATACGGGGGGGTAGTTCGTATTCCCCTCATCTGTTGGTCTGGATAAGTCCAAAGAGTCCGGGATAAATAAAGGGGTTAGGAGGTCGTCGTCCACCAGTGCTGCTCCAAATAGAGTTCCCAGGATAATAGTGGTAGGTAATGATGCTGATGGTACTCGAAACCAAATAAAGCTGAGCTAGCGGGTCTGGAACCAGATGAAACTGAGATAGCAGGACCAAAGACAGATGGAACTTGGCTAGCAAGTCTGGGTAACCAAACACCACAATCAGATGTGGCTGGAAATTAAAAACCCACCATAAGGGGGCGCCAGATGGTACGTGGAAGACACAAGGCAGAGCCTCACCGAAGCAAAGGGAGGCAGGAAATAAAATGCGTCCAGGGAGCCACCTCACTGGGCAGGGATAAAGAAGGGAGGAGGCAATGCTGGGAGGGAAGTAAGGCTGGATGGAAAAAGGGGCCATCCGGAGGGGCTGGTGCAGCGTCGGGGGAAGCCACCCATCCACTCTGCTCAGTCCCCACACTGCTCCAATACGTTCTCTCTCCCTCCAAGATGATGATGGTCTCACACAGCCCCAATGAGGCAGTTCAATAAGCCTGGTAGAAAAAGTTCGATAAGCCAGGTAGAGAAGCCAGGTAGAGAGGCCAGAAGCCACCACCGTTGCAGCCGGCGTGATGTTACTCCTCCCACCGCCAAGTAATGCAAACAGCTCACGGAACCCAAAACCCCAAAGTTGTAGAGCCCGGGGGCGTCCAGAAACGGCGACCCCTGCAAGGGACTGGGCTGGTCCTATAGATTCTCTCTCCTTCCAAGACGGAAATAGTCCCGTAGAACCCCAGTACTGTGGCTCAATAGACCAAAGAAAATTGCCTGGATCGAAAAACGCTGACACGACGCCGCCCCCCCCCCCACTGTCGGATAACGCGGGCGGCTCGCAGTTCACAGACCTTCGAGATCGTACTGTCCGGGGTCGCTCAGAAACGGCGACCCCCGCAAAGGTTTGGGCTCCTCGGGTCCCCTGGATTCCGGACATCCCCGGAACCTTCTTCGGGCGCATAAATTTCAGGGTTTTCAGATGTTTTTCCAGCGTTTGCTCTTCTTATCGTCTGGAGCAAAACGCCTGGGCGCCATCTTCCGTTCTCGCACATGCGCAATCAATGAAGTTACTAAGAATTTGTGTCTGTGCATACATACACACTTACCATTTTGAACTTTGGTAAATTCAGCCTTCTATGAACAATTTATTATTTCTTCTGAATTTTATTCAGTTGTCTTTATTTAGAAAAATATTCTTTTTATTTCAGGGGACGTCAATGGGAAGCCCATATTGAATAACATGAGCATTTTGAAGTCGTCTGAAATAAATCAGACTGTTTTGCACGTCACTGAATAAATTTTCAGCTGAATGGCAAAAGAGGTACATGTTCCTACTGAAAAAAAATTTACTTTGTTATGCTCAGAATCAAATTATTTCACGAAGTACTCATGATGCTGAAAAAAAGTAAGGAAAGGCATCTTCCATGCAAATCTAATTGCACTACAATCACAATTCAAGGACACATCCATGGAATTTTATGGGCAATGATTCACCCATGCCACTTTCCATTATATTTTTCAAATAACCTGTGGTCCTGGAATTATTTTGTGGTCTCCCATCCAACTATTAACAAGGCCCAATCTTGTTTAGCTTCTTTCAGCCTAGACAAGGTTAGCCAGATGCTGCCACCTGGTGAAACACCGAAAACAATTTCTCATTCAATTTAATAAGGAAATAGTAACAAAATTGAAACATTACTCTGCCCGGCCAACCCCATTGTGTTCTGTTTGGGCTCCAAGTATCTTATTTTTATGAATTTCCAATCAATCATGAACAGAGAATGTGTACTGTACCACAAGTGAGCAGCTGAACTGCTTTTATAAAGCTGATTTGGCCTGAAGTCAAACTAAAGAGTAAGTCATTTCTAAAATGAAGCAATTATTGCCTCTTCTTTACAGCCAGTTAAATTCATCATTTAACCAATTAAAGATATACATATTTACACATACTGTTTCTGGTATTTGAAAAAAATCATGAATGAAGATAATTGTTCATTATATATAGAAACTTTTGACATTTTTAATTTAAAAAACTGTCATTCAGTGTTTGAAGGAAAAGACATCCCTCTAAACTATTATCACTTTTTTGAATCAGGCAAGATAGAAACACTATTCAGCTTATGGCTGTATTGCAACAGAAACTGGTAGAACCAGTTATTTGCTTAATCAACTGTTGTTCTTCAGCCATGCTTAAATATATGAGCTTTTCCATATTGCTGACTGAAAGGATTGCCTAAGATTTCTTTTTTAAAGGATAGTTTGAAAGTACGGATGTTTCTTTGTCCAAAACGTGTGTCAGATTTCTTTAAAAATATGCATGAATGAGAGAAGCCTTGCCATTCAGGCATTATTTGCCTGGAGTATGATTAAAAGTCACCCTTGCAAAAATAGTCTGAAAAAAGATGCATTTAGGGTTATTGTTTTTTACAAATATGGTTTATTTTTCTGGACTACCAAAAGATTTTAATTTACGAAGATGGGTGCTTTCCTACAAAACTATTATCCCTATATCAAACCTCACAATTAAAAATATATTAAATGCTCTAGCTAATTAATTAAAACCTGTTTAATGTAAAACCTGTTAAAAACTATTCTGAAAAAATTAGCTGCAGAGAAAACATTTTAAAGATAAGATTAATGCAAGAATGTTTACACATTTACTGAATAATATGACAGAACTAGCCAGAACAAAAAGAATGAAGTACTGAAGGACTAACTGGCAGATAGAAACCGAGTACATGTGGAAATTGCCAATTATGACATAATCTTAAAAACATAAAATTTATGCAGGTACAATTTTATGGAGGAACACTGTGACTCAGTGGCTAAGATGCTGAGCTTGTCGATTAGAAAGTTTGGCAGCTGGGTAGTTCGAATCCCTAGCTCCACGTAATAGAGGGAGCTCCCGTTACTTGTCCCAGCTTCTGCCAATCTAGCAGTTCGAAAGCATGTAAAATGCAAATAGAAAAATAGGAACCACCTTTGGTGGGAAAGTAACAGCATTCCATGTGGCTTTGGTGTTTAGTCATGCCGGCCACATGATCATGGACATGTCTTTGGACAGCACTGGCTCTTCGGCTTTGAAATGGAGATGAGCACCGCCCCCTAAAGTCAGGGACAGCTAGCACCAGTGACGTGCGGTGAAGCAAGCAGGCAAAAGCTGCCCTATGTCGGACACAGCGGCGGGGCGTTCAGATGCCCCGGTGCTGTCTCCACCATAGAGGCGGGACGCCTTTATGTCAGACACAGTGATGGGGCTTTGGTGGGGCTTTCGGAAAGCCCCAACGCTGTGTCTGCCATAGAGGCGGGACGCCTCTATGTCGGACACAGCAGCAGGGCTTTGAGAAGGGCTCTACCACACCAAGGGAGAACCCATCTTTCTCCCCTCTCCTACAAAACAGCATCAGAAGGAGAAAGGGGCAGATTATATTAATGAAGACACCCCATACTTAAAGTGGTTCCCCTTAGACAGGAAACGGAAAATGATTGTAAACATGCCTGCTGAATGGTCAGCCTCCTCACTTTAACAGTTTTGGGTTGCCAAATTCAACTCAGACACTTCCCAGCTGAGGGATTTCCTACTGCCCAATAAATGCATTTATTTATGGGAATGGTTCCGAAACATTAAAAAAAAGTGCCAGCCTGCACGCCAGCAGAGGCGGGTAAAACACACACATACACAAATTACTTACAATAATACAATTACTTACAAATTACATTAATTTTGAATTCCTCCCCCTCCCTCCGACCCACATACCTTTTCCAGGTGTTTCACAGAGGATTTCAACTCTGCTCTTGTCTGCCATGATGAAAATGTAAAAATGTAAAAGGAAAAAGGCAAGAGCTGCTGAGATCAGGCTGGATTAGCTGCTGCCAGAATCTCCAATGGTTGACTCTGCTTAACTGTTTAAAAAAGCCTCTAAAAAAGTGCCCTCTACAGGAGGCAGCAAGAGAACCACGTGCTTCATCTACATAAGGAATTTTTCGGCTTTTAACCCTTGCTTAACTCTGCTCAAGTAATCATAAAGATAGACTAGATGGTGGCCTTCCAGCTTCAATGGTCCTTGGAGGAAGCTAGTATTTGACCCCTTCCAGTCCGGCTTCAGACCTGGTTACAGCACAGAAACCGCTTTGGTCGCATTGACCGATGATCTCTGGAGAGCCAGGGATGGAGGCCATGCATCCATCCTGGTTCTCCTTGACCTCTCGGCGGCTTTCGATACCATCGACCATGGTATCCTTCTGCGACGACTGCGGGAGGTGGGGGTGGGAGGCACTGTTTTGCAGTGGTTCTCCTCCTACCTCTCGGACAGGTCGCAGTCGGTGTTGGTTGGGGGGCAGAGATCGTCCCCGAGGCCCCTAACATATGGGGTGCCGCAGGGTTCGGTCTTATCACCCCTACTATTTAACATTTACATGAAACCGCTGGGCGAGATCATTCGGAGGCACGGGATAAAATACCACCAATACGCGGACGATACTCAGCTGTATCTGTCCGCCCCGTGCCAACTCAATGAAGCGGTGGATGTGATGAGCCGGGGTCTTGAGGCCGTTAAGAACTGGATGAGAGCTAACAAACTGGTACTCAACCCAGACAAGACCGAGTGGCTGTTGTGTCTTCCTCCCAATAATTTGGCCAGTGTTCCATCGCTCAGGCTGGGGGGTCAAATTTTACACCCCTCAGATAGGGTTCGCAACTTGGGAGTCCTCCTGGACCCACAGCTGACTTTCGACCATCATTTGTCGGCTGTGACCGGCATTTGCCCAGGTTCGCCTGGTGCGCCAGTTGCGACCCTACCTGAACTGGGAGGCCCTCACAACAGTCACTCGAGCCCTGGTGATCTCTAGGCTGGAATACTGCAATGTGCTCTACATGGGGCTGCCCTTGAAGAGCATCCGGCGACTTCAGCTAGTCCAGAATGCGGCCGCGCGAGTGATTGTGGGCGCACCGCGGTTCGCCCACATAACACCTATCCTCCGCGAGCTGCGCTGGCTACCTGTTGATCTCCGGGTGCGCTTCAAGGTGCTACTTACCATCCATAAATCTCTCCATGGTAGTGGATCTGAGTACTTGAGAGACCGCCTCCTGCCGATTACCTCCCTTCGACCGATTAGATCGCACAGATTAGGCCTCCTCCGAGTTCCATTCGCCAGTCAGTGCCGACTGGCGACTACGCGGAGGAGAGCCTTCTCAGTAGCAGCTCCGACCCTTTGGAACGATCTCCCCGTGGAGATTCGCACCCTCACCACCGTCCAGACCTTCCACACAGCCCTTAGGATCTGGCTATCCTGTCAGGCCTGGGGATAAGATTCTAATTTGCCCCACCCGAATGTTGAATGAAAGTTGTGTTTTATTGTTTTATTTTTATTCATGCACTGTCTTGTGTTTTTGTTTTGCACCCCCTTTCCCATGTATTGTAAGCCGCCCTGAGTCCCCTCAGGGAAAAGGGCGGCCTATAAATCATAATAAACTAAAAAAAAACTAAACTAAACTAGACTAAATGAGGCACGTGATTCTCCCACCTCTTCCTGTAGAGGGCACTTTTTTAGAGGCTTTTCTTAACAGTTAAGCACTAAGCAGAGTCATCCACTGTGACTCTGGCAGCAACTACCTCAGCCTTTTTCCTTTTACATTTTTTTTCTTTTCACGATGACAGTGGTGAGACCCTGCCTCCCCTGACTGCACATCCCTGGCTAGCACATCTGTGCGGAGGGGAAACTTTACCTTTACCTTACTATAATTTTATGTTTTGAGGATTTTTTTAAATGACTTGCAGTGTGAAAAAATACTAGGATATTCGTATGTTACTCAGAAACTACAATGCTATGCCATTATATAGTTTTACTTTAAATTTAGAATATTTTATACAAAAGGATGTAAAAACAATTATAGTCAAATGAATGTTTAATAATTATAATAAATTTTATACAATATATTGGATTCATGATATGAGAATTTGCTTAAATTCAGTTCAGTTCAGTTTATTGTATTTGTATGCCGCCCTTTTCCCCCGAAGGGGGATTCAGGGCGGCTCACAACTCGAACCGGGGAAGGGGGATACAGACAAAAATTAAAAAACAAACAAACATAACAATATATAATTTAAAACTCACAACAGTCATACCATTCGAGACGGAGGCAACAGCTCTTTAGCCCCAGGCCTGTCGGAACAGCCAGGTTTTGAGGGCTTTGCGGAAGGCCTGGAGGGTGGTGAGGGTTCGAATCTCCACAGGGAGTTCGTTCCAGAGGGTCGGAGCAGCCACAGAGAAGGCTCTCCTCCGGGTAGTCGCCAGTCGACACTGGCCGGCGGATAGAATTCGGAGGAGGCCTAATCTGTGGGATCTAATCGGTCTAGTGGAGGTAATTGGCAGCAGGCGGTCTCTCAAGTACCCAGGTCCAATACCATGAAGGGCTTTATAAGTGACGACTAGCGCCTTGAAGCGTATCCGGAGACCAATAGGCAGCCAGTGCAGCTCGCGGAGGATAGGTGTTACGTGGGTGAACCGAGGTACACCCACGATCGCTCACGCGGCTGCATTCTGGACAAGCTGAAGTCTCCGAATATTCTTCAAGGGCTGCCCCATGTAGAGCACGTTGCAGTAGTCCAGTCTAGAGGTCACAAGGGCGCGAGTGACTGTTGTGAGGGCCTCCCGGTTCAGGTAGGGACCCAACTGGTGCACCAGGCGAACCTGGGCAAATGCCCCCCTGGTCACAGCCGACAAGTGGTGTTCAAAAGTCAGCTGTGGGTCCAGGAGGAATCCCAAATTGCGAACCCTGTCTGAGGGGCATACTGTTTGACCCCCCAGCCTGAGAGATGGAACACTTGGCCAATTAGTAGGAGGGAAACACACCAGCCACTCGGTCTTGTCAAATAAATGTGATATAAAAGATTTATAATAATAATAATGTATAGAAATATATTTGATTTAATAATATGTGATTTGATATGAATTGTAAGTGATGACTATGGAAGGGATGCACAAAAATCTTGTAACCAACCGACACACTTTCTGTAATTTGTAATGGAAGATGGTTTCATGTTTTCTGTTTTGTCTGTTTGTGTTTGTTTACAATAAAAAAAACCTCTACAATGCTATTTAATGGTTTTAGGGTGTGGTACCTGCCACTATGGGAGCGGGGAAATTGGCATGTATTTTTTCTGATAGGTTAATTTAATTGTGCTGTAAACTGATGTACAATGATCCATCTTTAGCTTGGGCACAAAGATATTTGGAGTAAAACACACTAACACTTTTTATTCCAATGTCTAGAAAAACCAGCCTTTTAAAATCATGTGTCCTTGGTATCCTGCATTTTATAATCCTGTCTGTAACTATCTGCAAAATAAGTGAGGAAACATTGTAATGCCCCAGTGAGTTTAAGCCAATATTTCTTATCAGGAGTCTTAAATTACACATGCACATCAGTTTAAGTGTGGATATATGAAAGAATAAATGAATAAGCGAGTATTTTAGAATATGCATATACATATCTATTTATATATGAAAACATTAAATAATAACCACATGAAGTTTAACATGTCTAATTAGAGTTTGAATACAGAAAAGAAAAAAAATCTAGAAGAAAATGTCAAAAAGGCTCAATAACTAAGATGTTTAACACCATCTTACCAGGAATTCTCATTGAAAAGTTGACTGACTTGAATTTCCCTCCCCTCACTTGTGAATGGATCAAAGACTTCCTGACAGATCATTCACAAACAGTAAGGGTTTACATCTTCCACATTGAAGCTCAGAACAGGCTCCCCTCAGGGCTGTGTGCTCAGCCCATACCCTTACTCGCTGTATACATATGATTGCATATCCTCTGATCCATCCAATATCATAATGACACAACAGTGTTGGGTCTCATAACTGGAGGGGACAAATCAGCATACAGGGAAGAAGTCCAGAAGGTATCCGCATGGTGCTCAAGAAACAACTTACATCTAAATACTAGTAAGACAAAGGAGATAGTGCTAGATTTCCGGAAGCCCAGAGAGGAACCTGCCCCACTGTATATCTAGGGGGGGCTGTGTGGAGAGGGTTTCCCCTTTTAAATTCTTGGGAGTGCTTATTAGTCAAGATCTCACCTGGAAAAACAACACGTCTCTGGTGATTGGAAAGGCCCAACAGAGACTTCATTTCCTTAGAGTCCTGCGAAAAAATCAGGTGGAACAACGGCTGATGACCTCTTTCTATCGGTCCACCATAGAAAGTGTCCTCACATATTGTATTACAGTATGGTATGCTGGTTTAACAGCGGCAGACAGGAAGGCACTACAGAGAGTGATCAATTCGGCTCAAGAAACCATTGGTTGCCCTCTGACACCACTTGATGACATTGCCAGATCTCGCTGATTTAGCAGAGAAAGGAAGATACTCAGAGATGATTCATACCCTGGTCAGTGTCTCTTTGCACTTCTACCATCAGGCAGAAGACATCAAAGTATAGCCAGTCAAACAAACAGGTTTAAAGATAGTTTCTATCCTTGGGCTGTGAGACTTTTAAATACAACCACAATCACTCCATGCACACGCTAGTTTTTTTCTTTTTCTTTCTTTTTTCGTTTCTGTTATAATTTTGCACCAGTGAGGTTAAAACCAATTTCGTTGTATTTAAGTACAATGACAATAAAGATTATACTTATACTTATACTTAGTATTCTCTTGGCAAGTGCTGATGGATTGCTTGGCATGAATTTAGGTTACAGTTACGTTATTCTCTCTTCTACAAAGATGAAATATATACCCTTTCTAGGAGTTTGCACAGAATTCCAATTTGTTGTTGTTACAGAATATAATGACCCTTGGGTATACACCTGATTTTCCTACTAGAATTACTTACCAATTTTCCCTACTCTATCTGCTTCTAACCATATAACAACTTTGACTTTTGTGGTATAGAAAAATGCTACTGAAATATAAGAATTATTATACTGTACCTGAAGAATTTAGAGACATCTGAAAACAAAAGGCACAATTTAGCATAATTGAGCCACCAGTAGTCTCACTAAAAAAAAAATCAAGCAGAATTCTGTCATACTTCCAATTAAATCTACTTAAGCTATTCTTATAGTGTAATCTTATTTCTATCCCTGTCCATTCTGAAGTCTTTCCAATTTCAGTGGGGCAAGTTTGCACATAATAACAAATGATTGCTTTCATAGTTGTAATTAATATTGCAGAGGTTGTAATCAAAGTTCATAGTCTATGGAATGAATGGGTGGTGTCATGAACACAATTAGCTTACCTGTGGTATTGTGGTAGAATTACTATTTTTAATAGTACAATACAATTACTTTTTGTAGTATCTATTTTTGATGGGGGAACCTGGTTACTGGTTATACAAATGTTATAAACGTATCTTGACTTCAATAAAGCATCTCACAAAATATCCTGTCATATAAATTAACAATCTAGTAAATATGGGCTGAATGACATGGGAATTATATAGACCTAAACTTGACTCAAATTGTATTCCAAGAATGTTAATAATGATTCCTTATCTAGCTGGAGAAAACTATCAATGGTGTGCCACATAAATCAATCCTGGGGCTTATTGCATTCTTCAATATTTTGATTAACGATTTGGGTGAAGAGGCAGTGAGAATGCATATCAAATCTCCAGATGATCCTAAAATTAGAAGGAATGGCTAATAGCCTAGACTACAGAAATAAAATTCAAAAGATTTGGCCCATTGGGTAATCTTGTTTACTCAACCCATTGGTAAAAGTATAAAATGTAACGGGAACAAGTACAAAGTTCTTCACTTAGAGGGGGGGAAAAATCAAACATGCTTAATAATTATCCTTGGACAAAAGAACTTGGAATAGTTGTTAACTGAAATCTGAAGATCAGCTAGTAGTGGGATTTGGCTACAAAGAAAGCACGTTCATCTTTAGGTTGCATCAATGGAAATACAATTTTCAAATCACAAGAAGTAATAATTCCACTTCATTTTGCTTTGTCACACTCTGGCTCAGGTACTGTGTCCGTTTCTAAGCACAACTCTTCATAAAAAAGATCTAGAGCAATTGGAAAAGGTTTGAAGAGCAGTGAAAATTAATAGAAACGAAGTCCTATGAGGAGAGATTAAAGGAGATGGGTTTGTTTTATCTTGAGATAAGATGACTAAGGGAGAATATTACAGCACTCTTCACATATTTGAAAAGATGTCATGTAGAAAAAAGGTCAAGATCTGTTCTCACTCCAGAGAACACTATATGGGGAAAAATATTAAGTTATAGAGAGGCAATTCCAACTGAATGTCAGGGGGAAAAAATCTACCTAATAACAGTAATACAACAGTGAAACACCTCCAGAGAGGTGGTGGACTTTTCTTCACTAGATGTGTTTAAACAAGTGAAAACCCAGAAATTAATATGGTTTCCTTACGAAAAAGTTAGATTTGGCTGTCTAAAGGGTCCCTTCCAATGTAATGATTTCATCTTTTTAAGTTAATAGATTACCATATATTTTAAACTGTAAACTTAAAACCAAGGTTTGCTTTTTATTTTTGAGATAACATTGTAACTCTCATTGGTTTAATTGGTGGATTAGAAATGGAGTCTTAGTGGATATCACTGTACAGTGCATATTAATTACATTAAAATAGGCCTTAATTTGTTAATGCTAATAGTGGCAATATGCTATTATATAAATGCAAGTCATTTCTATACCTAATAATTTAATAAAATGAGAAGTAATCATTCTTTCGATCATCAAAGATGTTTTACATACACCAAATGTAATTCCATTGTTAAGGGACGTAACGATAGTGCTGGAAATATTTTACTCTCTTCAGGAAATCCTTGCTGTGCATACAAATTAATAGAACATGTTGAAAACAGCCCTGTATATAATAATTGTATTAAGAGCATCATTAATGCAAATGATTATTAGGATTTTGAGACAGCTGGACACAGTAGCAATTTCAGAACTGTTGCTGCCACAGATTGCTGGTCACACATGCTGCTGAAAATGATATAATCAGCAAAAAGATATACAATGTATTATTACTTGGCAACAGTGTTATTGACAGAATAAACTAATATTGGGAATTGAAAAAAGAAATTATTTTGCAGTAAAAGAAATATTTATGTGTTACCAATGTGTTATCAACAAACTGCTATGGGTAGCATGTAACAAAGTAAAAGTACTATAAATATACACTTCATATGCAACAATTTGTATCTGGAAACATAGCATCATCTGCAGAAGCAGCAAACTTGGCATCCAATTTAGAATAATTAGACCATGTTGATAATTTAAGTGGCCATTCTAGCATCCTTTTGTACTTGAAAGGGTGAAAGATCTAGATTAACATATTTTCAAGGGATGTCAGCCAATTTTAGTTGAGCAGCTGCCTGAGCTGCTTTTAAATCAATCTATCAATTAATTAATGGATTAAAGTTCATTTTAAGCAGGTCAATACCAATGATACTTGATAGCTTTGCTTTACACATTGTGCAACTCACCAGTTACTGCTTTTATAGTGTATATCCTTTCCATTCATGCCAAAGGATAAGGCCACTGCCCAACAAGACCCTTCCCCCACTTGGCAAGTTAACCTAATACTTGTTAGAGAAATATTGTGCAATACATTCCTCAAAAGTAAGTCTAATGGCTTTAGAATGATATATTCTAAAAATTATTGTATGAGGATTGTAGTCAGCAGAACAATTCCATTCTTAAAAATAAGTCTCTGTCCATTTATTGTAGCTCATTCCCAGGTAAAGGGAGATAGAGTAGCAGCCTTAGGAATTATTAATTGGAAGTTATATGTGCTATATGAAATTTTTACTTAATAAACAAATGCAGGAGCCATGAAATAAACTTACCCTGTAAAAGATGTACACTAAGTTAATAATAATAATAATAATAATAACAACAACAATAACAATAATATAATCAACCCTGAAAAATGTGATAGCATTTGAACAAATTCTGATTTTAAATGTAGAAAGTAAAAAAACATCTTTATATCATGTTTTATCTTCCCATATAATAGCAAATCCAGACATTTGTCTTACTGACCCAGATATTTCTGTCTAATCCAGCAAAGAAACCCATTATGTAAAAGTAGGTTGGATCAGTCCTTTGAATGAAGATCCCTTTATGCATATATTAAGGGCTTATCTTGAGCTGAGTAGACTTACATGCATGTCTTATCACATATGGTGCTTGGATTGTACCTGTCTATAGAGCCTGGTGTTCTGTGAGTTTAGAATTCATTCATGTGCCTAATTTTTTACTCTGTTTTGTGCACCTTGTGTGATAAATGTTGATAGATGAGAAATAATTTATGACTGTTTGGTTGTTGTGTGGTAGTTACTAAAAACTTTTGAAAGTTGGGTGGCATTAAATTAAGTAAATAAATACCCCCATATATAGTTTTAATGGCAAAAATTAATTGGATCTTCTTTTTCTTATTCACACCATAGAGTCCCCTTCTTTCTTTCTTTTCTTTCTTTTTTCCTTCCTTCCTTTTTATTTAATTCTCTTCCTTCCTTTCTTCCTTCTTTTCTTTTCTTTCTTCTTCCTCTTTCTTACTCTTCTAAATAACCTTGCTTAAGCCAGAAGGAAATAGCAAAGTGGTATATTTTAGAAAACCCAACCTCTTATTCCAAGGGCTCTTTTTATTATTTGAAGGCATTCCCCCCCCCCTCTTTTTACATGTCTTTGAATAAGAGAAAACAGGGAGGTGCAGCCTCCGTCCCTGGTTTTACAATGCTTTGTCAGCTTTCCTGGTCCTGGATGGAGCCTGCCGAAAAGAAGCTGGGAATTGCCCGTCTCTCTTTTCCAGAGGATCCTCTTTGCCATAAGAGCTGCAGCAGGAAACGGAAGAGAAATCCAGTCCGCGTTTTCCACGCGTACCAGGATAATCAGAGAAGTGGATAATAATTGTTAGAACTCGTTCTCCTCGCCTCTCCCTCCCTCTCCTCCCCCCCCCCCTCTCCCAGCCATGCTGGGCCTGATAGGCTCAGCCAGACGTGTATTTACCCATATCCGGGCTAGAGAGGAAAAGAAAAAACTTTCATTTAGACTAAAAAACAAAACAAAACAACAACTTTCACTATGAAATCACTCAGCAGGGACAGGCACGGAGCGTAAGGCATTCTTCAATTTCTAATCTCCATGAAGGACTTTGGGAGGGGACTTTTCTGTCATTTTTCCAAAAAGAAAAAAAAAGCCCTTGCTGTCTGCGCGTGAGTGCGCGCGCGCGCGGACGCGCCTACAATAATCATACTGGCTTTTTCATCAAATAAATCTGTTTTCCTGTGCTTTAGGGACAGTTTTGAATTGTGTTTGGTCCTGTCAATTCCACACCCTTATTTATTTTTCCCGTTTTTCTAGTGGGGGGGGAGGAAAGGGGAGGGAGATAATTGAGTCTCCTCGATCATGGCCGCGCAAGTAGCAGCGGCTCCGATGAGTGCGAGCAAGAAGAGCAAGGTCAAAACCCAGAGTTTGACGGGTAACTTAAGCCAGGATCTTAACTCTGGGTTTCCCGCGGCTGGCACCGTGGGAGCTGCTGGACATGGCTCCCTCCTGGGGGTCGTAGATGGGACGAGCGGCAGCCGATTGAATAATGTAGATCACCATCTTCTCCACCAAGATAATGAAGTGAACATGGCCAGTAATGCAACTTCTACCGCCGCGGTTCCTAACAACGCTACCAGCAGCGGCCGCAGCTCTTCCTCGGAACTGGTTCTGAAAGACCCTGGAAGCGCGTCGGGCTTATCTTCCTCTTCTTTTCTTATGGAGACAGGGCTGCTTCCTAATCATAAGTTGCAAAGCGTTGGAGGCGATGCCCCAGCCACCGCACCTTCACACCACCCCTCTGCCCAGCACCAGCACCCAGCTCACCTCCGTGCCCAGCATCCCCACGTTCACTACCACCACCACCACCACCACCACGCAGTTCAACACCAACAGCTAAATCAATTCCAGCCACAGCCGCCGCCTCAGCACCATCCGATGCAGAATAACAACAACGGCGGCGGCGGCGGCAGCAGCAACAACAACGGCGGCGGCGCTGCTCAGCCCAGCAGCGCAGACATGGAACAGCAGCAGCAGCAGCAGCAGCAACATGGAGGAAAAGATCGTGGCTTGGGGGGACAGGCCGAGCCCCAAAGCCAGCCGCAGCCTCAGCCCCTGCTGAATCAAGGCGGGGACGGGGAAGAGGCGACGCCGCCGCCGGACAAAATGGGCGAGCAGCACCTCAACAGTCGCTACGACCACCCTAGTTTGGGACCTTTGGGCGGGCAGCAGCAGCAGCCGCCGCCTCCACCGCTACCACCACCGCTACCACCTCAGGGAGCGGGTGGCAGCAGCAGTGGCGGCGGCGGCACTGGAGGAGGAGACGGCGGCGGCCCCTCAGCGGTGGGTGTCTCGGAGTTTAATAGCTATTACGGCAACGCTGGCAGCGGCGGCAGTAGCGGCGGCGGAGGCGCCTCCTCAGCGAGCCGGGCCGGGCCTTGCTTTGATCAACATGGCGGACAACAAAGCCCCGGGATGGGGCTAATGCACCCCGCGGCGGCCCCCAACATCATGGACCCCCTGCCCAACTCGCACGAAGGCTACGGCAACAATCAGTACAACCACTACTCGAGCGCTTACGGCCGGCCTGGCGGCGGCACTAACACAGGAACAGGAGCTGTGGCGGCAGCGGCGGCGGCTGCAGGAGGAGGAGGAGGCGGCTATGGGGGCTCGTCCTCTGCTTTTGGGGTACTGAGTTCTCCCAGGCAGCACCAGCAGGGCATGATGCTGGGCCCTGGCGGCGCCGGGAGCTTGGGAAAGGCATCCGGGGCTGCGGGTTTCCAAAGATTCTCCGGGCAAAACCAACACCCGTCTGGAGCCACCCCAACCTTGAACCAGCTGCTGACTTCCCCCAGCCCCATGATGAGGAGCTATGGCACGGGCTACCCTGATTATAGTAGCCCCAGCGGTGCCCCATCGCAGCAGCCGGCTCAGGGAGCAGCCGCCGCAGCCGCCCCAGGAAGTCAGCAGGCAGTCATGGGCAAGGACATGGGCTCCCAGTATGGAGCTGCAAACCCAGCCTGGGCAGCTGCACAACAAAGAAATCACCCTGCTATGAGCCCTGGAAGCACTGGACAGACCCTCAGCAGGAACCAGGTAACCATAAGAACCCCAAAGAGCAAACCGTTGTTGTGGGTTAACTTCGTGTGTTAATGTGTCCGATGCAACCTTTACTTTCTGCTTTACTTTTCCCCCACTACTCCATCTCAACTGCTTGCTGCCTCCCTAACAGGATTGGATAATGCACAATGTCTGACTCTGATTAGGTTAGAGAGGCATCACAGGGGGAATGACTTTTCTTCGAAAAAATAAGACCATTTTTATGAGACCGCTGAACAATACAAGAGACCCACTCTACCCCACCCAGTGCTGCTACTCTAGACTTATTAGAAATCTGAACACACAAGGCCCTGAGGAGAACCACTTTGGAGTGGGAAAGGGAGGGACCAGTGTCATTTTATTGGCTGTGCCAGTTAACATGCTTTCTTTCTTATCCTGTCCTGATTATTTTAGAAAGACCTCTAAAGTTATTAACACATTGCTTTGCTTGAATGCAGTTGTATTCTGAAAACCAGCAGAAACAGGCTAAGTAGCTTGTATAGTGCCCTACTACTGATAATTTTCAAGGCTCACATTGTTCTTTGGATGACCTTTTCTTTTTACATGTTTCTCCTGCCTTTCCAGTCTGTATACACTCAGTTTGAAAGCATATAGAGGAAAATAATTAAAAATCTGTTGTGAAAAGAGTCCGTTTTTTTTTAACTAGAAAAAGCCTGAGTGCAGTAAGAGATCAACAGTCAGGGTTTCTGGTGACTAATACATCTTTTCTGATTACATGTATCTTGTAGTTTGCCAAATTAATAGGTATCAGATGGTGATTGAACAATGCTTGCTTAAGTTTCCTATTTAGCACCTTTAAAACAGTAGGAAATAACTCCGCGCCCTTGATGTTTCTTATTCTGCTGTCTGAGCCTAAAGAGTGACTTGATCTCCTTTGCGAGGTTTGGAATTTGAATTGTGGAGGTAAACTGGCTGTAATAGTCTCCAGACAGCTGCCTCTGAGTTGACATCTAATCTGCCATCTGATTGGCTCCCCTTTCTCCATTGGGCATTTAGCATTGCTGATGTAAATAGAATTGCTGAGCAGTACAGTCACAAAAATTCTTGCCACAAATAATAACTGAGCACTTTTGCTCACAGATGCAAGGTTACATGTTCTTAGAAGAAGCTGAAATAATTGTCAGTCATCGATAGATAGCTGAGGTTAAGTGGGATTTAGCACACCACTACCTATTATATTAAACATTAGCAATAATAATGAACAGTCTTTTTAGAAAGGGAGATTAATTTCCTTCTTCCTTTTGTTTTGCATTTTTGTTTAGCTTGTTATTTTGTTAATGGTTTTTGAAAATTTCCTTCCTTCTACTAGCATAAATAAATATTTTAAATTTTAAATCATTGGGACTGATAACAAACAGAATTGTAGCCGATTACTTGTGTTTTTTGCTGTGCTATGCCGCATTTATTAGATCTGTATTTGTGTGACTGAATTATTGCTGAGTATTGATCTTTTATAGAATTTCATATTACCTTAGCATTAGATATATATTTTTGGGTGATGTTAATTTTATTTGTACATTGGTTACTATTGTATCACTCACGCCCTTAGATATGTAGCTATTAGATAACTTATTAATATTGCTTAAGGTCTGTGGTTTTTTTTTGCTTCTAAATTATATTAACATTCAGGAAACTATTTTTTTAAAAAAAAACTTTTGTATTTGTAATTTATTGATTAGAAACATAAATTACTGTGCTTCATTTCATTCTTCATCTTTAAAAGACAAAATGAAAACCTATGTTTTAATTTGCAATAAAATAAACAATTTTTTAAAAGAGTGATATTTTAGTATTACTAGGGACATTTTTACTTACTAGGACCATGCTATTATGAATGCTAAATCTTTGAATCTGTTTTAAGGAAAAGGAATACGAAAAATAGATTTTCATATATACTATTTGGAAATACCAAATGTCTCAGTTTTAAAATAAAATTTAAATGATTGTGTTCTGGAATAGAAACTAACTGCAGTAGTGAGTGATGGGCTAATCAGAAAAATAATTTGAATCTTTGGGTACACTGAAAACATATTTGTCTTATTGTCTCAATATAGTGCTATTGCTTTAATATTATACTATCTTCTTTCCCCCCTCCTTTATGAGGAAGTAAAAATTCAAAAAGTTAACTCTGTTTTCTTCTAATTTTCTAAGATTAATAAAAACATTAGCACAATGTGTGTGTCTATATAATCCCAGTTCAATTTAAAATTGTTTAATTTTCTGTGCTGTAAGCAAGAGATTATTCTTGCATGTAGTTTAATATGTTGAAAAGATAAACTGCATTTTATATGATATCTTAATGGGAAAATTGTGAATTTTCAATTTTAGCTAAAAAGAGATCAGAATCATAATAAACTTATCATGACCCTTGGAAATAGATTTTACAGCATATCCTGCTTGTAGGGCAAATACTTGTTCGCCACTGAAATATCGTGGGTGCAATTTATAAAATGTAGTCTGACAAGTTTCTTTAACATATGAGCATTTAGTACTAATGTTCATAATGAATATCATTCATTAGTAATGTTTTTGTTACTTTTCTATTACAATTGAAATCATTTAGAATAATAGACTTAAAATGGTATTTCTATTTTAAAAAGCAAAAGGTTATCAAAATATATATTTATTTTTTAAAATATATTTTTCTCTGGATCAGATTCTTAAAATTATACCTATATACTTCTCCTGTATTTCTGTTGGCAAAAAACATGTACATTTGAAAAGTGTGGATTAAAATGGTTACCAGAACATATATGTGAGATGTATCTATTTATAAATGCCCATGCATACACAAATAAATGTACAGATATACCTGTACACATGTGCACAATGTAATGCTCAGTCCAGATATGCAGTAACTATTTTAATAATCTCTGTAATATAAAGAAAATAGAAGCCAGAGCACTATCTGGATGCTTGATGGCATTATTGCTTATAGGTATGTTTGTTTTCAATATATAGGAGTTGAATTCTGTTTTGAGCAAAATACTCCCATCTCATTTGCTTAAGAAAACAATTTAAATTACTTTAATCATAGCCCGTTCCAAATGTAAAAGGATTACCAAATATAACAATAAAATGAAAATCTCACGAAGCCTAGACTATTCAAGCTCCATCTTTGTAGCATCTATAGTTACAAATAAGATCAAAAGTAGTACAATTAGGACAGAAGTACATAAGAGCCTCAGATTTAGTTTGATTATTAGTTTTGTGATTATACAGGCTAAAGATTAAGAGTCAACGATACAAGTGACTTAAAGAAATACTTCACATTTCAGGTGTCATAGGTTATTACATATGCTATAGATCAAAAAATTATATAAAGCATAATGGTTGTTAGTTATCTTTTTCTTTCTTTTTCAGCTCTTGACTTCTCTAGATAATAGTTGATTAGAAAAACATCAGGTAGTTGATTGTTGTTTTTTTTAAAAACCACAGCCCTTGTTATAGGAATATATTATCTATAAAGGAGTCCCCTTTCTCTTTTTTTCGAATTAGCTGTAATTCATTGTTTTGAATGTAATGTGAAATTGCAGGATCACACACTTGCAGGATCACACACTGATGAATATCAGCTCTATAGCTATAGATTATTAGTACTAATATGAGAAAACAATGCTTTTTATATTATATGTTCAGTACTAGTTTGTGATTAAAATTCTCAATTATGAATTCTGTGGTAATGGAGCAATATAATTAATAGCTTCTTTGTTACAATTATCACTATTAATAGTGAGGACATTGGTGCATATTATTGATTTTTGAAATATTAAGGATGCTGGAATATTGAGTTCTCAATTGAAATTTACATTCAACTTTGCTTGAGGTAACTATTGAGCTAAATAGTCAGTTTTATAGACTTTTCCACCATGTAATCTCTAAGAGGCAAGCTTATGCTTTCCTAAAACATAAAATATAAATGTAGTTGTAGTAGATCAATCAGTAGATCAAACTGCCACATAATATGTATGAATTCTTCATTAAAAGGGTAGGCCTCTCCCAGGGGTGGGTTCTGGCTGCCGCTACTACTGGTTTGTTCAGGGACGTGCTGTGTGTGCGTGCTCGATGCATGCTCTGCATGCGCGCTGTGCGTGCTCGATGCACACTTGTGTGTGTGTGCTTGATGCACATAGCGCACGTATGCACAATACAAAAAATGTCTGTGCTTGCGCATAAGGCAAAAAAAAAGATGATAGTTTGGGGGCGTGACAGACCTGGGTTGCTGCTGATTCCATCAACCTAGGCCGCCAAGTTACTACCGGTTCGGCCGAACCAGTAAGAACCTACCTCTGGCCTCTCCCCTGGCATTGTTGTGTGCCAAAATAGTAGGATGTTTGCAGTGTGCTGCTCACCATGATTTGACATGAGTAGAACCTTAATTTGCACCTTTAAAATGAATATTTGCCCTAATATTTAGTGCATATAAGCATGATGTTGGAGCAGCATGCATATATCTTTCCCTTTGTTCCAAATGCAAACTTTTTATTATTCCAGTAGGCAAATATAAGATCAGATTTAGAAAGGAAGTTCAAGCAAAGACATTTCTTTCAATTTAGTGAATGCTGATAAACAACTCTATTACCTTTTAACAAAATAAATCCAAATCACTATTCAAACTGCTGTATCTTCCATATTGCTGGAAATGAAATAGCATATATTTGTGTTTGGGGAAAAGGCAGCATATAAAATGAGCATCATCATATTTTTTACTCTTAGGTTAATTATGCTTAGTCAGCATATTAAGTCTAGTCTGATTGACCCGAAATTTTCACATACTGCATGTTATGAAGCAATGGTGTGTGTATTCTCATTCATATAATTGCCCTCAAGCTTGCTAAGGCTCCAGTAGGGCATCACATTTCAATACAGCTTTGAAATTTGCTGTCTCCTGTCCTATGATTCTTAATATATTTCTCATGAACAAATGCTTACTTTCAGTCTTGATGATCTGTGTCATTTATTAATAGAGATGTGAGGGGAAAGGGGCAATGTTTTTATGAACTCATGAAAGGTAATCATGGAATTGATTTCTCTTTTCGTTTTAATAGTTAAAGGCTGTTTGCACATTCTAGCCTGATCCAAAGCTTTGCTTCTCTTATTAAGATTTTAAGTTAGAAATGCTGTCACAAGCCGTTCCCTTGGGATTACACACATGCTTGTTCAAAAAAAAAAAAGCATGAATGTGCTAAAGTTTCTACTTTCCTGAAGCATTCGTTTGCCAGGACAAAAGAGCTTAGGATGGCATATTCCATGAGTTGTATCATGCAGAGCATCATAAAGCATGACACTGCTTTAACATCTCAAGTCAGATAATTTGTAGCTTAACACAGACTGTTTCAATAGTCTTCAAAAACAGTGAAATTCTCTTCAAATGTAAAACTAATAGAGAGACTTCGGCATTTTAAAGACTGAAAAAATCTGTTAGCCACAAGCTTTCATGGATCAGAGCCTGCAGCATCAGTTGCATTTTTCTTTTCTTTTTTCAGTGTTCCTATTAAGATAATTGACAGGGACATCCTCTCAGGTTGTTGTTTTTTTGGTCATTCCTGGCTTGTTATTATTTCCTCTGATTGCTCATTTGATAGGCCAACTAAATAAAGTGTAGGTAGGTTTTTTATTTTTGTACATCTGAATAATTTCAAATATGAAATAACAAAGGTATGTTATACGTTTTTATATTACACTTGAAGGGTCACCTCTATTGAGGATGTTAGCCATTGCAAACTAATGTCAAACTAATGTCGGTGAATACTGAGTACATTTCACAGAATTATTCCAGATTCTGTCCTGGAGTATGTTACTAAAGATGATGGGCTTAGAAGATTATGATAGATGATACTCTTGTAAATAAAGACTGTGATAGAATGCTATTTTGGCCAAAATTGTGCATTAATTGCCAAACAAACAATTGATTTTTTTCTTAATTGACAATAACAGGGAAAAAGAACAATAAGAGGATTGGGTTTTTTCAGTGATTTTACATTTATTGAATTTGAAGATTTATATTTTTTTAAACAACTTAATTCAGTATATTTGAAATGGACTTAATTAAATTTCAGTTTGGAATACAAATTTGTCAATTTCATTTACACAAGAGTCCGAAAAATTTATAAGGAACAGGTAATCGTACTTTGATAATCTGATATGCTCTTTATATTTTAACAGTTTGTTTATCAGTTTCAATTCTATTCAGCATTGTCATTAGTAAGGAAATAGAATTGTTTATAACCAATACTTTTTATAATGTTGATAAATATCTAAGCTTTGAGAAACTAACTAGCATTTTATCCATAAAAAAGAAATAGAAAGCAACTTTTAGTGTCTTCATGATTCTTCTACTTTTATTTATTTTAAGAACATAGTCCTTTTACTGTGTCCCATTTCTTCATTTTAAAAGTCCAGCACTTCTGCTTTATTCATTCTGTATCTCTTCCCATTAAAACACAGATTGATGTTTGTGTGTGTCTGTGTGTATTTTATATATTTCTCTATCTCAATTGTTATTAAAACAGTTTACCATTACATCATTTACCTGCTGATTATAGAAATATTGAAGCTGGCTATTCAGGCTTTTATAGATCAGGTAAAAATACATTGTGGGAGAAATACCTGAATCCACCAGTAGAACTTATTTAGCTTAGCTTATGTTTTCCAATTTATATATTCTCCAATTCCAAATACAAAACAACTAAGGATTTTTAACTATCTCATCATTTCATACTTTTTCCATATTTTCTTTTCTGCTTTTCTACATTTTGTTTAATTTCAGTACAGTTGTGGTGAGGTACTCAAATAATAGTTAGAATTGTGCATTATAATAATAATAGTATCATGTAATAGCTTATAGAAGAGCCAAGGTGGCGCAGTGGTTAAATGCAGCACTGCAGGCTACTGCTAGATCAGCAGGTCAGCGGTTCAAATCTCACCGGCTCAGGGTTGACTCAGCCTTCCATCCTTCCGAGGTGGGTAAAATGAGGACCCAGATTGTTGGGGGCAATATGCTGACTCTCTGTAAACCGCTTAGAGAGGCCTGAAAGGCCTATGAAGCGGTATATAAGTCTACTGCTATTGCTATTGCTATAGAAGAAATTAATACATTGTTACATTTTGACGCTCATAGAAACCTATGAATGTATCAGCATCTCAGTATTGACAAATAGTTTAAGTTGCTTGTCTCTCCAAAACAACTCAGTTCATACATACTAACCAAAAAAAGAGAAAAAGAAAACATTTTAACCAAGTGGTGCCAGAGGTCATCTTTTTCAAACTTGAGAAAGATAATTTGTCTTATAAAAAATGCAAAGCAAATTGTACTATCATAATTTTCCTGATTGCTCTGAACAGTTTCCCTTTTAAAGTTCTTCCATAGGTTGCTTGCACAAGTAAAACAGCTACATTTTTGTATGTTAAAACATTTAGTTTTATATTTACATACAGAAGCTAAAAGATTTCATAATAAGCTTATTTGCCTTTATACTGAATATGACAATATCTTTTCTATAGATTCTTGAAATAACCTTGTAAAAAGGGGCGCGGCAACCAGTTGCAGTCACTTTTGTATCTATTTATTGAAGTAAAAATTGGGGAGCCAACAAGGCAAATTCAATCAACTAACCATTTATAGCAGGCAGTCAGGGATTGAATAAATGCTCTGTTTTGCTCTCTCCACTCCCACTAGTGAAAAGAACAAGAAGCTTGTCAGCAGACCACAATAAATCTAATTTGGGTTGTATCTGGCATTGTGGGTTGGATTCTGCAACCTTCGAAAGATAGACCTAAAATGAATGATTTAAAATGATTGTCTGAATTACAATAGATGAACACTTGTTATTTCAAGGTTGTGTCCCACCCTAGTTGTTAACAATAAGATAATGTGTTGGTTTAAGAGCAATGAAATATATAATGTTGTATAAATAAAAAAATATTCAATGCATAGGAATTGAAAGTTGTAATTGATTATAAGAAACTGGAATAGTTTTAGAACTGTTTATCAAGGACTATAAACTTGCAGTAATCTCCATTACATTTGGGTGATGGTTATGGTACCAATAGTCTTATTTATAAGTGACTTGCTACCTTTGTTTGTTAAAACTATTGGCTTTAACAAAACAGTTAGATTACCTTATTTATAATTATGTATAGATTATAGATCCAAAGTTTATTTGGAAATATAATTTGCATTCACTTGGAGCCATTTTCATTCTGATTTATTCAACAGCATAAAAAAACTTGGAGCAGAGCAATGGAGATGGAGCAATGTAAAAAAATGTTTTAAATTCTTATATACCAGGACCAAATTTATAGGCACCTGGACAATCAAGGAAAGAGATATTTTTCAGCCTAGGTCTAGAGCAGAAACCTTTAGTATGACTATTCATATTTATTGATGTAGCAAGTTATACAAATTAATTTGTATGTGAAATTGTCATTTATATGAATATAAAATGTGTCTGGCATTAGAACTGAGAATTGTAGCAGAGTTCATCCAATGAAAAATTATTATAGTGGACAGAATTAATTTTATTTTGCAGTTCCTCTAATAAATGAAGTTAAGTATTTGACTTCCTGGCAGAAATTATGATCCCTTTGTTTTGTTAGGCGGTATTTGTTATGATGTTTATAATACTGTTATTTATATTTCTGGTTTTATTGCTGTTTCCATTTAACTTAGAAAATAAAAAGCTTCCCCTAAGATTTCAGTGTCTCCACGTTTCTCTGGGCTCGGTTGCATAGCATGAGAAAGGGCTGGGGGAAGGACTGTTTTGTGGAGAATTCAAAATATGGCACGATTAGTGACTGTAAAAGTTTCTCTCTTGGAGCATGTTGGTTTGCTTTCTTGGCATCACATGATCAAAATATTTTTACCCTTAGTGCTGCCAGAAGCTATCTATTGCTTTTCAACAATCTTTGCTGTTGGGCGTCTTGCCAAGATGTTTAAGACAGCCCCTTATGTGAGCTGTTCCATTCTTAACCTCCTTGACTGAAGTGCCTTGACCTTCACATATGTAGATTAGCCATGTGCTCTGTGAATTGAAACTTGCTGCCTCAGGAAGAAAAGGTTTTCTTTTTATTCCTGGGGGAATTTGACAGCCATTCATCCCTGACCTGGGCAGAGGTAATGCAAGGAAATTGGATTCAAATGGAATGTGTATACAGATAACATGCAGGCAGGATTCAGAGACTAGTCACTCTCCTGCCTGGCAGAGGAAGGACTAATTCACCCACAAAGATAAGCTGCTGATTTGGATGCTGTGAAAAAGACATGCAAAGAGAGAAGTTTGAGCGGATGTTTTGTTGATTTGGAGAACTATAATAGTTTCTCGCTGTTGGTTATTCAGTTGTACAGTTACAGGGGTCTGGTTTTTTCTGTTTTTTTGGACAGACGCTAGCTTTTCTTCTTTTTGACTTGAGTGCTGGCTGAATCTATTAAAAACCTTTATATGGGTATTCATTAAAATATATATGATTATAATGACTATTGAAGAATTAATTTTGTAACATATACACACTTACTTATGTAATTTGAAAGGATAATGAAGGCAAACAAGCAGCAATGTATGTAGCCAATAGTCTTTTTTCCAAAAGGGGGAAAAACAACAACCCTAAATTTGTACAATGTGATTGGGTGCAAATGAAATTTTCTGTTAATCAGCTGTAGCTGTTGCTACAAACAGGAGGGTTTTTTTTAGTTTTTGGCTGACACAAAACATTAATATAGTATGCAAATATATAAAAATATTTTGGAGTAAACTTTTATGTTTTATATTATCACCCACACATTTTAAATTGCCAATAAAGTTAAAATGCTAGCATCATTTTCAGATAATTGAGATTTAGATTGCAAACGTATTACCCATTTGCCAGATTAAGACTCATGAATAGGTATATATAAGATTGAATGAATATAATGAATGCTCCAGACAGATTTAGGCAGTATAAGCCATTGAAGGTGGGATGCTCTCTTCTGCTGGTGGGCAGACAAAATCGATCCAGTTCTTTATGATGTTGGCCATCAGACGCATCAAATTCTTTCCAAGTGTCTAGGATGTTGTAATGTATCAATGTGGTATATGTGCAGATCCAAGCAATGTGGTCTTTTGCAATTGACAGATGGAAACTTTGTCAATATGCATGTTTTCTAAGTGCTGTCCAAGATTTTGTGGTATGGCATCAGGGTACTGATAAGCACTGACCACTGACACTGGGACTACCACAGCTAGTTTATGCCATAATCTTTCAATTTTGATTTTCAAATCTTGATAACTTTGTGATGTTCTCCAATGCTTTGTATTTTTTTCTATTATCTCCTGGTATTTCCACATTAATTCTCCACACTTTCTTTTTTTCAACTACAGTTTTATCTGATGCATTATGAACCAAGACTTTATCACTCTATATTGAAAAATACCACAATATTTTAACCTATTCATTTTTAATATTTTTTCAACTATGTTTCCACCAATTTTTCATTACTACTACAGATAATTTTTACAAATGTTCCAGGGATTCATTTTGACAACTGTGTTATGTTGTTCTTTATCATCACTTTGTGCTGTCTTCTCATACAAGATGAATATACTCTTTCTTCTATTTCTTTGCAAAATCTGCACTTTAAATCATTTTATAATTTTTCATTTCTGTCTTGATTTCTTTAGTTTGAATAGCTTGTTCTTGAGCAGGCAAAATCAAGCCTCCAGTTTCTTTCTTTTTAATGTTCTAATTTCCATTTGTAAGCCATTGACAGGTTTTATCTTTAGCTAATTTTCCCTTGATCTTTTTTTTTCACTTTTTGTTTCCTATACATTCAGTAAGTTCCAATTTTTAAATTGCATTAATGCTGGTTTTGGTTGTCCTATATATAATCAGCCAATGCATATTTTCTTTTCAACAATTTGTTTGACCTGAATTAAACCTTCATTTATCCAGGGCAGGTGTAATCTATCAGTATCTCTATGGTGATGTTATAATGAATAGTGAATAGTCATTATTTCTCCTAGGCGCTGCTTGGAGTGTCCAAGCACGGGTTAACTTCAGCTTGCTGCCCAAGGAACTGAGTTTTAAAATTGATTGTAGCTCCACCTCTTGGTTGCCTCAGAGGCTCAGTTTCAAAAAACTCAGTCGGCCTACAGGACATCTATTCTGGGGCTCCAGTCCTTGTGCAGCAAGCTGGACCCCAAATTCTAGCATAGTTGTAGCTCCCTTATTTTACCTTGTTTTAGAAAATTTAGCTTAGATTGCAGATAGCTTTGTTTACAGTTCTAGTCTTCTGTTAGCTCCGTCTGCCTTCGCACCGCGCAGACAGGCTCCCTGGAGCGCTGACAGCCCAGGCATTGCCTTGGGCAGATCGTGGAGTCGGGGGGCCCTTCCGGGCAGCTATTTGTGAGTACTAGGAGGGCAGCCAGGTAGTCAGGATTCCCCTGACAGGAGCGTTAGGCTCCATAAAGCCCAACAACGCTCCAGGCGCACGCGCGCGAACGGCTGCCATTTTAAAACTCCTATTTTGGCGCGCTTTCATTCCTGGGCTTCAGCCTTTGCCGCGCAGCCTGTCTAACCCAGCAGATCACCGCGGAGGGCTGCCATAAGCCTGGAGCCTCGCACTGGGTGGCCAGACAGGCTCTTGCCCTCCTTCTCTCCTCAAGCGGCTGCCAGGGAACCTAGGCCTGACCAGCCTTTCTACCTGCCATCAGTGCGGATCTGCGGGCGCAAGGCTGTTTATCTCAGCCAGCTCCAGTCTCCCTCTCTTCTCCTCAGCCGGCTAGGCCTCAGCGCTCTTCAAAGGCCCAACGTGAGGATCACCTCAGACATGGTTTACTTCGCTGCCAAAATGGAGAAGCAGCTCAGCCCTCATCACAGCGTGGAAGAGAGGCAAGGGGAAAAGACCGGGCCCACTCCCAGCAAACGTAGAAGGCTCAATTCATCAGCCAAGGGAGTTGGGGTGGGTGCTTACCCAAGGGAGATTCAGCCAAAGGTGGGGATGGCCTCTAAGGCCGAGGAAAAAATGGCGCCATGTCGCCAGAAAGCCCTGGAAAAACAATTCCAGAAGACCCAGGCCGCACATCGCAAGAATCCAGTGGGGCCCTCCCCAAGTGAGATTGGGGATGGATCTCCCAGAAGTGACTCCCAGTGAGGGGAATCTCCCGTAGGCCCAGGCAGTGAGGATTTTGGGTTCTCCCCCAACCCTCATAGGGCATCCTTGGGGTCACCTACCCATTCCATGGCTGTAGACTCCCTGGCAGACATAGATTCAGTGGCTGAGGAGGAATCCTTGGCTCCCTCTGAATTAGAGCCCCCTCCCCCTCAGGGTCAGAAGACCATGCTATCTAGGACTATGGAGGAGGTTGTGGCTCGTGCCATATCAAAAGGTATTTCCGATGGCAAGTTGCAGTTAGTGGCCAAGTTGCCCTCTGTGGCGCCCAACCCCGTTGCCAGCCAGGTTACACGCCCTAAGGCTCCCGAAGCTAGGGCGTCATCTCCTACCCCAATGGGTCTTAGTGAGGTGTCGGATCTGGAAGAGGCTGAGATAGAGGTCCCGGTTCTCTCGGATGATGAGAACCCCGCCCCTGAGCAGGCCACCAGCTCAGGCCTGTTTAACCCCACCATGTTTAGGGCCATTCTCACCAAGGCCCGGGCAGCAGGGCCCCAGATGGTCTTCCGGCCCCCGAGGCCAAACCTCCATCTGACCAGGCCACGGGCGTGACCATAGGGCCCCAGGATCCTGGTGCAGACCTATTTAAGGAGGTGCCTCCATCCCTGAACCTGGTTCCGGCCCCTCAGTTATTCCTAGATATTATCCAATGGCAATGGGCCCAGCCAGGGACAATGGCCAATCCCAGTGGGACGGACAGGAAGCTGTACACTATGGAGGCCCCACTGGAGGAGCTCCTGAAGCTCCCCCAGGTGAATGACCCTATCATGTACCTCACCTCCCCCTCTTCCCTTCCCGCGGAATTGCGCATGTGCAAGTGATCCCACATGTGTTTGTGTGGGGGGAATTTTCGCCCTCTCCAGGCTTCAGAGACTTTTTAGAAGCTTGGGGAAGGTGGAAATTGCCTCCCCGACCACCCAGAGGCCCTCTGGAGGCTGGAAATGGCCCATTTTCCAACTTTTGGTTTGCGTATAGGGCTGTTTTTCGCCCTCCGGAGAAGCCTCCTGAGGGCGAAAAACGACCCAACGTGCAAACCGGAAGTTCAGGAACAGACTTCTGGGTTGTCTGTAGGGTTGTATTTTGGCCTCCGGAGGCTGCAAAACAGCCAAAAATGAAGGCCAAAATCAGATGGCCAGCTGACAAGGCAATGCCTCGCATGGCCTAAGAAATGGCTCCGTGTGCCACATGTGCCATAGGTTCACCATCATAGGTCTAAATTATTGGGAGAGAGGACTAGAAGTGACATGATTGCAGTTTCCCAATATCTAAGGGGCTGCCACAAAGAAGGGAATCAACCTATTCTCCAAAACACCTAAGGGCAGGACAAGAAGCAATGGATGAAAACTAAGTCAAGGAGAGAACCAACTAGAACTAAGGGAAAATTTCCTAATAGTTGGACCAATTAATCAGTAGAATGTCTTGTCTCCAGAAGTTCTGGATGCTCCAACACTGGAAGTTTTTCAGAAGAGAATGGACAATGTTATAGGATTTCCTGCTCAAGCAGGAGGTTGGACTAGAAGACTTCCAAGGTCCTTTCCAATACTGTTATTCTGTCCCTATTGTCCCTGTGAGTAATTAAATATTGTAAGCAAGCATGTTATAAGCCTATTGCTTAGTGATTTTGTCCCTTATGCTGGGTCTTTTTGAATCAGATGCATTTTTTCTGTCATTATCCAGTCACTGATGTCTCTTTTATGCCATACTTCATTAACCTACTTAGCTATAACTGGATATAAGCTAGTCAGATATTTATGCTAAAAGCCATGCAACTGATCATTTCTAGGAAATGTATCATTTTTAAGCCTTTTTAGTCAATTCGTAACAATTTCTGCTATTACTATTAGATCTTCAATTTGATTTTTACTAAATGCATCTTCAAATTCTTTTATCCTTCCAACATTTTTATTATAGACTTTCCCCACACATCTTTTCAAAACTGAATTGTTTCTTTTTACTTTGATTGTCCATTTTCAGAATTTCTGTTGTCATTTATATTTTGGTAGAATCATCACTTGTCTGATCAAAATTGCTGATTTTGCTTAAATTGGATGATTAGGATCCTATAGCATTTAATTTAACCAGCTATTAGTTTTTACCAGCTTTTTGTTGCTTTATAATTCCCAAAGCTTCAATTTTTTTGATGTTAAACCAATCTTTTTTTATTAGTCTTGTTCTGATCTTTACATTTTTCATTTTTTTCTCTTTCATGTTTTTTTTTTTAATGATTTGCATCTGATCTTCATTTTTTTAACTTGTGGCCAGCCTAATGTTTTAGTTTGGGATTGAGTATGATTTTGCTTTCAGTTTTTGATATCCAGTTCTTCTGTATCCATTACTGCTATATTTGTTACTATGATGGTTGATTGCCCAGTCAGCCAGATGTTTAGACTAAATTTGGCATTATGGTTATATGATTGTACTCAGAGGTGGTATTCAGCCAGTTCACACCAGTTCGCGTGAACCGGTAGCAGAAATTTGGCCTGGGTCACCAAACTGGTAGCAAGTGTTGGCTGGCCACACCCCTAAACCAATCACCCAGTTGTCGCCCACCCACTCAACACTTTCTCACCCTGCCTGCTCGCTTGCCCCGCCTGCTCGCTTGCCCCACCTGCCTGCTAGACCCACCTGCCTGCTAGACCCTTGCTTGTCCTGCCTATCCCAGCCCTTTATATGTTGCCTGAGCTTCGCCACACAGTCAAGCTACACGCATCGGCAGTTCCCTCCACACCTCACCTGCTCTGCTCAGCTCACCAAAGAATAAGTAAGCATGCTGCCTGCTCGTTCTTTGCCTTGGATCAGGGGCTGGGGCCCCAGCCTAGCTGCTGCCTATCTCGACCGGGTCAGGGAACACACCATTCCCTGGTTCCGGCCTTGTCCCAGAGCTGCCACTTTTTCGCCCTCCACCTTGTTCATGTACCTTCCGTTCTGGTGGCCTTGTTGGGGGAGGACCCAGCGAGGCTCAGCCACTTTTGAAGGGAAGCCTCCAGCCACCAGTCGTTTTCAGCTGCCTTCTGAGCAACTCTGCTGCGACACCGTCCCTCCAGCACAGCAGGCTGTTTTCTTGGCCAGGTCCAGTGGCCGCCACAAAGAACAGGACAATGGCAACAGTCATGGGACTTGTCCTGTGACTGTCACTGCCATTACCGTCCTGTTTACGCAGGCTGCACACCCGCACCCCACTGCCTGCTGGTGCCGCTCGTGGCCAGCCGCTGGACCCAGCCAGGAGAACAGCCTGCTGCGCCGGAGGGATAGCGTCACAGTAGAGCTGCTCGGAAGACAGCCACCAGCCTCAGTCTTTAAGGTACTTTGATGCTGGGGGAGGCGAGGACCATAAAGCGACAGGCAGCAACAGGAGCTGCCTTCCAAGGTTAGAGGTAGAAATGTTTGGCTTCTCTCTGCCGCAGGATTCAGCATGGCTGCCTCTCTTCTCCTTCTCGGGTTCATACACACAGGCAAGAACACACAGGTTGAATGCTAGAAGACTTGGCTGAACTTTTCTGTGGGTTCTGTGGGCGTGGTTTTGGTGGGTGTGTTTTGGTGGGGTGGTGCCATCCCACCTTGCCATGAGTGACATCGAGTTGGGCATACCCACTCAGTCACATGACACCACCACCCAGCCATGCCTACCGAACCAGTAGGGAAAAAATTAGAAAGCCAGCATTGATTGTACTGTAGTTACTCTTTCCAGTTTGTTTAACTATATTCACATCTTGCATAAATTAACTTAAGATTAAGTTTCGGGTGTCTTGTCTGGACATTACATTGTCTTTGGACATTGAATTATGCTAAAGATGAACTATAAATTGTGATGGACCTGAGTCACTTTACCTTCAAATGGTCTAGCAGTTCTGTGATAGCACAGTCTACAAACCTTTTAAGCCAGATTCCAATAGAACTCTCCGTACCTGAAAAATTATACAAGACAACATTATGAAGTTGCAGCAGAAGTGGAAAAAATACCTTTACCACTCTTGTTGACACAAAGTAGACTCTTGACAGATTTGATTTTTTTTTTACTACTGTACTCCATCTGTCATCTTACTTATATCTTTTTTTTATTCTCAGCTGTCACTAAGGAACTACAAGGGTTATGAAAAGGAGGAAAGGCTCCTTAGGAACAATTGTGACAATTACCTGGGACATTTCTATCTTCAGCGGAATGATCAGGGCAGCAATAGAAAATTGGCTTCCAGATTTCTAGAATCTCTCGAGACTGTGTATTACTGTAGACTAGCACCTTTCCCCCAGCCCTTGGGAGGAACAGGTCTAGAAATTTTAAGAAAAAAATTAGCTGATCATGTAAAGTCTAATAATAATGTCTTCTGTTTACTTCCTGGATATATCTGTGTTTTTCTTAGCAGCAGATTCATCTAATGTGACATTTGCGGCCCTTCCTGGACAGGTAGTCTTGCTTATGGTCCCCTGCCTTAGTCACCACCTTGGATTGCTGCAATGTGCTTTACATGGGTGTGCCCTGAAGACCACTCTGAAACTTCAGCATGTCCAGAATGCAGCGCACACTGTGATAGGTACCCCTTTGTTTACCTTTTTAATACCTCTGTTATGCGAGCTGCACTGACTTCCAGTTTCTTTCTCAGTGCAATTCAAGAGGGTGATCATTACCTTTAAAATCCTATATGGCATAGGGCCAGGTTATTGATGGGACCACCTTTCCCTAAAGATATCTAACCATCCTACCAGTTCAAATAGTGTGTGCACTCTCCTAATCCCTTTCCCTAAATATTGCCATCTTATGGGAGCCAGGCATTGAATCTTTTTCATGGCAGCCTCTACCCTGGGGCATACTCTGTTCCTAAAACTTTGGCAGGTCTTCATAACCTTCTGCAGGGCTTTGAAGACCTGGCTTTTCCCCAAGCACTGGGATGGTGGAATAAGATTGCATAATTGCACATTAGAGGTTTGCATTAGTCTTTGTTGTTTTAATGTTTTAATATTTCAATGACTTTAGTTTTATTCTTTTAATGCAATTGTATATGTTGTTTTAATTTTTGATTGGAATCCTTTAAGAGTTGGTTAGAAACTATATTAATTAATAAATTAATTAACCTGCGTTGCATTCTTCAGGGATGTATTTTCAACCATCCGTTCTTGATGTTAGTCCTGCATCCTGTTGTGGTCTTCCATCAATATGCTAGGTGAATCCAACTTTGCTTATCTTTTTGAGAACTCTGTCTTGAGATATTGAATAATATGTGTAACAGAAATACAATAATTTAAAAAGAATAGTAAGTTAGGAGGTATTCTCTAGCCAGGCAGGCCCAACCTGATAGAGGAATACCTTTTTTAGAATTACCATCTTCCTGTTGAACAGAGAAACCCACATTGGCTAATTTCTTGGCTTTCCCCCAAGCTTTCAAGTGGAACGTCTTATTTGCCTCATCTGTTTGTTTGCCCCAAAGAAATTCCTGTCTGCTTTTCTTGATATTACTCTTCTCTCCAAAAATTCCCTCCTAATTTCAAATGCATTTGGACAGTCTCACTTATTTTTAGAATCAGCTGTTCAGGGTAGGTTTTTCATCTTAGCATTTGCTGTCTATGATAAAAAGAGTTTCCTTGTCTTTAACTCAGTGGGATAGCTTGAATTAATTAGACATTGGACTTTCATTGATTTGTACAGGCCCAAATTGAATGGTTGTAGAGAGGAAGGAAAAACAAATGCACTTTAGCATCAAAACAAAACTTGCTATTATTTCATAGCACTTATTTAAAATATGTCGTTTGTTCTTCTAAAATTTACAGAAAATTATTATTTTCTGTAAATATATATGAATTTGTGGTGAACTCATTTATCGAGAGTGGTGCAGTTCCCTTAATAATGCACCAAATATTAAGACATTTTCATTTATAGAGATGTTGATATTCATTCAGCCCTGCTGCTGCTGCCCTTCTCTATCCTCCCCTCTTAAAAATCTTTTTTGATATCTCAAACTTCCACCTCCTGCAGAGAAGGCGAGCACCATGTGCCTATAGTCACTATGGGACTCTGCATTTGGGAAAATGAAGTATCTCAAATATATTTGAAGTTGCTTTCTGTATTTGGATTTTCTGTATGCAAGGAAGATACCTTTTCTCCAAGGGACAGTGTCACCTAAGAGTTAGAAACAATTTAAAATTTTGAGCAGGATCAGTAGATTCAGTGTTATAAATGTGATCCTGCCTCACCAGTGTAAAACAAAAATACCTATTGCAAACAGCTGAAAACTTTTTAAGCATTAGAAAAAATGCAGGTATCATTGGAATAGATGGGAATTCATTTTTAAGTAGTAATTTGTTTTTTTTTAATGGTTATTTAGGCAGTTTTACTCACTGAATTGTTATGATACCGAGGCTTTCTATTTTTCTTGCATTTGAACCAAGCCATCAAATTAAATATGGATTCAATGTGAACAAATGATATTTCAGCAAGTTTCTTCTTTTAAAAAATTACAACTCTCTTTGAACATAAATTAATTGTTCAGTAATTAGTTTTTAAAATATTACTTGGTAACTATAAACAAATTACTCAACATACTGTTTGTGTATAACTAGAATGCTGAAGTTCATCAGTTGTATAATGGGAAAACCTGTTGGGTTAGCAGAAATAAAATTTTCCAAATTAGATAGAGATGATAGATAAGAGTCAATCCCAAAATAGGTAGGATCAATAAATGCATATTCCCTCTCATCCATACATTTTGGAGGAAAGAGGATTAAAGAAGAGAAGAGAAAGAGAAACTCAAAGTAGACATTGTGAAGAGGATAAAAAGAAAAATGCAAAAAAATCTCTTCTTGTATTTCAGCTCTTATCTCCTGCTCCATACTATCTTTCCCCCATATCTTCTGAACCTTCACATATTGATTTCTCTGGGAGAACCGGGAAAACAAAAATAATATTGAAAGACAGAGGAGCTATCAAAGAAGGCCTTGAGTGAATTTGCAAGGTAATGAAGGTAGTAAGGCTGATAAACTATAGCAGGTGGGTTAGTCTAGGTTTTTTTTTTCATCCATGGTTTATGGGATTGCATTTTGGCTACAGATTGATGAAGCTAATTTAGTGAATGGGGAAATATTGGCTTTTCTTTTTTTAAAAAAAGTTTTATTGTTTTATTTAAACAAAAACACACACAAAAAGAATAATCTTTCTTACATCTTATAGAAAGCGTGTCAGTTGGTTACAAATACATTTTGTGCGTTTCTTCCACAATCATTACATATACTTCATTCAAATTGAATTGTACATTTTAAAATTTATGTATTTTACTATCACTGTTCCACAATTCTCATTTGGTTACAATTATTTAAGCTTGCTTTTATCTAAAATCATTTGTATTTAAAGACACAACCACCTACTGGCATACATTCGCAATCTTAGTAAACCTCCAATGACTTTACACCTTTGTAACATATTCTAAAACAAAATTAATTAGTAGGATATCTAAGCATTCCCTCCCCTTTCCCTCCCACAACTCATAGATTAAAGCTTATGTCCAATTTGCTTTTACTAGCACAACACACATGTATATATCATTAAACATTATCCATTAACATTTCCTTGTTATTATTGTAGTTAACTAAAAAAAATATTTACTATTTATATCACATCTCCTCTCTTCAGACCCAAATTAATTATACCTTCATAACAAGATCTAAACAAAAATTTATTAATAAAATGTATAGGTCTTTTCACCAAATCCCAATTTACAATTTATGGCCAGGTTACTTAAACTAATTAAGGTTATCATTTCATTATTATTATCATGGTTAATTATATGTTAACGAATAAACATTCAATGATAATCTAAAACACTACAAAATACTGAAATCCCTATTTATTAATCACCAAGAATTAGCTAACTTTTTATCGTCAACTTTCATTATCAACCTGTATCTTTCCAGTAGCAAAACAGTCTTATCTCTCTTGCCAGTTGTTGTGTCAATTCTCTTTTCAGCTCCTTTTCAAAGTTTTTATGAACTCTCCGCACTTTATTGCTTAAAAGATCTCTTAAATAGTCCCGTTGCCCTTGAATTGTTATTAACATTAGCTTATTTAGATTAGATTTAGATTTTAGATTTTTACTTTATTTGTATGCCGCCCTTTTCCCTGGGGGGACTCAGGGCGGCTCACAATATAAGGGAAGGGGAAAACAGACAAGTTACAAACATGAAAACAATGCACCGTTAAAAAGCACAACAGTCATACCATTCGAGTGGGGTTGAAGTCTTTAGCCCCAGGCCTGTCGGAACAGCCAGGTTTTAAGGGCTATGCGGAAGGTCTGGAGGGTGGTGAGGGTACGAATCTCCACGGGGAGTTCGTTCCAGAGGGTCGGAGCAGCCACCGAGAAGGCTCTCCTCCGGGTAGTTGCCAGTCGACATTGGCCGGCTGATGGAATTCGGAGGAGGCCTAAACTATGGGATCTTATTGGTCTAGTGGAGGTAATTGGCAGTAGGCGGTCTCTCAAGTACCCAAATCCTATACCATGAAGGGCTTTGTAGGTGACAACCTTGAAGCGCACCCGGAGACCAACAGGCAGCCAGTGCAGCTCGCGGAGGATAGGTGTTACGTGGGTGAAACGAGGTGCACCCACGATCGCTCGCGCGGCTGCATTCTGGACAAGCTGAAGTCGCCGAATGCTCTTCAAGGGCAGCCCCATGTAGAGCACATTGCAGTACTCCAACCTAGAGGTCACAAGGGCACGAGTGACTGTTGTGAGAGCCTCCCGGTTCAGGTAGGGACGCAACTGGTGCACCAGGCGAACCTGGGCAAATGCCCCCCTGGTCACAGCTGACAAATGATGTTCAAAAGTCAGCTGTGGGTCCAGGAGGACTCCCAAGTTGCGGACCCTGTCTGAGGGGCGTACCATTGACCCCCAGCCTGAGAGATGGAACACTTGGTCAATTAGTGGGAGGGAAGCACAGCAGCCACTCGGTCTTATCTGGATTGAGTACAAGCTTGTTAACCCCCATCCAGTCTCTAACAGCCTCAAGGCCCTGGCTCATCACGTCCATCGCTTCATTGAGTTGGCACGGGGCGGACAGATACAGCTGTGTATCGTCCGCATACTGGTGGTATTTTATCCCGTGCCGTCGAATGATCTCGCCCAGCGGTTTCATGTAGATATTGAAAAGAAGGGGGGACAGGACCGAACCCTGCGGCACCCCATACGTTAGGGGCCTAGGGGTCAATCTCTGCCCTCCGACTAACACCGACTGCGACCTGTCCGAGAGGTAAGAGGAGAACCACCGTAAAACAGTGCCTCCCACCCCCACCTCCCGCAGTCGTCGCAGAAGGATACCATGGTCGATGGTATCGAAAGCCTCAGAGAGGTCAAGGAGTACCAGGATGGAGGCATGACCTCCATCCCTGGCTCTCCAGAGATCATCGGTCAATGCGACCAAAGCGGTTTCTGTGCTGTAGCCAGGCCTGAAGCCTGACTGGAATGGATCAAGATAACTGGTTTCCTCCAAGGACCGCTGGAGCTGAAAGGCCACCACCTTCTCAACAACCTTCCCCACAAAGGGGAGGTTGGAGACTGGACGATAGTTGTTAAGAACGGCTGGATCCAGAGATGGTTTCTTCAGGAGGGGTCTCACCACCGCCGCCTTTAATGCGGGGGGAAAGACCCCCTCCCGAAGGGAGGCGGCAACAACCGCCTGGATCCAGCCCCGTGTCACCTCCCTGCTGTTAACAACCAGCCAGGAGGGGCACGGGTCCAGCACACATGTGGAGGCACCTACAGCTCTCATGGCCTTGTCCACGTCCTCAGGGGTAACAGCTTGAAAATCAATCCAGCGATGACCCACCAGATTATCCCTTAGTGCCTCAGGTGGTTCTGCAGGATTGGAGTCCAGGTCCGCCCGAAGCCGAGCAACTTTATCCGCGAGGAATTGGACGTAGTCCTCAGCTCTGCCCTGCAAAGGATCACCCGTATCCCTCCTATTTAGGAGGGAACGGGTTATCCTGAACAGGGCGGCTGGGCGCGACTCAGCGGAAGCAATCAGAGTGGCAATGTGTGTTCTTTTTGACGTCCTAATTGCCCGGATGTAATCTCTGATGCAGGATGTTAAAAGTGCTCGGTTCGATTCAGATTTACTGGATCTCCATCGGTGCTCTAGGCGTCTCTTTCGGTGCTTCATCTCCCGGAGTTCCTCAGTAAACCAAGGGGTCCTCCTGGATCCACTGCCTCGGAGCGGCCGTAGAGGCGCAATCCGGTTAAGAGACTCCGTCGCTGCCGAATTCCAAGCAGCAACCAGAGTCTCTGCTGGACTGCGGGCGAGAGTATCAGGAATAACCCCATCTTTGGTTTCAAACTTATTTCTGAATAGGATTCTCTTCTTAACTCCTTATCACTCTTTTTTTTCCTACTGTATCTTGAAATCTGGGATAAAGCTCCAAATTGTGAAATTCACTTTTCCATCTTCCATTCTTTCCATTTTCACCCATATTTGCTCCATTAATAAGTTCATCTGTTGTCTTGTCTTTATCTTCTATATTTTCATTGTCTTCTTTAATTTTTGGGGCTCCTTCATCTTTTGCTGTGATAAACAATAGTCTATCCAACTTTTTCTCAAATCTTCCAAATCCTTCTAAAATATTTTGAATTCCAACCCGGATATTTTGAAATTTTGAGGTTTCCTCATCTGAATATTGATCCATTTTTCCAAAAGAAAAGAAATAGAAAAAAAAGAAAAAAAAGAAGTCTAATAGCCACTGCCACTCTAGCCTTTCAAACTTCTTTTGTGAATATATCTATATTTATTTTAAGTCTTAAGCACAAGTTCTTTTGTACTCTTCAAAGTAGAAGGGTTCTTATCTTTTTCTTTCCTTTTCCTTCTGTTGCCAAAATATTTTCCAAGAGCACCTGCAAAAAGCAATTTGTGCCCTTGAGTCTTTATCAGATTTTGTAAACAAATTGCAAACCCTTCAGTTATAAAGTCAGTGAGATCAAATAGGAGTGAACAAAGGATACATTGTTTCAAAAAAAACTTCAGACTCAGGCTTCTGAATGCCAGATTCCACTTTTTTATATTTTTTCTCAATTTTATGGAAAACAAAAATCTTTAAATGTCTTTGGTGTAATTTTATAACAAATAGAAGGGAGAATTTGTTAAAATAAAAAAAGTTTTAATTTAAGCAAAAAAAGAGTGGTAAAAAATAGAGGGGAAAAAACAATCCATTCACTTCAAGGGGAAAAACAGGAAACGTTACAACCACTTCAATCCACAAAACATTGTTGCAAGCAAGAACAAAAACTTTCTAAGGCAGTTCAATAAGGATTAAATTCGTCGCTTTATTCTTTAGTTAGGGGACTAATTTATCTTTTTTTAAAAAGGTTTCTTTGGGCAATCTTTCTCAAAGTAAAAAAAAATCTCACTTTCACTTCCATCCTTCCGGAGCCGTTTCTGACTTAATCAGCCTGGGGGCTGCCTGTTTGCCGCCAGTTTGAAGCGCTTCACTTGGGTCAATCAGGGACTTTGCGGTGTCCCTGAAACCAGCAAGGCTTTGTCTTCCTGGTCACCGTCTCTCCGGGATGGTTTAGGTCCTACTGGACTGTCCAGAGATAAAAGTGTCAACGGCGGTCTTGGACAGTCGAGACCACAAGTTGTGTTGTGACATTGGCACCTCCTCGAAATATTGGCTTTCTTTATTTGTTATTAGTTGGTTGTCTTCCTATTTAGTATTTCAGTATAAGTGTACATTCTCCATTGTGGACTTGCCAATCATAAAGAATTCAAATTACATTTAGAATTTCTGATGTGCGTTAGATAAAAGTATTTTTCAACATATTTATATTCTATAGAAGCAGACCGGATGCCTCCAGTTGTTCCATTCATTCTGTGAAAAATGGTGGTGTCTGTTTTGTTTTGATTAATATTCTTGGAATCGATCTGTAAATATGAACTTGTCAGCAATATGACAATGGTTGCTTTTGAACTATTAATACTTATACATATTTTATCCATAAATTTTCACATATAACATCTACCTGCACCCTATGCAATAGAGCATGTCTGAATATATGACATCTTGCTGATGAGCTATTGCAGGGTTTGAATTTTATATTATTATAAAATAATTATTATTGACATATTACCCATTGCCTGTTGCTCTAATGATGCAGATAAAACCTATGCAGATAAAACTTATTTTCAAAGGCATAAGGAGATGTGTTTCAAAATAGTACCTAACATTGAATTAGGGTTGGAGTTTATTATATAAAAATAAATGTGGGATATTGTTCACCAAAATATGTCAGCAAATTTATCTGTGCAGACTAGTTTGGAAACTTAACAATGAAATATGCATAGGATTTCTGCATTAAAATACTGATGGAATAAAAATCATTCCACATTTCTATGGAAATGACCTTTCCATTTAACCGATGTCATGATCATGTACACTTTTTCAAAAACTCCTCTTATAGCAAGAGCCTCAAAATGGTGCCCGAACCTGTAATCACAATGTATATGTGACTATTGCCACTTCAGATAGCATTTAAAACAGCCAGTTTCTTATAGTAGTTTGTTTATAGCTTTTATGATAGCTTCATATATTTTTAAAGAAGGAGCTGTTGCTCAAAGTTCTCTGAAATATTTTACATTCAGTAGTAAATGAGATGTGAATCAGATTGTCAGATGGATAGTTGCCAAGTTATTTCGGCACTTGCTGTTTAACGTAGCTAACAGCACACTAGGAAAGGTGTGAGCCTAACAGATAAAAGCGTAAACAGCACCTTTCTGCTTCATTATATCTGGTTTCTCACCACTTTTTCTTTATACTACAAGGACCTAAATTTGTATGGGAGATGTCACAGGTACTGTCAAACTGTAAGGATATGATGGCTCTATCAAATACACTAGACAGAAGTGAAGAAAGATTGATGTAAGGAAGTTTCAATTTTAGTAATTTTCCACCAAAATCTTCTTCAAAAATTTCCAAGCAAAAAATATGTTAGGGTATAGTAACAGCCCTTCTGCATGGAATAGCTTTAAAAAAATGTTTTGTATCCCTTGATTATGTTAGGCATGCTGTGCATGCTGTTATACCTTTTTAATATGCAGTAAATCCAACTTCATCTATATAAGTGTCTGTAGAACGGATGCCTTAATTCTTTTTATGTTAATTAGAAACATCCCAGCAATTTAGTAATGTACTATCAAAATAACCTGTCATTGTTACCGTACCCCATAATCAGGAACATCTTCTATATCATGGAGTATGACGGTTGTGTAACAGTATGATCTTTTTTCATTTCTGATTGACTTTGGTATTTTAAGACTTCCAAAATGGCAAAAAACGCCATCACCACTCTAATGCAGGTTAAGAATGGGTTAAAAAGTGAAGTAGGACAATCCCTTAGGTCAACATTCCCTCTAAAATATCCTGTCTTTCTAAATTGATCTTGAAGCAATTACTAGATATCAAATATCAATTAAAATACTCGTTTCTGACCCATTTTATTCTAGGTTCTGGATATAGGTTCTTTCTCCCTGCATTGTCCAAATGAATCCCTGAAAAGTATCCATTAAAAAGTTCTAGTTACCTCACAATACAAGATAGAGACTGCCTTCTCCTGCTTTGTCCCCCACCAAAATCATA